>NW_008824036.1:940439-1001128 GCF_000699105.1 Pygoscelis adeliae | reverse complement strand
GGAAAAGCAGAGCAGGGAAAGGCTAAGAAACAATAGGCAACCATGGCTTTGACAATGCAGCCCTGAACCCTTTTTGCTCCCGCTGTGACACTTGCATTCAAGAGCAAGGGCGGCTGCCATCATAAGAATGGACAATGGCATGAGGAATACAAGGGAGAGGGGGGATAAAAAAAAAAAAAGGAAATCAGATGAATTCAGAGCTAAGATGGCAGAGCTCTCACCTTTTCCGCTTTTTTCGAGTAATCTGGATGGAGACGTCCCGCAGAGAAGAGATAAAAAGGGTGTGCTGAACTGTTGGATGGTTCTGAAGACTTCTGCATTTGCAAACGCATTTTAGAACTATTTGTAGGGGTATATATGCTGCATGCCATCTCTCTGTCTCTGTCTCTCTCTCTCTCTCTGTGTCTCTCTCTCTTCTGTTTTATGTCCTGCTATCTCCATCACACACCTCTAATAGTATGAAGACTTTCTGCCCATGTAAGTAAGTGAGAGTGTGTGTTCCTTAATGTTTGAATCAAGACACACGTCTGCATGCATTTCTAATCTAAGGAGCCTATAGCAGTTACTACAACTATCAATTAGTCAGCAATAGCTTGAGATCCCCATGTGTCTGGGTGAACAAAGGTGAGAAACACATGCAAATAGTACTACAGCACCTGGGTCACGTACAGTAACTTAGCTAGCAACAAATAATTGCATCTGTTTCTGCCTTTTCGATGCTTCTTGCTCATTGTTATGTAAAGTTACAGGTTATTAATGTGAATAGTAACACAATTAGACATGGCATTGTATATTTTCATTTGAACAACACAATAAAAGGAAATTAAGCTTAACTAGATGGCAATAAATGGTGACTTAAAGGCTTTAAACTAAAAGATGCTCTGATCTGTAGCAGTGCTTCCATTTTTTGATCAATTGTTCCCGAGTTAAAGATGCAAATGATGTAGATGTATTTGGTCATTTCATATATATTAGATAAGAAACTGATTATTCCAGAGGAGACAGAGAGGATGCCTAATTTCCTGAAGTTAAGTCCATAAAGAGGGTAAGCTAAATCTGTTACTATTTTTTTTAATTAAGCGACTGTTACTTTTAAAATCATTTTAAGGGTGGTTTTTCAGATGTTTTAGACTTAAGCCAGACAATTAAGAAGAAAGATACGGTACCTTTTACTCTCTCCTTCTTCTTAACCTCAAAAAATGAGCCTTACCTTTAAAAACTGTCAGAGTCAAAATGGACTAAAAAAAAAATGCCCTGAACAAAATCAAAAACAATAAAATGAAAAAGCTCCAAAATCCAGCACCACCCTGACTCCACCACAAGAAAAGACAGAGCTGGGTTGCTATCCATGAGCAGAGAGCATTTCAAAGGTGGTTACACAGTCTGTGGACAATGTTATTTACACAGATTTGATAAGAGCGACTACGGCTCCAAACTGTAATTTAATTTGCAGAAATTATACCCCACGTTTCGAGGTGCAGGGAACTCCGAAAATTAAGCCGTTTGACAGAAAGAGTTTGTTGCTGAGAAGTAGGCATTTTTTCCTCACATACGATATGCTCACAGAGTCCTGCAAGGATGCACGCTGCATAACCCTCTCTCGTTAGCTCTCTTTCTACTTATATCAGCTTCCATGGGAGGCTAATTAGTGACACCAAAGGAAAAACATTCTTCCCAATTTTGGGCTCCGAGAAACTGTCAAGTTTATTTTGCTTTAGACGGCATAAAGGAAAAAAAAAATCATCTTAAATTTAAAACAACAGAAATACCTCCTTAAAGAAATAACTCCCCAGCTCCCTCACCTTTTAAGAACAGGCTAGTGGCTAGAAGATTGCAGCCGGCCACTGCTAACAACATAGAAGGTGCTCACAATGAAGCAAGATTAAAGAAAAGCTGCAGTAAAACAACGGCTTTGCCCAGAGAAGCCCTGAGTGCAAGCATCCCAGAGCTGACTGTACAGCGTAAAATAAAGCAATAACGGGCTTTAAAAGAAACGGTGCTAAATGGGTGTTGTGCTGACCCGCCATGCAGTTTCATTTCAAAACTTAGCTGTTGGGAATTGCAGGCGCTATGGAGACGGAAGATTTCCAATGTGCCAAGCGCAGAGTTTATCGTAGGCTCTTTGCTCTCTGAAAGACAGACACCGCATAGAGGACTAGCACAACACGGAGAGCAGTGGCCGGCTTTGCAACTCCACCAGAAACAGCCACGCTCGCGGTCCCTTTGCCAGAGGTCTTATCAGGCAGACAAAAGCATAACAAAAACTACTAAATAATCTCGCCCTTCGCCGAACAATGAGACCTTAAAATATACGTACGCGAGGGTATTACATGCAGAATAGGCAGGGGGAGGGGCGGGGGGATGAGAACAACATTTCCCATCAATGCGTTTTATTTCTTAGTGTCTGAAAAGGCTGTTTCCCACTTTAATGTGAATTACTCATCTCTTTTATCGGGCCAGTCTGTTGCCTGCAAATGTACATCTCAGGTGAAAAGGGGCATTTGTTTAGGAGTTCAAACAGAAACTAATGGCTCAATACTTATCTGGGTTTGAAAAGTAGTTAAATAGAATAGTAAAGACCGTAATCATTCCCGTGGCTATCTATCTACTAACAGCACTTGGGCACGCAGGTCCGTCGGACAGTAAGGTACCTAAGGGAGGAAGGCGGTTAAACCAGACACCTGGATATTTTTACTACTGTATTTTACGTCCAATTCTTCTGGCTCCTGGTCTGAGTCCTGACACCGTCGCTCCTTCAAACGCACCGCATTCCGATAAAATAAGTCAGCTTTCTTTAAAAAAACAAAACCAACAGACGAATAGACACCACTAATCAGATGTAATGTAATCGAATGCTCTTCTTCATCTAATCTGTCTACCCTGTGTAATCTAGCTATTCTACCAGCTCCAGCATTTGTAATAGGCATGACATTGATTCAGATCTCGTATAATGTTATTTCAGTATTTTATTCTTAAAGGAGACTACAATTTGGGTGGCTACTTTGCATTCAGGACTCTTCATCAACTTTGTAAATGATATCATGTGTGAAGCAAAGCTGATCGGCACCTTTCTGCTACTTTTTAATTGTTACATTTCATAATGTTGCAGACGATTCTCGGAGCACGGCGCAAATTTTTAAACAGACAAAAGAGCAACAGGAATTTAACAACAGAACTGCCCAGGATCAACAGTGAAAAATGAAAACCACAAAGCTATTCGATAAGATATACCTTCAGACTCAAGCTGGAAAGTGATGAAATCTTGCCAGCGTACAACACTGATACATTTTTATGTTTTCTAAAATGCAGAATGATTTCCTTAAAAATAAGCATTTAAACAACATCCACCTAGGTTTTCCCCAAAGAAAAAGAAAACCTCGTCATATTTTACAGGACAAGCAGGATTCACAGATTAACGGACAAATCGGTCTGCTAGGTGAATGACAGCAGTGGAAAGAACAAACAAACCCTCTCATACAAACAAATATATTTGAATGTAATAAAAATGTTGACAACAGTTATGTGATTAAAGCAATTGTTTTTTTCATTTAAGGCCTTACCATTGGAATAATTTAAAATTAAGTGAGAAACATCAGCCCCTTGGGTTTTGCAGAAGAGATTTAATTTGTAGAAATAATTGTGGGTTTTTTTAAACGCAGCTATTTTCAACATTGCAAGATAAAGCTCTCTTTTTTTTCTAATTTTATTTTAAGAATAGACCCCATTTAGGATTTCACATTGTAAATCTCCCTATGTCTGAATGCTGTTACAAGGTTTGACAATGAAAGAATAATTCATGTCAGGCAAAAAGAGCCCTTCAATCAGCTTCATGCAGCTTTTCTCCTGCAGGGCTATGCCAA
Source organism: Pygoscelis adeliae (assembly GCF_000699105.1). Classification (NCBI taxonomy): domain Eukaryota; kingdom Metazoa; phylum Chordata; class Aves; order Sphenisciformes; family Spheniscidae; genus Pygoscelis; species Pygoscelis adeliae. Next base: position 997,268 of record NW_008824036.1, on the reverse strand, counting down.
AACGAATGTGGAATCCTGAACTGAACCATCCATCACATTTCCCGAGTCTTTCAATTAATGACACTGCAATCAGATCGATGGCGTGTAATAAGAAAAGAGCTTTGCATTTCTATACCTATTAATTCGCTGAGTAACTCCAGTGGTAAAACGTGACCAGAAAGGGAAAAGAAAAGAAAATTTCATCCTCCTAGCAAGATTTTTGGGGATGTTTAAGCCACTCTGTACAAGCCTTGGTTCTACATTCCTCTCTCACCCCAAGTCCTGAGTGCTCAAAGCAAAAATCACGTAAGCTTTTTTTTGTTTAAAAGCAGGACAGTCTCCCTTCCAGACAGGTATTTTCTCTTCTGCCGCTAAGCACATGGAGCACTAAGCGTTTTCTAGGTAGACACTCTAGATTATAAAGAGGAGTCCATTTTTCTTCCAGGCTCAGACTGGGCAACCCCCACCAGACTCCTGTTAGCCAGAAATGTCCTCTATGCAATCTGAGCCATGGAGGAGCGCAGTCACTTACAGGGCAGGACTCTGCAGACTCGTTCTCCGGTGCGAAGGCAGTAATTAGCGACAAAATTTCCAGATCACAGAACATGCCAAGGATGGAGTTACCTCACGCAGTGATTAACCTCCAACAAAACGAGGTGGGGGAGAGCGCTGGGCAGGGGGTGAGGGCAGCCGGGACAAAAAAAGTCTACCAGCAACCATGGGATGAAATTAGAGTGACCTCACGTCACTGAACTGGCATCAGATTTTGGATCGATGACAAAAATTGTCGAGGCTTTGCAGAATGGAGCTGCCAAGCACATTTCAATTCCCTTACTGCAAACGTCGTGGGTATTGTTTGGAGAAGCCGAACACTACAGGAAGAGAAAACGGCGATTAACCAGAACACTGTGTTTATTACAAGGATTTAATTTGGAATTGTCTTTTCTTTTAAGAGGTAGCTTTTTGGCCTTAAAATGCCTGACTTACAAAACACCCTCTCTTTGAATATCACGCAGCTGCGCATTTCCTAAAAAGCTACCGAGCCTCTCCTTTCTGGGTCACCCAGGGAAGTAAGAGCTCAAACCAAAAGGCTTTACCACCTTGCGGCTGATGAGCAGCTTAGAAGGAAGGAGTGATTTAGAGGACCTCCCAGGAGACAAGGGTGGGTTCACAGGCGACGGGAGACACATCTTGCCTACAGAAAGATCCCGTTGCGTTGCCTTGGACAGCAAACTGGACGTGACCTGCCCCTGCCAACGTTAACCCCTTCCTCTGGATCAGATGAAGCCTCAATCTCCAGCGCTGACACTTATTTCAGCAGCCTTGGCTTTACCTCAAAGGAAAGAAGCTGCAGCTGTGGTAGGAGATGGACCCAGGTCAAAACCTACAAAAAGATCTTCTTTTGGGAGCAGTAGACTTTCAGTGAGGTTGTATATTTTGGAAGTCTTCAGAAAGGGAAAAGAAATCTTTATGAGAGAAAACAAGAAGTGGAACGACAGAAAACAAGGGAGGTTTTTAAGGTTCACTTCACCAATCCTTTCCAATATCAAAGAGTGCTTTTAAAGGATCGTTTCTGGCTTTGCTTCTTAGCATCTTTTATGATCAAATTTCAGCAATTCTGAATTTCAGCAGCACCTCGGAAAAAAGCCCTGTTAATGCTGCATCTGAATGTACCCATCCATGCCACACATGGAGTCAGACACAGTCTGTAAGCTTGCGGGCCTAGGAGGGGAACTGAAAACACCATGGCAATAAGTGAAGTGGGACAATGCCCATGAGCTGACTTGCAAAATAATCGCATTAAAGCACAGTGAGAGATGCCCACTCACTGGCAGACAAAGAACAATAAATAAATAAATCATGTAGAAGCAAAGACAATTAATTTACAAATAAAACATGAGAGTTGAATGCAGGCTAAAGAAATAGGAAAAAGAAATCTAGGATGAGAAACCTGTAAAACTGAAAGGAAACTTTGACTAGGAAGCCAAATGCAAAATATTTATATTGCATGTCACTGTATCTTGCCCTCTCTCTATAGAGCACGTAAATGCGCACAACCATAGGTGTCTCAGGACCCCACCACGTTTCAGAAGAGCAGGTTTCACAGCGCAGTTGCAGCACACACACCTCAGTGACCTCAAAGGTGCAACCAGCCACTCGGGCTAGAAGTCAGCCCCCATCACCTCTCCTGACTTACAGGACATGTTACATCGACAACCACCCCAACTAGTTTTTGTACGTATGTCAGCAACTATACACAGGGAGGTGTCTTTAAAAGCCCAGGGAGGTTGCAGGAGCTGGGGGGGCTATTTCTGACATTATACAAGATTCTCACAGCGAATATGTGACTGGAGATTTACAGCTCTGAACAGTGCCCTGTACTGTCCAGTTGCAAAGCACAGTATGTGCTCCACAGCTTAATAACGTACAAATGTCTTGTCTGCTAGTAGGTCAAGGAGAGGGGAGAAAGGGGTGCCGCCTCGAGGCATTATTTCAGCACTGGCTGCCTTCCAGGAACTAACAGAGCTTCAGAAGGCATGGGCAGGCTTGCTTACATCTGCTTCCCTCTGCTGTAGCTGCAGACAGACTTACACACTGATATTTTCTTTCTTTCTTTTTTTTTTTTTAAATGGGTTTGGACAAGCTTTCAGTAGGTATTTTCAGGGTTCTTTTCCTCATCTCTCTCAAAGGAGCTTTGGGAGCAACCACTGCAAATTAATTTGATAAAGAGAAGGCTTCTATAATTGTTTGTCTTGTTCGGTGGCTGGGGCAACAGCAGCATCTGGCCTCGTGGTAATGCATCTGTCTACGAAAGCTGTGGAGCCTCTGTTAGACCCTGTCAACAGAAAAAGTCAGCTACCTGTCTTGTTGCCGTACAGACAGGCACACAAAAAATGCACCTGGACTGTTCAAAGTCATGAACAAATCTAAGCTTTGGGAGTCAGACCTTGTCCCATGTGGTGGGGAAATTTCTGGAAATTTAGCCACAGAAACACAGAGCTTCAGCTACCAAGGCCCTGGGTCCAATCCCTACTGATCACATTTAAAGAGTCATTACTCAATTTCCTTCTTTCTATGGAAACTGTAACTAAAAAGACACCTTCATGATGCTCCCGGTGCTCTAGCACACGATTAATACTACAATTAAGTTTCAGCATTAAAACAATCAATTCAACAAGGACGCTGCTAGTCAGCCACCACCTATAAAAACTCCCCTGTGCCTCCTTATCTAGGAATCCTATCCTTAGCTTTCTCCAAATCCCCGTTCAAACCGTAGCACTGCGGTCACTCCTTTCCGTCAAAATAAAAGCAGGTATATTTCAGTACCTGCTTTTTACATATAATTATCTGACAACACAATATTATTAAAAGGTAGATAAGAAAATTAAAGGGACACCTGAAGGTAAGTGAGATCACAGAATCAAAGAATGGTTTGGGTTGGAAGGGACCTTTAAAGATCATCTAGGTGCTAAAATATTCTGAGGATGCGTATGGGATGACAAGGCTGGAAGAGGTCAGACACAGTTTAAGTTCTCAAGTAAGGGTGGGGATTTCCAAAAGAGGCAGGGACATATATCGGGACAATTCTACATTTCCTAGGCACCTAAATGAGACAGAGAGGCACAGGGCCCTTTTGAAAGGACAGTGTGCTGCCACTGGAACGAAAAGGTTGAGGAGCACTGGCTTAGGAGTCATAAAGGTCAGGGTGGGGTGGGGGGTGATCCCAGCTTCACATTCCTCATGATGCCACGGGATAAAAAAGAGCACTTTAGTTTTGTTCTGGGCTCTCTCCACCGACTGATCTCATCCTCAGATAAAACAATAGAATCACATATACAAATATTGGCAGCGCTCAGCCTTGTTTTTCACTGCAAGCCCAAAGGGCAGGCGGCAGTGAAATTGCAAGCTCTTCTGAGCATGTCTAATCATCTCTGCCTGCCAGATTTTCAATCTCTGGTGGCCAGTTCTGTTCCCAATTTATACAAAAATGCAGCTTCTAGTACGCGTGGTGTTCTGAGGACAAGCTCCAGTCCTCAGGCCCATCTGAAACAGGGGAAGAACACACATGGAGGGAGTAGGCACAGAAAGGAGCTCATTAATCGGCCTTTCTTGATCTCCCTGCTGGGATCTCTACTCAAAGCCACGGGTCTTGGCAAGAACAGCTCTCCAATGGATTTATTTTTCCATTGCACCTCCTGGAGGTATAACCTTGGATGTATAGCCCAGAAGGTGGAAGACTAAACCGTATCAGGACTCCCAGCTGCTCCACAAGTCAGTGAAATTTGGAGGCTGCTCCATAGCAGAGAGCAGGAAGAACCACCTTACACACTCGTCAGTCCCACCCAGCTCAGAAAGGAGCAGACAATAGTCCATCGTCACCCAGACAGAAGCAATTAGCTCTTGTTCCCTCACCGGGGTGTTTTCTCAGTCATTTAATTAACACCAATAATTCAGTAGTGCCAACTTGTTTTTAAACAAGGACAAGCATGCTTTTTTTCTTGTTTTTCTTTCAAGAGTTGTGTAAGTGCCTACAGAGGCAATGAAGATTTTCAGAAATATCCAATAAATGGGCTCCATTTAAAAAACAAACAAACAAACAAATCCGCTGGGCCTTTATCTGCATCTTTCAACAACTAAACAACTTTTAAAATATCAGCATTACACGTCTAGGGCTGGCACTATACTCATATAACTTTTGACGTAAAAAATCAGTTGCCTGATTTAAACTATTCCTGTAGTTTCCCTCTAGAATGAATGGAAAGAGCAACACTTCCAACAGACAAATCATCTCTTCCTAACACAGGATCTAAAATAGCTAACATCATTCACTCTCTGGACATTTCCCCTTCTCTCCACTGGTTAGAAAGAGATCCTGACTGACCAGCATAGTCCTAAACTACTAATTTTTAGACATTTAAAGTTAGACAAGATTAATTCTCTCCAGAGCGTCTAGCCCTTGTATGACTAACATTGGGATTTCCTACAGGGATGTAGCAGCCTAAAACTGATAAAACTCTTGAATATCCTATGTCATCTGAAAATAACACATTTCTAAAGCCCTAGCCAGTATCTTAACTGTCTCACACGACTTTTTGACGTACAGACTGATACATCTCATGCATTCCTCTAATATCTCAGGAGTGGAAACTTGTGAGAAAGAGGTTATGGACAATGTTATTTATGCTACTTAAGCAAATCTCTTCTTAATTTCAAGTGCCTAACCATTTTCTTGTGTCTGTTACCTTGGTTCTCACCTTCTTATTGTTCTTCTACCTCTACTACACTCGTACACGTGTACACACACACATATACATTTGGTCTTGACAGATATGGAGATAACTCTTACAAAAAGGAGCTTAATCTTAAATAATGCCAGGATACAGAACAGAAAAAAATCTATTTACATTTCTGTGGGCTAAGAAATAAGTCTTACTCACTCAAAAGCTGAGAAGTGGGATAATTTGAGATGCTATCAGATGCTTATCAGATTTATGCCAATGGTTAGTGAGCCTTAACTGCAAACACAGACCTATCAGTGTTCTTGCAAGTCAGCTGCTGCATGTTTTAAAGGGAAGTCACCTCTTTCCCAAAAGTACATCAGTCACATGTAAACTGTTGAACCTGGAGAAATAAAACTTTCCTGATGGTCACAGTAGTCGCCTTATGGAAGACTTTATTACCCTCACATTAGCCTGTAAAATTACCGTTATTACTGAACTCAAAACTAACCGCTGGTGTTTCGATTCAGCAGCCTCCTGCAGCAGAATACAACAGGCTGACCATGCACTGTGAGCACGATTCATACCTTCAAAGGCAGAATATAAGGATTACATACTGCTTTGGCTCACTGGAGGAGGTGCATGAGTTTAAATACCCGTGTATTAGAGTTCAAGACAAACAGATTTTTGGTCCCCCCCAAAGTATTCTGAGACCAACCATATTTGGTCTGAAGTGGATTTATCAAAACTTTATATTCTAGTGGAAATCTGATAAAACTAATATCCTCTAAACAGTTTTTGGCATCTAAGCCCCTGCACAGAAAAGATGACCCTACAGAAGATACACAGTGAGTCTGAACTCTTCAGTTTGCCTTGAGCCCTTACACAGAGATCAGAGGCCAACTACACTAGAGTTGTGTAGTGACAACTCCACTGTCTGTTTCTTGGACACTTCCAGCTATTTATACTAGCACTAAAACTGGCTACTGGGCTATCGTACGATTTTCCAAGTTTTACAATCCAGTTTGTTTTAGGAATTCACCTTCGGAATGTGTGGTGAGATGATGATACCGCAAAAAGAGTGTTACCGCTCTGTAACTCGTGTTACCTATGAGCTTGCTCAGACCTCAAAGAAAATGCCTGAAGAACCCCTTGTAAGCCAAGTTTAGCCTGATGGCTAAACCACTGTAGGTGGTTTCACTAACAGTAGTGAGGTTTTGGCCCATTTTTTCAACTGAAAATCTGGTACAATGAAGCCTGCAGAACTGAAAAAACATATACAAACCGTGATCAGAGACTTAGGTTTCTAAACCGTATTGAGGTTGCAAAAACAAATTGACATCAACATATGGGAAAAGTCTGAAGTTGCAGCAAACATTCGCATATGTGAGAAACTTTGGCATGTAAGAGTCCCCATTAAATTCAAATATACAATGCACAAGATTAAAGTTATTCAGAGGCATTAGTGTTTGCAAGATCAGACCCTGAGATTTCTGTGTAGTAACAGTTACTTTAGGTTTAATCTGTTATTGCATTAATATCTATAAAGAGCATATATAAATACAAATCAGATGGCAGCTGCAGTCTTACTGAAGAAAAACAAAAAGATTGGAGGGCTAGGGGGAACTAAAAATTTCCATGATGGCAATTTCCAATGCCACATATTTTGGGATTATCATCCTGCTCAAACTGCAGCTATTTTTTTTCCATACACAATGCACACATATATGAGAACGAAAAAGGCAAAGAAATGAATTGGAGAAAGAAGAGAAGGACAATACTGATGGGAAAAATTGCTTCAAAATGGACAGATTGCCCTTACACAGGGGCAAGTGGTAGTCTTAAGTATGGCAACCCCCCTTAGATTTCTGTGAAAAGCCTGATGTGCTCTACTTAACACTTAAGAAAATTCACTAGGGAATAATGACCTCTAATTTATTTTGGCTACAGTGATCTTCATCTGTGCTTCTGTTTATCTCACTCGGAAGATTTCAGGGTACTTTTTAACTAGGGACTGACTCATTCTCTAGCTGTCTAGTAGTTAATCTGCTCAGATATTTCCCCAAATAACCATCTGCTCTACCTTGTATTTGTTTCACTCTCCGACTATCTTAGTTCTTGGTCTGTCCTGCTGGCTTATTCAGCACTCTTTAAATTTCTCCTCTGGCCTTATGTCTGGTTGCTTATGTTTTGGACAGACAATAGAGGTGATACAGGCCATTATTCATGAGAAGCTTCAAGTGTAACGTGAGAAACATCTCATCTCCTGACCCCTGTTAGCATAAGAATTGCTGACAAAATTCTGGACTGAAAGAGAAGAATCTTCTGGGAAAAATATAGGCAAAAGTTTCACTTGAGAGATATGTTTTGTAAAAAGAATCCAGATTAATTCGCTGCCTAAGGACCAGATCTAACTCCTAGTGCAGATACTGGGAATCTAGAAAGCTAGTGCAGGAGAAACCTTACATGCTTGTGAAATTTTAAAGAGAAGGATATTCTTTACCACTCCTACAGCTCTGTGCTCTTGCATTTTATTTTTTTATCCAAGGATCACGAGGTGATTTGCACACTTCGGTGAATTAAGCCTCACAACGCTCCTGGAGAGGTTGTAAAGGTAGTTCTATTGATTCCACATCTGGATCGCCTAAATTAAAGATCGAAGAGATCTCCTTGGATCATGCATTTTCATGCATCATCAAGTTACCAAGTTTTAACCAGTTTCAACTTGATTTTAACAGTTACACCTGAAAGAAGTTGGGGTGATGCAGTGGAAAAATCACACATACTGAAAGCATAGTCTCTGTCAAAGGATCATCAGACACTAAGCTGAAAGTACATCTGATCATAGAAAGCAAATTTTGGTAACAGTTGAGCCTATATCTGCAATTTAGAAGCAAAGGCAGGAACTGACCCACCCTACTGTCTGCTGATGTACCTATGGAAAACCCATAGATAGATAGGTAGACAGACAGATGCATTTGTCCCGAAGCAACAAATGCCATGCCACAAGATACCTACATAACATACTGAGGGCCAAATTCTTTCTAACAAAAAGTCTCAGAGCCTATTGACTTTATCCCAATTCATTCAATTTACAGATGCATCAGTGGCTCCAGCAATTTTGTATCACATTTGCTAAAGAAATCAACACCGTTAACACTGCCCATGCGGAGAACAGCATAACACAATATTGAACTGGCACTCCAGTGGAGCGGCACGCACCTTAAACCAGAAGGGTATCAGATAGCACTGATAGGCAGACACATCCATGGGTAATGTGAAAATTTCTACAATTTTCAGTAGAAAGAAATACTATCCTGCTTGCTGAGACAGGGTGAGACAAAGTGTTTAGGAAACCCATTCCATCCTGTGTACCCTGCAATTGGAATCAATTATGTGACTGAAGTTTTTCCACATCTAGCTTTGGTGATTCTAATCACACTTTGTCCTGGGTGTTATTTCACAACAAAGTTGGCACAACTGGCATCAATGGGGTTGCCTTAGCAGAAGTAGAGCACTAGGCCTGCCAACTTTATTTTATTTGCATGAGGTATATAGACAAGATAATGTGTCGGTCGTATCTCAAAGTGGCAGAGTTGTCCGGTCTGTCAATTCACACCATCAGCTTTAGCTAGTGGAACTGCACAAACCAAAACTGAGATGGTTTATGTGCCGATTCACCATATGATAACAGACTACAGGACTTGCACATGAACCTTGCTGAAGCTCTTTAGCTGAACGCTTGTCACATCAGAGCACAACCCTTCAACCCATTTCTGTCCTCCACAAATACTTAAAGGTTGATCATGCATCCAAACTCAACAGGGTAAGACCTGGCACAGATGTAAGGGATGCTAGTGAGTCAAAGCAACTTGCAACAGATGGTCCCGCTTCGTCTAACTGGAGCCCAAAGGGTTTGTCGCAGAGCCATGCACGGGATTCAAAAGGCAGGTGCACTCCCAGGATAGCCTCTGTGCCTCCACTGCACGATCCCAGAGATGAATTTGGGATGATTAGCTCCAATCTGAGGGGAACATGGGCCAGCAATAGAAGGGGATCACTACCCCTTGGAAGACTTTCAAACGCATTGGAGCCCAATTCTGACAAGCAGTTTAACTGCTCAGCTGCACAAAGCTGTGAATAATAATTCACACATTTGAGAACCTACAATAAAATTACCTGTGAAATGCACCAAGCTCTGCCATTACCAAAATGCAAGCGCTACAATTTTAGTATCATGTTGTACCAATACTATTTAAATCTTAGCACATTCGTGAGGGGGAGGTGCTACTTTCACCCTTTTACAGTTGGGTGAAGTGAGATGCAGAGGTGCATAATTTGACCCAGGATATAAGTCATGTCTGTGTCAGTCACAGACCGCAATAGTTCACAGCTTTCAGGCAAGTTTTCAGTGCACTAGATCTTACTGGCTTTCACCAGTGTACTTGATTCAGCACAAACTAATCCAATACTACTTTAAAGGAAAAGTATTAAATAAATGGCAAACAGCAAACCGAATAGGCAATTAATATTCTTGGATGGATTAAAGGAAAAATGTACATGTACATACTCAAACTATTCCAAAACAAAACTTAAACATACTGAGAAATGTTTATAGATGTTCAAACTGCTAATGGCATGCAGGAGGCTTTTCAAATATCATAGGTCAATGAAAAAGAATATGCGAATTTCCAAATGTTCCTTGCTCGGCTGATCCATCAATATGATAACTAATACACACTTAAACTCCTCAATGTACTCCCTGAAATTAAAACAACCAGATAGCACAGAAGGAGCTTAAATAACCATTATCAATGGATTTCAGATAAAAATCAAGAAATAATTTCAGAAAAATCACCCACCACAATCAAATGAAATAGCTTTGGAAATGGGTCAGGGAAGTGTGAGCTGGCAACCAATTACATTTGGTGTGCAGAGGCAGTTCAGCAACAAAAAGTCTCCCCAGATTAAAAGCTTGACAAAGTTGGTCCAAGCTACGCTCCTCACTAACTGACCGGGGGGGAAAAACCTTCATTAAACTAACAACTTTCTACTTACCAATAGTGATCACGATAGAGTGGATGTTTGCTCAGAGATAGGGTTTGGGTAGAGGCTGCACCTTTTCTCTCCTTGTTTTGGGAAATCAGGAGTGGCTACTTAGCGGTTCCCACTACCTCCCCAGCCACACACCACACATGCACAGGGCAGGACACACTCCCCTCCTCGACCTGTAACGTGTCCCCAACAAATGACAGCACCGGAGGCAGGATTGCTGGGCATCCCTGTGCCAAGTGCAGACTAACAGGAGCTCAGGGTGCCTGTACCGTTGTGCCACCTGCACAACCAGCACAGCCCTCAGCACAGCAGTGGCGCTCCTGACGTAGGATGTTTTGACATACACGCCGAGTTAGGAAAGCTGACTACCTCTGCGTTAAAGCTTAAGGGAGAAAATAGAAAAAGCCTGGAATGCTTACATAGGTTTACAAGTCACCAGCAGCTTAAAGGCATTTAGGGTCCTAAAGATAGATCTAGGAACCTCACTGAATCTTCTGCAACACTGAAACACTAAATTCCCGTTTATTTCAAGAGACACTAGACACCAAGTCTTTCCTTTGTTGTTTGCTTTTATCTCATTTTCAACCTATCCCTGTCATTATCAACTGAATACCTTTCAAATTCTGGCCCTTAAGCACTTCTTTTGTTTAAAATAGGACTTGGAAGTCCAAGTCATTTACATGCTCTTGTAAATGCCACCCTGCTCTCAGCAAAGTAAGAGGAGAGTCCTGGAAGACTACAGTATGGAGAAGAAACTCACAGTATGGGAGCAAGGAATGCCATCAAGGAATTAACGTATTGTCTGCATGACAACACTTTACAGGTTTCACGTGTGGAAATGCAGAAAGACTCCACTTTCCTTTATAAATGGTGGTGCTACTTTAATTTTAGTATCATCCAGAGGTTCTGTCAGAGGTACTGGCACACTCCTGTCACTCTACAATCCAGGTCATTAAGAAAAATGTCAAACACTACTCAATTCACCACAAAAACATGCAACTTAGGAGCACTGGAAGAGCATTCTCACTAATTAGTTCAAGGGAGGACATTTCAAAACAAGGCAATCAAAAGCATGGGTCAAGGTTAGCACTGAATTCACACACACCAAGTTTGAGAGGAAAAATGCTTCTCTCTGGGCGTCTCTTCCTGTTAATCTTGTTTCGGCGCTGGCTGGCCCGGCTGCCTCTCGCGCTCTCCTCTCTCCTGGGCGGAACCCTGCAGTTCTTTGATTTCCTTTCATATTTGCAGCTATGTCATTTCTGGCTGACCCTTCCCAAACCTCGGATGTTTTCCTCTTGGAGCTGCAGGAGCATTATGTATGCTTATCAAGAGACCAGCCTGGAGCTGGGCTAGTCTTAAGGCTTTGAGGGTCTTTAGCAACTTTTTGACAATTCTGAGAGGTTGGGGAAACCAGGAGGAAAGATGGGAGCCATTTTCCCCATAATTTTAGCCTTTATTTTGCTTTCCCCCCACATGCACCCAGAAAGATAACACCACATATTTTTCTGGCTGTAGAGCCTTTAGCGTCTTGGATAATGTGATGGTTCCTCACAAACATCAGTTACTGGAAATCGTGTACAAAATTGTCCTGTCTCCACTTCCTGCTCTTCTCTCCCTCTCCACACAGACAGAGTCTCTTCTAAAAAGAGCACAAATGACTATCATTAAAGATGAAGCTTGTGGGTTGTGAAGTTTTGGCTGCTTTAAAAATCAGACAGACCAAGTCAGCTCAGGCCAGCTTAAACTACAGGATCACAGGAGATGGCCAGGCCACCACGGGCTTTCGCAGAGAGAAGCCCAAGCCACACATCTGCACGACGGTCTGAAACCTCGGGGTTTCATTTGGGATTGCTCAGACCTAGACTATACAGTTTAGCCTCTTCTCCCACATGAAAATTGACTCCTATATGGGTGTTGCATTCAGGGGTTTATGGGAGCTATCAGGATACGGTTACTGGGCGAGAAACCCCTGATAATTAGTATTCCCACAGGATGTTTCTCGTCCTTCCTGATTCCCAGCGCATCAGAAGTACCATCTTATCAGCCGCTCCTGAAGCGTCGCAGAACCCACTCTGCTTGTGCCTGTGCAGGACTGGTCAACAGTACCACACAAAAACCTCAGCTGGAAACACTACGCACGCCAGAAGACAGACCATGCACAGAACCTAGAAAAGCCACCCATAAAAGCCTAGAACACCCTCACTTCATAAAAATGAAAGTTAAATGCCCTTTGTTAATGTTACTAAAGTCATTTAAACACGGCATCATCCACAGTACACTCAGAAGCCTACCAATACAATGCAAAACCACCACTTTTAGGTGTTAGCTTCTTTGAAGGGGCTGGAGCAACATAAATTAGTCCTAAACATCTTGCATTTTCCAAGGAGAAATATTTCCATGAACAAATGAAGAAAACAGATTCCCAGGGCCCCCCATAAATTCTGGCACAGAAAGACATGTGCTTCCATTGAGCACATTTCAGAACAATATTTCCTGAGGCATTTCTGAATGGTATTGATTTACATGCAAAAGATTATGTCTGCAGCCATGCAAAAGGACTGGACAACAAAGGTGAAAGAACAATGCATCAAGAAACAAATGTAGACCTTTTTTCTTCAAGTTAATTAAAAGAAACTAGGTCTGATTCCCTTTGTTTGACACCAGTAGGATACCATTCACTGCTCAGGAGTTAATCCTGATTTACTGCAGCAAATCAGAGCGATACGCGCTCAGCATATGAGCCATTCTAAGTTGCAATCAGACAGAGACTTCAGCACAATGCTCCCTACATCTGCAACAAACTCGGATCAAATTTTACTAATCACCTACCTCTTTTCAATCCATTATGTTGACCATTAAGATAATCATATGAATTTGTAAGTCTGAGATGGGGGAGCCATGTGAGCCTCCATGGTTGTGTTTCTATGGAAACAATTCCCCTGGCATCTTCGGTCCACATTCGGTATTCCTGTCTCACTGTTTGTCTCATTCACACACTCAAAATCCCCATTTTCCAAACGCTCATTTCACGAGGGCTACGTTTTCTTCTTTTTTTCTATTCAGCCATTGAGCTGGATATCACGGGGATGATCTGGCAGGTCACTGTGCCCCACTCCTGACCCAGAGAAATCAGGATGAAGGCAACAGGGCAGCACAGTCTCCACAGGCCCTTTTAGCGCTTTTGCTTTTTTTGGTGGTGCAAATGGCAAGACTGAAAATTAGTCCTAATTATGTTTTACAGGTTTGGCCGCTTTCATCCCTCAGTGAAGATCACACATGAATTACAATGGAAACCGATATCTGTAGCAACTTCCATCCAGAAGCTACCGCACTCCCATCTCCTTCCTCTGCTCTCTGGCAGCTTCACCCCCCTCATAAAAGCAATCACTTCTGTGAAAGGTGGCAGCTTCTGAACTCCACGCGCAGCCAAGCCACACCGCACTTCAGCCCTGGGACAGGATAACTCCATACCCAGCTGGAAGAAGGAGCATGCAAGGGAGCCAGAAATTAACTTCTCGGTTAAAATTTGGCCATAATGCTTCAATTAACACTCCATCCTTATGAAAAGTACCAAATCCCAAGCAACAGGGCCTCCACCACTTCCCTTCTGAGACTATTTCGCAGTACAATGTGCTTCACACCTAATTTTCCTAAGAGTCAGCCCACGTTTTTAATTGCTCGATCTCACTGTAATTCAATCCCCACGGACCATCGCGAACAATTCGTTCCTTGTGTCTGCAGAGCGGCCACCATCTTGATCAACTCAGCAAGGACAGGGCTAAGGGTTTCTAAGGCTGAAAACATGAGCTGCTATACCCCGTTCCAACAAGCTACGCTCACTAATTGGGGTATTTACAGACCGCTCCTCTGTGCAAATGTTGCACAGAAGGAGGCATGTCATATACATTCAGTAGTGGATTACACCTGCAGCTTCTCGGTACTTCTCATGGCAACGTCCCTCCATTTTCCGGGACTATGTTAGACTTTTCTCTACTGGATTAAAAGCTCTCTGTGTTTCTGCAAGAGCAGGTGAAGAAAAAGGTAACAGAAGTGTCCTTTCAGTCCATCCTTTTGCCAATATTCAGCTGAAGCATTAAACACAACGTTAAGCTTTCTGGTACCGGCTCTGCTCGTTAGCACTCTTGCCCCAGAACAGGCATCAGCACAGGCCGAGGCCCTACAGAAGGAAGATGTCCGAGTACCTTCTGCATTTAACCGCCCTGTATTCTGAATATACCAGGAATTAACTTGCAGGAGTTAAAACACCAGTTGCCTCCCTAAACTACTGCTTCCACTGCCGCTGTTGCCAGTTTTAAAAAAGCGCAAGGGCCACATTTTTAGACAGTATAATTTGGCACAGATCCCTTAGCTCCATTGTTTTCACTGGAACTGTGCTAAGTTACACCAGATGAGGATATTGCTCTAAAAAGATTTTGCTTTAAAACAAACACACAAACAAAAACAGGTTTAGACAAGACCAGGGATTTTGAAGCTGCATTCCTGTCTCCAGAAACTTCCAATGACTTGCAGTAGTCTGCTTCACCAAGCCACAAATTTGTAATGCCTTTAATCTTTCCATGTAAGTCAGATCCTCTACTCCCTTAATCGTTTTTGTTGCTCTTCTCTGAATTCTTTCCAATTTACCACACAGTACAGACTACATTACATCTGAAAGGCCAGAAGTATGGTGTACAGAAGCTCATTTTCAAACTCTATGACCTCAATTCTTGGGAGGATTTCAGAGACCAGACACCAGGCTATAAATGAAGAATGTGTGCCCGTATAGCTGGGTAATTTAAATGCATTTTCTGTGAATAAATCTACTCGGTACTTTCTTGATCTGTACAATCTTCTGCCATAGGGGCCTAACATAAAAATACTTCAAAGGCTCTAACAAATTCCCTCAAGATGTGATCTTCAGCATTTCAAAAGCTGAAAGACATAGACAAGGTTTAAAGTGATCATGATATATTTTCAAGGTAACACTCTTCAGCAATTCCTGTTCACCCACTTCTTGAAAGTGAAATTATATCACCTCTCTCTCTATGTATCTTTTTAATTTATTGACTATCTTATGAGCAATGCAAAGATGAAGTGAATTTGACTTTTGGTTAGGGCTTACTATACCTCATTATCTTTAAATGAAGCACAGCGACGCTTCCTTCCTTCAAATACCCACTAGACAGTTCCAAATGGAAATCCTCTAGCCACAGACCCTCACCACTTCCCTTGCCTCTTGCAGCACTAAGAAAGTTTAGATTTGGATTCAAGTTTCAGCCCCGATCTCCCTCCCCATGTTGAGCTGAGAGAAGACCCTGCATAGTAACACTTTTGTGAAAGATTATTTTTACGTTACACCTCTGTCCACCTCTGATATTAATTACACAGTTTGAGCTTTAAGCCAAAAGATATTTTGAAAATGGTGCTCTTGGCTGAAACCAAGATTCCTCATGTCCTCCAAATAGTTTCATAACAAACTCTCCTAGACTGCGGCATATTTAATGAGAATGCAGATGATCAATTGCAGCCCGCCTTGCACGGTTAACTCAATCAACAAACTACTAATGACTCCAGCATGTTACAGCTTTTTTGGCTAATGAGAACCGTATTGACCAGATTTTTCCCGTTCTCCCAGGATCAAACGCCAATATGGAACGAGTTCTGGTACAACTGTAACACAAGCCTGCAAGGAAAACGCTGACCAGCAAGAGCAGGACACAGCCTGAGTGTCATTAGGCAGCAAAAGATCTCCCAGACTTGTGGGCCAGCCTTTCCGAACCCTTCCATAGTATGTGTCTGTCTGGTGACAGCAAAGCCCAGAGAAACTCAAGAGCTGCAGCACGAGCACGGAGCTTCCACCTTGGCGCACAGCGTTTCGAGACAGAAAAGCCTTTTGTTCCCAGCACGCTGGCTGCACCGCCGCCTGTCCCACCACTCCTCCTCCTCCTCCCTGCATTCTGCTGCCACTGTGCTGCAGGATAATTTGTAGCAGGTGAGAAGTAAACACGCTCTGCTTCCTCTTTCTTTCACTTTTGTTCTGCCTGTTGCTGCAATTTACCCTCACCTCCATTTCTTCTTCCCTCCTCCTTCAAATAGAAGTCAATTGACCATTTGCTGTATGGAAATCTAACAGCTGACCATGCTTTAAGTGAAGAGCAGTATTTATTGCAGAGCCTGAGGACAGAGATGGGAAACAGTTCGTCAGGTGCTATCTTGCCTGTTACCAGCCACTGTTAAATAAAGATTTGCTCCCATGGAAAGCAATGGAAAGAATTCCAGTGACTTCAGTCATCTTTGGACTAGGGCTTTCTTTCCTTACAAAATAACCTTCAGTTTCCGGTACAGTCTGATTTCTAAAATGACCAATTTCTAAAATAGACTTTCCATTCTCTACCCTGGAGAAAATGCTACAGTCTGGCCGATTTCTCTCCGTCAAGAGGAGACCTTAGTTCCATTTTTGCTGGGTGACAAGTCACTTCCTTTCCCCCGTCCTTCACTTCCCTCTATCAAACAGGGATAACACAGAATGCTTTGTCCTCTAGGAAGTAAAACTGCTGCAGAAAAAAAACAGGTATTATTTTGCTTTCGATCAGCTTCATGCTGCGCCACCTGAGAGCCACGCACTCTGCCATCCCTGGCTGCAACCAAACCAAAGCAAAAAGTAAAAACACACTGGGTAAAAAGGGGAGAGAAAAGGAGTAATTAGGACCCGTGAATCAACTGGAAAGCAGCAATTCTCCAAAGCTTCTTTTCAGACTAAGCCAATTTGCTAGTATCATTTTGAACAAAAATCATGGAAAACGCGCACCATTCATCAATAGGGATTGTGTTCCTTCCTCTTTAAGAGGTGCTCCTACGCAGTTCTCTCCACTTAAAAGGCTTAAATATTAAATATCATTCAGCCAAGTCATAGTGGGGGTCCACGCTTGACTTCATTCCTCTCTTAACAATGTCCTCAGGCCAGCCGCCAGGAATTCAGACACTTAATAACTTCCCTGGGCTGAGAACTCTTCACCTCGGGCATGCTCTCCTCTTATCTACAGTGGGAAACGTTCCCATTCATTCCATGGTCCGCTCTGACCACAGCACTCCTTGCTTCACTGACTCTTTCCTGCATTATTCTTCAGGTTCAAACTTCCCAGCCCCACCTGCAGGTCCACGCACACCCTTATTCTGGTAGCTTCCTGCTCCCTCTTAACTTAGCCTTAGCTTTCACCCTACAACATCTAAACCCTTTGTCCCCTTCTCCTACCCTGACTTCCATGTCGTCTTCTGTACCACCATCCTCTCCTTTGCAAAGGCTGATCCACAGAGCTCTTGGACTCTGCTATTGTGACCAGTTCTGATAAAGGATCTTTTACTCAGCCTTGCATTTTTAATGCTGAATGGCCTTGTTTCAAAGCCATATTTCTAACAGTATGCCACCCTCTTCTCATACACATTCAGCTTTGCAAGAGCAATTCCAGTGACTTGTGAGCAGAAGCTGGAGCTCCACATTCACAAGCAGGTTTCTGCTCTTCCCCTGCTCTTCCCTTAGAGCATGCTGGGAGGTCCTGCACAAACACCAATCATGTTTCTCTCCTCCAACCACTTCACACTCCTTTCCATCCTCCTTTTTTTCCAAAGGACAAGTCGTGATTTAACCTCAGCCGGCAACTAAGCCCCACCCAGCCGCTCACTCACTCCCCCCCAGTGGGATGGGGGAGAGAATCGGAAGGGTAAAAGTGAGAAAACTGGTGGGTTGAGATAAGAACAGACTAATAATTGAAATAAAATAAAGTATAATAATAATAATAATAATAGAAGAATATACAAAGGAAGCGATGCACGATGCAACTGCTGACCACCTGCCAACTGACGCCCGGCCAGTGTCCGAGCAGCGATCGCTGCCCCCCGGCCAACTCCCCCCAGCTTATATGCTGAGCATGACGTCACACGGTATGGAATATCCCTTTGGCCAGTTTGGGTCAGCTGTCCTGGCTGTGCCCCCTCCCAGCTTCTTGTGCACCCCCAGCCATCTCAGTCGGTAGAGCATGGGAAGCTGAAAAGTCCTTGACTTAGTATAAACACTGCTTAGCAACAACTAAAACATCAGTGTGTTATCACATTGTTCTCATGCTAAATCCAAAACACAGTGCTATGCCAGCTACTAGGAAGAAAATTAACTCTATCCCAGCTGAAGCCAGGACAGCACACGAGCCAGCTAGCTAGAAATGGCCACCAGAAATGTGCTTTCACTGATTTATTCAGTTTTAACCTCCTTCCTCCCCTTGCCCTGTACAAAGAGTTTATAAAGAAAAATTCAGAATTGGGTCGAAAACTATGTGATTTAAGCGCATTCTTGATCACTGCTAGCAGATAGGAGCCATCCCCTACCAGCATGGTTTAAGAAATGTCCAAGTCACTCTAGGCTTTATTCTCCTGGGCATCAAGAAGCCAGTTCTTGAAATATATGACTGGCAACTCCTGGCAGTGGCTGCAGTCTAAAGTAAATTAAAGTTACAGTAAAAATAACTTTGCCACTGCTCTTGGTTTCCTTCTGCAAATGGAACAGGGCATTAGCACAGCCAGTTTTTGTACTACAGGACTCCTTCCTCAGATTGCTTTTAAGTTCATTAAGTTCCAGCTTCAGGAAGAAAATGGTAGCATTTGATTTATTGGTACACGGGAAGGAGGATGAAGTAAGCAATAAATCTAGTAACAGTGGTGTTACTCCAGCTCACTGCAAGCCAGTCCCAAGGAGCACCCAGATTCCAGTCCAAGACTAGCACATATATTTGATGTCCAAGGCAAGTCCTCTCCTTGCTCTGTGCCTTGGTTTCCCTGCTCAGAATAAGATGATGCTAACTGTGAAGCTGAATTCCGTTACATTTGGCAGAGACATAAAAATATAAAATCACGTACTCACAAGCAAATCCATGGAGACAGTGTTATCAAGCAACGTACTTCTATATAAAGTATGTCTCTAGGATACATACAAAAGAACCAGCATGAAGGCATTAGGATAGCCCTACAGTTATTGACACTGTCTTAGCCCTCGAGGTATTTTGTTCTGTTACCGACTCTGCCAGACTCCCTGCGTGAGCCTGGGCAAACCATCAAATCTTTCCCCGTCTGTACAACAGAAAAACGATCCATTCTTCCTTGGTTTCTTCTTCCTCTCAGGGCTACTGGCATTACAATCTCTTAGGGCCAGACAGTGACTCCTTCTGGATATGCTTGCAAAACTGACCTGACAGAGCTCCAAATTCAGCTGCTGCACTACCAATACAAATAATGGGCCACCAAGACATGTAATATTGGATAGACCTAGACTTACCAGCAGAAAAGAAGGAAACTGCTTACCTAGAATGGATTATTTGTGACTTCTGAAGCAAATATGAAAAAATAAATTAATTTTTTGCCCAGATTTTTGTCTTTTTTTTTGCCTTCAGAGAGTGGAGAGGAATGACTAGAAGGTTCTCTGGACAAATCAATGAAACTAACACCCAACAAATGACCTTTCCTCAGTGTCTTATAAGTACCTGTCAACTTCAGGAGTGCCACCACAATTGAATGGAGAGATTTAAAGCCAGACTATTCATTAGAGAGCAAACTATTATTCTAGAGACTTAAATGAATTGGCTAGTGGCCAGCCTTCCTTACAGTTTAGGTACTACTAGTAAAATGGAAAGTGGCTGCTATTTGGTTTGCACAAAAGCACAGAAGAGAAAAAAGTCTTTTGAGACGAACAAGAACCAGGCTGTTCAACTGACGATGGTCTGACATCCTCACAAGATGGCATGAAGGGTAAGCAGATATACAGCATAATCAGGGAACCACGAAAACAAGCAGAAGTCTGTAAACACCAGAGATAGCCTCTATTTTATGGCATCACTAACAATCAACCAACTAAGCACACTATAATGAATGCATTCATAAAATAAAGAGGCTGGGAGGGTGTCTCAATAACTCCAATTTTCTTTTATACAGTAGATACTACTGACTTACCATATGCAGTTCTGAATTAAAAGCCAAATTATTATCTTCTCTGATATAGCTCACATTTTCATTAAATGCTAACATTTCGAAGTAGGAGTTACAAACCTCACCATTAATCATCTGTTTTGTATCAAGTGATATGTCACCTTTATCTCCCTAGAGCCCTTTTCTCAGGATAACCTTCTTCTCAAGTTCCCCTTCTAAAACCGTTATTTATGATGACGAGGACAAAAGTAAAGGGGACTAACACGAGCTCTGTTATACAACATCGCATGTGTCTGTACAGTACAACCAGGAATAGCACCTCAGCTAGCAGCAAGCAAGCCAGCCTCTGAACAAGAAGAGCACAGCTGAACTGGTTCTTCATCACTCCCAAGCTAAGTAATGCTGTTAGTATACCCACACTATACAAAATCAGAGCTATTATTATTATTATTATTATTATATTGCTACATAAGAAACAACCTACAGGAGTATCAGAATTAGAAGTCTACTATGCAGAATGGACAGAAAAATTGGGGCAGCAAGGGTTCGTAGCCTCACACCACACCATTTTCCAATTCCTCATCCATGCTTTGCCCCTTCCGCATGGTTAGAGCAGCGAGAAACCCTTGAGATGGCAACACTGAATTTTGCTTACCCTGCTGAGGAACCCTAAGTTAGTTCTGGGTTACTCTACTCTGCAAATACACCAGAATCTTACAAGTTTACTTTCTTTAGTCTCACCACGAAGGCAGCAATTAAAACTGTGTGCAAGTCAGTTTTCTATCAAAAAGTATCGAGCTACTTGGACAGACATAATTTTTAATACGTTTCTTAGTGCTTCTAATGCACAACAGTGGCAGATCATTTTCTTTTTCATTAAAGCTGGCTCTAATACTTGCTAGCAGCCCTCGGTGAAATATTTTAACACAGTCTCCATAACTTCTGACAAATAGCTGGTTAAGATTTACCCTGCTATTGCTCAAGAAGTAGAAAGACCATCGTACTGGACAAGAAGATGAAAAGTTGTCTCAGCAAGAGAGCATTTGTACAAGTTAATCTCCCTATTTCACTGGTGTCTGTGATGACGGTCGACTTGATCAGGTCCTGTGGCTCTAATCTACGGAAATAGTATGCAAAATCCTCAGGCACTTGGATGAGTCTGAAGCTCCATGCCTTCCAAAAAGTTTTCTTGGGTGAAACAACCTGCTTTTGCAGATAGTAAGGTTTGAAAAATGAAGGAGATCCCATTACTTCATCACTGTATCTCTCTACAGACCCTATCCAGATCCTCAACACCACCACTACAAAAATCTGCTAAAATACGTCCAAGACGTTCTTGCTACTACACATACAAGTGGCTCAATTTGCATTAAAACATAAATACAGCGAGTTGCCTACCTTTCCATACCCCATTTCTTTGCCAGTGACACACAAATTGCTGTAAGGCAGCTTGATGTTTCTGCTGCCCTCCTCCTCTCCCCCACGCTGCAAGATTTTGCAGACCACAAAGCAAATAGCACTTTCCATGCTCTGTTCCTAACGTCTTTGAGAAGTGTGTGCTTCAAGTCCTGCCCTCCACATTTAAAGCGGCTGGCTTTCCTGCATTTGCGTTGTGTTATCTCAGCATAGGTGTTTTGCTGTTCAGTTGGCTGGGGAAGAGGCACTTACGTTAATAAGGTCTCTTACAGATGCCATCTTCCCCTTTGTTTTCCAAGAGGTCTCTGCCACATTCCTGCCACTCTTTTATTTACTCATCAGTCCGTTTGAAAACTTACTGTTCTCCGGCACTTTAGCGGAAGTTTGTGGTTACTTGTGGTTTTAAAAAAGGAAGGGTGCATTTCAGACGACACACAGTAAAACAGTCTGACCAGGTGTAAAAATAAGATTATACCGCACAGCCCACGGTTCCAAGTAGTCCAGCTTTGCCACAGATAATGCAGTCTGAGGAGGCTTAGGATGCAAATTGAGCACTTTTTCTTCAAAAACCACCCAGCTGCTGAAGGTGCAGAAGGCAGAGTTTTAGGATAAGCTTTATGGTGCAATTTGTTTCCATCAAACTCTGTTTATGATGATTTAGCTGAGTGGATCCAGAAACTGGTCAAAGTGGATATGGAAAAAGATATTTCCATTCTTCAAAGGCGGAAAAACAGTTTTTCATCTTTTCTGACTGGATACAGTTAAAGAAGATTACAGCTGGTATGATTGCTTTCGGCAGCCTAGTGTTTGACCTATAATTCTGTAAAAATATAACTAACCCTTCATATATTGACTGTCAAAAATTTTCCCCCACGTGCTTTTTGTTCTCAGTCTACTTTATGTGGAAAATTTGCCGTATTATAGATCTGCATATGGAGACTCCTTGGCCGATTTCATGATCAGACAGAGCAGATTAAACTAAACGGAATATAACCACAGTTGAGAACTATGTCTGGTCATCTTAACTACCCAAGAGAGTGCGCCTTCAAAACAAACAGGGTAAGGAAAGGACAAAAAAGGAAAGATTGCATCTCTTCCTTGTGTCCAAACAGCTGAGAGAGCACGTCAGCAGCCTGTTTGTCAAAAGATGCCAAACAGCAGCAACTCTGAAGGACTGCAACACACATTCACCACTTCCAGAAATGAATCCATATTGTAGGAACACAAATGGGGAGGCAGCAAATCAATCTGCCTGATCTGTCCCCCAACAGGAGACAGCACCGCTTCTTGAGCTACCGCAACATGATGCACAACAGTACCACATTACAGAGCTGCCTTCTTTACACATGGACTTTGAAGCTGAGGGAAACGTTTGTGCAGAAGCCCAGTCTAGTGTGAACGTGTTGACAAAGCTCAGAGGAAACAGCTATCCCGCATAGAGACTTTTTGCTCCCACCGCAACAGAGAGGGAGGAAAAAAATGCAGACTCTGAAAGCTGTTTCCCAATACTGCTGCTTTGTGTAACTGCAGCAGCTTTCAGAGAAGTATCACTGCAAGCACAGAAAGGTAAATTAACTCTCTCACGTCTGTGATAGAAGTAAGACTATATAAAGTTCAACATTAGCCTTAGGCGTCACACCAGATGCAGCCTGTGGTTTAGGGAGTCCCTGAAGTACGGATTGCTGAGAGCTGGGAGGACATATAAACCCCACTTTTACACAGTCTTTCCGTAAGCACGTGCCACTCACCACTACTGGTGACAAGGTACAAGGCAAGGACCCGGTGTAACAATCCTTACCTTATTGCTGCCATCGCCACTGCAATACGGAGCAGCCGCACCTCACATCCTAATGTGCCACAAATAACAAATACGGATGGTCCTACTGAAAGCGAAGGGAAGCTCTCCAAGCATCTGAGCTGCACCAGGTCCCACACCAGTCCAGGGAGAGGGATCCCTGCTTTCTCCATCACCAGGGAAAAATCCCCCACTCTCCTCAAAAGGCCTTTGTTCACATGCAGAGCAACCTCAGCTTGGCCAGCTCACCAGAGCTGACGGGAGCTCAAGACCACATGGTAGACGGCAGGGATGGCCTTGTGATTTTTGGTGACATGTTGTTGATGACAAAGATCTTGGCATATGATGGAAAAGCAAGGTTACTGCAGCTAAGCACAGAATAGGTCCTATGCAATTCCTTACTTGCCACTTTAAGTTTAACTTTCTCTGTTTATTTTTTAATTTAATGTATTCTTTTGATCTCTCTTTCTCTCCTTTCTCTTGTCTCCCTGAGTTTGCTGACACAGTAGAAGCATGACAAGCTCAGACAAGATAACCTACTTTTTTCTTTTTCTCTTGTACATGTTAACGCTCCCACTCCTCTACCTAGCATATGAAAGCATATTGCAAGTATCATTATAATGATACTTCCAATCCCCCTGTGAAGTAATTCCCCCAACTGACAGGTGAAGAAACTGAGACACACAGAGCTCTTAAATTACTTGCCCCTCAAGCTTACAGAGGAAGCCAGCGACACAAGTGGAAATGAAACCCAACAGATTTCTGTTTGTCTTGGTCCCAATCTATATAAAATTATTATACCTCCACCCATCACAGGTCTGTCAAATACCTCCGTTTCTAAATACAGTAGCAATAGCAAAACTTTAGATATCCATTACACAGACTTACGCATTTCTACGGTTTAATTGCAGCCAAGGAACACTCATCGCCATGTCCTGTGTGCCTTCAGTCTGTACTGCCTCCTGTTAGCTCAGGTTCAAGGGGTCCACGCTGCCTCTAAAGCTCAGGCATGTGTTAACGGGAAGGGGCTACAGCTTACCTGCTTTCTGTAGCCCAAAGCCTGGATACTGCATGAAACAGAGTCTGTTTATACATTCAGCCATGTAATGTGCTCCATTTTTTTACTTTTAGCCTGAGCTTCCAAATGCTCTGGACTCAGTTCTCTGTGTGTGCTCACGTTTAGGAGTTTCAGCCAGACTTGGACAGGTTCAAACCCACGCCTAACTGAGTTTCATCATAACCATGGATATTGCTCAGCCAAGCTGTTTTTCCTCTACATATGGAATAATTCAGTGCTAAGCCATGAGCTCGATTTTACAGAGATTAGATTTCCAGTTATGACACTGACTAGAATTCAATATCCATCAGTCCCTCCAGGGTACTGAATAATCTTCAGCATTTACAAACCCGAACTTTCAAAAGCAAGTACACCTTTAAAATTAGTCTAAAATTACTTGAATTCAGATATTGACACCTTTGGGGTTAATATTCTCAAAGATGTTATCTGCAAAAAATCATGCCTTTTTTATTTTACGAAAGCTGAAATTAGCACATTATCCTGGAACTCAGTCTTAAAGGCAAAAATTCCAAATACTACAAGAAGCGAATGATAAAAGCAAAAGCGGACTTTGGACAAAGCACATAACGTTTTTGTGCCAGATGGTCTGTCTATATCAGAGCACTCAAAAAAATGAAACCATATTAGTTTTTGAGGTAAGTTAGTCGAGCACCATTTAAATCCCTGTATAGACTTTTTGCTTCACAATCAAAGTGGCTTTAATTAGGTTTCACTAAATCTACTTTGGAAGCGAATCAAGTTTAAACGAAAAGAAATCCCTTTCACTGTGAACAAGAGTGACCACAAAGGCGTTCAGTGCCATTTAACTAATGCATTTTATGTATGCATCATTAGTTTAATACGAATTAACTTCTGATTCTTCCAGTGTAGACAAGCCGACGGTTCTTTACGTCTAAATGTGTAATAATACACCCTTTGTCTTGTCAAGTTGAACAGTGAGCTCTCTGGAGCAATTATACGGAATGTACAAGACATACTACACTCAGGCCAGGATCTCTTGGGATTCAGATGCATACAGCTCCTGCATGTAAGCAGTAAGTAGCCTCTTTGGACTACTCTTGTGAGTCAAGTTACTCGCACACATACCTGCAGGACTGGATACAACAAATGAAAACCTTAAGCCGCCTAGCATCACAAGCAACACATTCTCACATATGCACTACTTACACCCAAAAGTTTCATCCGCAGTCACCAAAACACCAGGGTGGATCTGTGAGTGTGTATTTCAGTTCTGATGTTTAATTATCTTGAACACAGCGATATCCACACCACTCTAGAAAGAAATCAATTCTGCCTTTGCTCTGAGCTATAAATGCATGTATTCCATAATCAGCCTAACAGAACAGACATATGGGATTGTACATCTGGGAAGCATATGAGAGGCCTTCTCATATATAACATTATTTTGCAAAGCATCTCTCTCAGACCCAGCTTTAGGTATTTTTTCCTTCGTTTGCACGCTGGGAAATTTGACTGATGTTTTTGGTTTATAAGATACTAAATACTAACCACCCAGCTGCATTACTGAAATGCTTTTCACTCCTAAAATCTCCCACTACACCTTATACATCTTATCTGCAGTATTTCTTTGACATGCTAGTACTCTCTGTTTCTGCCATTAGCCCTGGGACTCATTTCTCCCATCACTGACATGGGGCTGCCTCTGGGGTTAAACTGGGCACACAAATACCTTTCTAGGACAGACAGTAAAGGATGAAAAATCACAAGACTTCTAGAACAGCAAGCAGACATGAAGCAAACATGAACTGGACTCAGACATGTTTTCAGTGCTGATGGCTCTGAGGGGTTTCTAAAACCAAAGGAGGAGAATTCCTACTGCAAAGCAGCTCCTCAGGAAGGCACCGCCACCACCAGTGACTCAGAGAAGACAGCAAGCACATTCCTACAGAAAACTAACCGCAGCAAGCAGAGCTGCAACACTGCCTGGTGACAGACTCCAAAATGACGGTGACCCATCAGAGGCTCATAGCGAACCGAAAAATCTGGTCATCTTCCCGCCTAAGATCTGATTTTCCCTTCCTCACTCCACTGCCAAGTGGATCCAGTGTGGATCAGGCACCCTGGGCAATTCTTCATCTGCAAACCGGCAATAATAACATTTCACTTTTGCCACCTCCTGACTGCCGTGCCTTCAGGGTCAGGGACTCTTACTCAGTACATACAGCACTTAATACAATGAGGGGTTAAACTCAATTGAGAGTATTAGGCATTCTAATTATTATATTTTTCTTTTTGAATTTCCAAACCTGTCCAGTGGGTGCCATCCCACATGGCAGGGAGAAAATACAAATTAAATGAAAGGCCATAATGATGCTAAGATGAAACTGAGCCTCAGAAGAAGCCAAACTTGTCCACAGCAGAAACCTTCATCCAGTCCCACAACACCCTCTGCAGCAAAAACTGAAGGCCTCTGCCAAGACATGAGTTTCGTGGAGGGACAGGCACACAACAGTAACCAAGCTGCACACATGGATTTATACCTGAAGCACAAAAGCATTTTGATGGTGGCGACACAACTGTGGAAGAAACACTGAAATCTTAAGGTTTCCCTCCAAGCTGTAAACTACCCAGTATTTTCCCTTTTCAACTAAAAATACAACCCTCGTGGAAAAATTGGGGAAATAACATTTTGGGCAACTCTTCTCCAGTGATGTGCTACAAAAAAACCCCATGAGATGGGTTCTAGCCAGAGTTAGTCTCTGCATCTGTTACTACTGAGAGACAAATCAAACCCCAAGACATTGTGCTAAATCACAAGGGTGGCTGCTACCATGCTTCAGTTAAGTATTTGTATTTCTCCCTCTCTTTCAGGTTTTCCTTGGAGGCCCAAGAAACCATTTACAGGAGCACAGGGTCTTTTCTTCGCTGGAACTGCCTTTCTTTCCCTCCCTCCCTCTGTTTTAGGAGAGTGACAATGCTATGAAAAGACCGGATCTTGTTATACTTTATTGCCATTAGGGGCAAAGTAAAAAGAGTGAGACCTATAAACACAAAGATGCCAAGATACAAGGAGACTACATGCTTGAATGCCCAGCCCTGGCTGCTTTGTTCCGTGAGTAATAACCAGTATGGTGGTGGAGGTCATATATATACGTTTGCCACAATGCAGAAAGCGGAGGGGCAAAAAGATACGCTTTATACCAACAGACCGTTTCATTTCCTATGGCATATCACCCCTTTGCCCCTTGCAGAAATCATAAACCTTCTTTTTATTCACATTTCTCCTTTGAATTGATACCTCCTGTTCCACTTCTCCTCTCTACAGCAGTAGGTGCTGCAGAAATGCTTCTGAGTGATTCACTGCAGAAAATGTTTGGGGAAAGAAAAACAAACATTTATGGCTGTGCGACATGGACCCACTTGGAACCCAAATCACATGGCAAGTAACAAGATTTAACTATAAACTTTGAATTCAGGCCAGACCGGTTGAAGTTTCACTAAATTCAGTTATCAGCCACAACACCGGGCTAATTTAGTGCTTTCTGCGGCAGCAGCTCCCAGCAAATCACCTGGAAATCTCATAGGCTTCAACTCCAGAGCACTCTGCATTCCTCTGAAGCTTGACCTTCCCAGCTGGCCTCACTGCCCTGACCCACAGCAGTAACCCCGAGCCAGGTACTCCTGGGTCAACCGTTCTGAAGCATGAGCCCTAAATTTCCAAGGAAGGCAGTAACTTTGCTTTATGTGAAGCTCATGTTTTGATATAGCTCCTTAAAGCTGCCTCTCCTCTACTAAAACTCAATGGACTCAAGCCTGAACACCAAACTTTGGTCTGAACTGCAGAGCCCAACCAGTCAGTCCAGCAAATCATTCAATATCATCATCATCATCATACTGGAGATCCAGGGTTCTCTGCTGCTTTGTGCCTCCAGTTTCAGAGGACTCAGTGGCTATCGATCAAAAACCCAGTGAAGCTCATGTTTTGATATAGCTCCTTAAAGCTGCCTCTCCTCTACTAAAACTCAATGGACTCAAGCCTGAACACCAAACTTTGGTCTGAACTGCAGAGCCCAACCAGTCAGTCCAGCAAATCATTCAATATCATCATCATCATCATACTGGAGATCCAGGGTTCACTGCTTTGTGCCTCCAGTTTCAGAGGACTCAGTGGCTATCGATCAAAAACCCAAGCAAGGTGGGAGGAGGGGGTCCGTAAAACACTGCACGATCTATCCCAGTCCTTGCATGCGTCCCCAGGACACGGTACCAGTCCAACAAAGTTTTCTGACAAAGTTCTCCACATCCCACTGCAGTACACGATGCTCAGCCTTTCTGTGGAGGAACTTCGAAGCAATATGTTTGCCCTAGAGAAATCCTACGCTACTGATGAACGGCATGGGGCAGGAGGGAAAGACTTCAGCTACACAGGCAGGTCATGAGAGCAAACCCCGCTTACTTCAACAGAATAATGAAAGGGGCCAGGTGCTTAAGCTCAGTATTTGTAGAGTTTAAGCTTCTGTGCTTACACATAATTTAAGTTTCACATTACTGTCAATAAAAACTGAACAGGGAAGAACATGCGATACAATGTAAAATTAAATTAAATTAAATTTAAAAATCCATCACACCCACCACCACCACGGTCCAAAATGAGTTTTCAGCACAAAAACAAAGTCTTTGTCCATCCACATTCCACAACACAAATTTCAATAGATTAAAGCAACAGTGCTCAGATCCAAAACACTTCTAGGCCATCAAGGTGAGACTTCATTCAGGCTCATAAACTAGGAGGTCATTGTAAATGGTTTAGAAGCCTAGCAAAATTTTAATATACGTGCCAGTATGTGTGACCAAAGGGATTACCCCAGAATGGCTCACCTGATTAGTTATACAAATGCCTTTTTTTTTTTCTCTCTCTTTTAATCCAAGACCGTGCAGAATGCCAAATGGCAGAATGGAGCGGGGTATGTACCGGAATGTCTGAAGGCTACAGACTTGGGATTTATATTCCATGTTGAATTCATTGTTCTCTCTCCTACCCCCGCTGCCCTCTAAAAAATGCTGCAGCCATGACAGAAATAAATTAGCCTGAGGTACAGGTCACACCTTCAAGGGCAGTAAGCATTCTGGGTAAAATCAATAGAGAAGATGGGAGTCTCTAACAGCTGAAGCAGAAAGAATGACGCATTGATAGCTTTACATATACCCAAACAAAGGCACTTTGGAGAAACCCTAGTCCCTGCTGCCTTGTGAACACAAAGCTCATTTTTTCAACCACCTGAACCCCAACAGCAACACAGAGGCAATTCAGAAAGGCACCCATTTCTTTGGAGAATTTGCATATCGATGCAGAAAATTCTGCTTGTTTGCATCTCTGCCCGGGAAGGAGCTCCAGATGCTGAATTCTGGCCCAGGCTGCAACTCCCACGAACTTCTACAGAGATCAGAATCTGCACTGAACTTCAGCTTAAATTTTGCAGCCCTCTCCAACCTCTCAAGTGGCAGAAACTGAAGCTTTGGACAAAAAAATCCCCTGAACTTCGGTGAACACAGAAGCGAGTTCAGGAGGCACCAACAGACATTAATACTATGCATTGCATTCATTATTTTCACTTGTGATTTTAAAGCAATGGATAATGTATTCAAAATCACTTACATCCATTGAGAACCTTAAACTCAGGCCTCAGTATTTATGAACCACAGCTCCTCTGAAATGAGGTGATACAAGATTTATAAGGATATGGGATACATGAAGATTCAGGCAGAAGTCTAGTGGTTTTTACTAACACCCCTATGGTGAGTTAAGTATTAACTCTCAGAGTGAGGCACATAACCTGTTCAGACATTTCATAGATCCCACGGGGTTCCTACCTGTGTTTTCAGGTTCCTAAAAGCTTTAAAGCCTGATTTAAGCTCCCACAATACTTCTAAAAATAGGACTTAAACTCCTCAGTCCCACAGGAGTTTTTGACATTGCTACCTGGGAGGTTTCTCAATAGACAGAGATAAAAGCTTTTCTCCTCTTCTGTCCCTCCCAGACTTCTCCAGAGACAACTTTGGCCCAAATACAGCAGGATCTAAATCCAAATGAACCCTGATTTTGTGCAAAGCCAGCAAGAGAAGGTCAAATATGTAACTTTTCCCTAGCCTCCTTGTTTGTTTGCTTTTTTTAAAACTCACACAACATTAACATGTGCACTGTTCTTTGATCATTAGACTCACACTTCCACCTATGGTGAAATATAGTGCAGTTCTGAACTATATTTGTACTTACATTTGTGGAGTCTGTGAACAATATCATAAATAGAATTGTTTTCATTGCCACTGCTACCTGTAAAAATAAATGGAGGAATTCACCATTATTCACTGGAATTCACCAGTGCTGCACTAAAGCATTGTCTTTTGCTTATAGTCACTGTCCTATGACTCAAACACGTAGCAATCATGTGGCAATACCTGCAGCATCTCTCTGCCTTCTAGGAAAAATTACAGTAAAATCAACACCTTGAGGAAAAGTGTTCCTCAGAAATCATGCATGTTTTGCTGCTTCTGCTCTGAAGGCCTTTGCATCTTTGGATGGCTCCTCGAACCCACCAGTGCACAGAGAAAAGAAAGAGATTGCTTCACTTTGGTCAATGAAGAGGAGGAGGCAATACTTAAGCTCTTCAGCAGAGCAGACCCCTGGCTCTTCAGCTGTATCTACAGTAATCCTGGGCACTGACGCTCTACGTGTGGCTTTGACTGGCTCAGGAACAGCTCTCAGCGAGAGGTGACTGAGGGGACAGGTTGAGATGTGGTTCCTCCGGAGCGGTGGAGCTGTGAAAACTCCCCTGGTGAAAAGGTTAAATGCCTTTAAAAAAAAAAAAAAAAAAAAAGGCAGGCTCATTCCCTGCAGCTACTTTCACACACTACTCTTGGGGACAGGGAAAGTGGGGAAAGAAAGGCACATTCAAGATCTTCCCGAGAATGACCAAGATCATCTGCCTCAAAACAAACATTAGACAGAACGGCCTACAACGACTTGCCCTGCTGTTCCTTGGTTCTTCTCAAGGACAAAAGCACAGGGCGATAATCCACATTACTGGCTGCGATACTCTAAAATACTGCCTGAGGTACCGTTACCAGCTTTTGCCCCGCACTTCTATGCTGGACATGAAAACATACAGTTGCGCATTCTGACATGTAGTGCAAATTCTGTGCTTCCTCAAAAGAGATGCAATGTCATCTAGTGCCGCATTCTCTAAAATAAATCATCCCCTATTTGTTTTGTATTTCACTGCACTTAGCGATATGGGAAGTCCTGCCCAGTTTTGGAGAACATTTCAATAATCACAAGGGTACATTATCTGAACAGATCACATTTAGCATCTGTAGGTCAAGAATGACCCATTAGAGATACACCCATTTGGGGTCTGTTTGTCTACAGCAGTGCCGGATACCAGCTGGCTTGCTTTTCTGAGTGACTTAGCCAGGGTGTTTCAGATGGGTCTTGACATCCTGATACTCAAAATGCTCTGAGCAATCACCATCTTCAAAAAAGGCCTTAGTAGGGTGTCCCTATGTAAGAACTGAAGCAAAGAAGCTGCCACAATTAACTGCTCCAGAAACCCAAGACCACTGTGCTTCTGCTCTGCACATCCCGGGACAGGAACAGACTCACAGCAAAGGTAACCTGCTGCTCAGGGCGATACGGTATGTCCCATTCCTGCACCTCCTGCTTTCTCTATTCACATTTCACCTCTGCCTATTGATTATGGCTGGTTTCAGAAGATATGCCTCCATTTCAAAGAGCAAGATCACAGACGGAACTCAGAGAGGAGGAGACGCATTGTAAGTTTTTCCCCATTTAAGTTGTTCAAAAAGCCAGGATTCAGCACACAAATGAAAGACAGACAGAAAACTGTGCTACACACATTTGCAACAGCTTGCTCCACTCTGGAGGTAAATGAAACCTCAGAAAGACCTGAGCCTTTCCAAGAACTATGGAATTCCCCTCCCTTGTTTTAAAAACAAAGAAGGATTTAAATTCAACCAAGGAACAGTAGCGGACCTGCCTTGGGAATGCCTGGGAAGATGAAGAATGAAAATAAAGATGGGCAAGAGGCTAAATGGTTTACTGGCCAAAATCTGGCTGATACTCATTTAATGGACTTTACTATTATACATCACAGGTAGGGTTGTTAAGATCTGGGCTCCATGGCCTAAGAGTTGTTTTCCACTTATAACTTCTACAAGCCTATAAATTGCAAAATCTCAACCCTAGGAGGGGAAATGAAATAATCCAAAAACATTTCCTGTCCCTAATTACATTTTGCACGTGAAATGGATTCATACAAAGCTGCTGGATTTGGATACCTGAAAATTAACAATAGCATCAGGGAAGCCATGTTGTTTGTGTCTGGATAAGGACAATATTTTGCCTTTCCCTTGTCACTAAAAGGGTCTAAGCTAAATCTGTGGACCTGAGGTCCAACAGTTAGTGTTCAAAACTCACATCTGGATGTGCACTTTTGCAGCCTGGGCTTATCACTTCTCTGCAAGTACAAGGCATTTTTCTTCTATAAATATGCAAAGTACCTTCCCAAAAGACCCTCCCAGTCACCCTCCCCATTTCATAGCTAAGGAAATGGAGGCATTGCGTGCAAAGAGAGGAGAGACCAGGCTGTGGCCACACCGAGTCCGTGTCCATCTGCAGCACAACCCTGACCGCCTCCATAATCCCCTGCAGGTTGCTAAATCAAAGAAGAGGAAAAATGCAAAGACATTTTCCCAGCCTTCTCTCATCAAAAACTTCCTTGGATCTCAGGGGGTAAACATAAGGAAAGATCAGAGAGCTTCAGCTCTGGTCATTTGCAGATTCCTTCTGCTTGGCCTAGCGGCTCCCCGTCCCTCCATGTACACGCGGCAGGTAATCCCAGTGGGAATCAGCCGAGAGACCCAGTCACTTCTACTTTTGCCCTACTCTCACCCTTTGCAAAGAAGAGATGCTGAGGGTTTTTTCTGCAGACTTTTCAGCTGAGAGTGGTGAGCAGCAGCATAACCTATTGTAGTTTGCGAAGATATTATGCACGTCTAATCCTGTAACTAGGAGTATGCATCATGACTAACCTGCTACCCTTTTTTCTTACTGAGATCCTTTGCATGGGAACTCAACTTCCAGTTTAAAATAACCAAACAATAAATATATAGCTTTCAAACACAAAGATTTTACATTTGCATGTATAGTTATTTCTTCAATTATCTCAAGTTTATAAAATTCATATAATTCAGGTATTGAAGGCTGTATAGACTCTTCACACTTACAAAATCAAATGCTAATTTTTGATAAGCAATATAACCATTCTGAAGAACATCGGAGGACAAAATTTAACACCAGAAACTGCCAAATGTTTCTGACCTACTTCAAACAATCATTAACTACAGACAGTTTCTAATTATTTGAGTCCATTTCACTTCTTATTCAGTGGTCATTTTGTTTCTTGACCATTTGGCCTACGTTCAGAAAAATCTCCATTAGGCAGCACAAAGTCTCAAAAAAATTTATTCTCCTTCCCCCTTCTAAGGTTGGGAATACTTCAAAACCTCAAGAGATAGGAGTTCTAAATACGTCTTTAAAACCAAAAAGTAGAGGGCACTTAAAAATTTAAAAGTGCAATAGTCTATTACGTTAAAACATGGTCTTATCAAGTAAAATTGCTTTCTCTCACCCCTCTGCTAACAGTTTTGCAATTCATTTTCCAGAAAGAACTGCAAACGTATTAAAAGGCAAAACATCTATGCTCAGGCTGGAAATGATCACATGAACAAGCCACAAGATTTGCTTGATAACATACAGAGTTTATTATTCAAGAACGAGTCTCATTTTCAGCTCTAAGGGAGAGGGCGGGGAGAGAAGGGGGAACAGTCTTTTAAAACACACACACTGGAAGCAAAGGATTGCATTTATAGGAACCACTAAAAAGAAGAAAGAAAAGGAAAAGCAAAGCAAACAAACCTCTATGCTACCAGCAACTCAAGTTTTGAAAAACTAAACTCAGCTCCCACAAATCTTCTCGTAAGTAACGTTTTCACTTAAAACAAATTTACCTTATCAGAGAGGCTGAACAATCAGAAAGCTGCTAAACTTTTCTGAAAGTTCAGCTCTGCTAAAGATGGGAAGGGATACAGGAGAGCAGAAAACAAAAGCATTAGTTAAAAGTCAAAAGCTGCTCGAGAAGTTAGTTTCTCTGCACCCCTCTTACTGACCTAAGAAGTCTTCATTTCACAGGTAGCAAAGTTTGTCTTCCTTCTCCACTGCAAGATTCACACTTGCATGCAGGCACACTGCATTACTGAGAGTGCACTGATCATCAAAAGAATATTGTTTCCAATCTTCCGGTGACTAAGGAGGGAAAGAAAAATGCAGTCCAGCCAGGTACTGTTTCTTCGTGAAAAGTAAATCCGGCATTCTGGAATGAGTTCAAACATAGGGCTTGACAGGCAAAGGAGAAAAGCTTTTTCACTGAGCATGCTTAGTCCTGCACTGCCTGCACACTTAATGAACATTACTTCCTTCCCAGTGGTTACTCCTAGTAGAAATCCACACCCCCTACTCTTTCAGAAGTCAGGAATGCAGCTGAAACCAAAGTCCAGAAAACATGTCCGACACCCAGACAAGGCCCCACAGATCAATAAACTCAGGTTGTGACCTGCGGGTCAGTTTGTCAAACAGGACATCAGGG
Organism: Pygoscelis adeliae; assembly: GCF_000699105.1. Classification (NCBI taxonomy): domain Eukaryota; kingdom Metazoa; phylum Chordata; class Aves; order Sphenisciformes; family Spheniscidae; genus Pygoscelis; species Pygoscelis adeliae. The sequence goes on along the minus strand of NW_008824036.1, from coordinate 962,078 downwards.
TGAGTTTTTTCTACACTTGGTATAGTTTGCTTTATGCTTCAGCTAATGCTACTCACTCCCCAGAGAAAATAAAACTGCACTGGCTTTTAAAGAATGATTAAATGCTTCAATAACAGATGGGAATTCTCTTTCAAATCTTGTCTTTCCAAACCTGCTTTAAAGTGAGGAAAGAACGCTGCATAAAGAAGTTTTTCAGACAAAATTAGGTCATGAGATTCCTGAACAGAAGTTACTTGAATTTGTCATAGGTAAGGAGTATCTGGTGACAAAAAAAAAAAAAGAAAAGGGGGGGGGAAAGCGCCTTTTATTTAGTTAGGGCCTAATCCTGTTCCGTTTGCAATCACATGGAGTTTTGTCATTACCTTCAATGGGAATAGTGCTGGGGTTTTAGATTACAAATGCTTTCAGGCAAGAGCTGTGTCGACTTCAGTGACCTGTACAGGACAGACTGGTTTTGGCACTTCAATTTGCAATTTACAATATTGCCGTGTCTGAGTGTTCGAACACCGTGGAGCAGAAATCCCCCTCCTCACAAAATTCACAAGAGTTGCTGAAGAAAAGCAATTCTACAAAATTGCATGTGTTATTTTTAAAGCTTTTCATTAGATTTCAAGCATTTCAGTTGCTTTCCAATTTTTCCTTGAGGTTACACTTAGCTCTCACACCTCAATTCTCCTCCACAATAGGACTAGAAATTTAGCCTTTTTGTAATGAAGTCTATGCTGGCCCCAACTGCCGTGTCACAGCCTTCATAAGGGCACTAAGTGTCGTAAGAATTATAATGAAATAACGAAAACCATAATATTGTCAGAGGAAGGAGCACTAATCAGAATTACAACTGGATGGGCCATTACCACTCTAAGACCTCTAATGACTATTGCTCTGCATTTTAAAATAGGTCAGAACTCGATCATGACCTCAGTGTCCGAGTAACTCCAGACTTCACAAGGCTGCGGGTCCTGATTTGAACAGGACAGACCATGGCAGAGATTAAATCTCTGGATTCCAGATGTCTCAGACCTTTAGAACATACACCCAATTTAGACTGCAAAGTTTAATAGTGCACATTGGGACTGTATTCACATGGATATGTTTCAGAACCACTGTGGGTCCTTTCCTCCTAAGTGCAACAAAGATTTTTTTTTTTAAATCGTTTAACTGCCCACACATCCCTGCTCTTCCTGGTTTCATTCAAGATCATAAAAGGAAATAGTCCCAAAACTGCTTGACAAAAACAAGCCATGCTGTATTTCCAGTGTACTGAACTTGAAGAGATTTTGGAAATCCCCAGAGAAAGTTTCCTGCAGATTTGGAGAAGCAGCCATGTTAGGCTAATTAAACCCAAATGCACTAACGCAAAGACTTTTCCCTTTGGTATGTTTCCATGTCGTATCCCAAAGCTTCCCTTTGGTCAGGAAAGTCCCTAATAGGGGACTTTCCTAACAGGCAGCTAAATTGGAATTTTATCTCTGGACCACCTCTGGACCATCCCTCAGACACTTTTCTTGGTTGTGCCAAGAACTAAACCTATTAGGTGTTCATTGAGCCCAAGACATCGAAAGCAGGTGGACAGTGCATCTTATTCATGACTAAAAGGAATTGCCCTAAAGCTCTGAACTGATGAACCCGAAGCTTAAACACATGTTCGCTTAGCAAACAGTTGTGGTGATTTTAGACATCCTTGTCTTCCTGAGTTGTCCATTACCACTTCTGCAGCCCAGCTGGATGAACAGGGCATACGCGTGCTTCGACGTGGCATCCAGGAGCTTGAATTGCCACCAGAAGTAGGAGCCAAACCAATGGACCCAGCACCTTAGGAGCATGCATGTGTGCTTCATCGTCATGGCGCGACTCTGGGATGGTAACTTGCTAGGGCGGCCATAACACGTGGACACCACAGCTGTCCACAAAATGAACAAGTGCTTCAGCCCTCCCTGGCGCTTACGAGAGAACTGCTGCATGAACTGCTTCAGATATTCAAGCTGTAACCACGCGCTGTCACCACAGATCTCCTCCCCACAACGCTAGTGATAGAGCTACTGAGTACCTCAAGGCTGCTGTACGCTCAGGATCCATTTTCCTTGCGAGTACCACGGTGCTGAAGCCCTGGAAGCTAAAGGCACATTGCAAATATGCCGTCTGTGAGTCACAACGGAGGGAGCAGACTGCTGATTCCCTTCATGCCTAATTACCCGTAAGCGGTTGGCACGATGATTTATTTAGCACAGCGCTGGCCTAGCTTTCAGACGAGTCCTGTGTCCAAATGGAAAGCACTCTACCGCCAGTTTTCTTCTCGAAAGAAAAATCACGCGGGGCATTCAAGTCCACAAAACTATTCTCTCCTGTGAATTATTTGAAAACTATATGGACCACTGTATGCCAAAGCTACAATGCCTGTACCTCAAGATGAGCTCAGCTACATATATTCTGTCCTGACACAGGATTACTGGTTTCTCTGAGGGAAACTGGGATCAGTCCTACCTCTAACTATTCAGCTGCCTTTCAGCTGGGACTGCAGGATGACATACCAGGTGACAGTCCAAACTGAATTTAAGTGGGAATGAGGTGCTTAAACACCCTTTAGGCTCTGCAATTAGGGCCTTTAAAGCGCAAAGAGTTGGGCAGGATTGCAAAGGAGCAGAAAAAAAGAGACCTGTCCTATGTCTAGAAGCTATTAGGTGACTCCCAGATGGACCATCAGCAACAGAGAGAGGAGAACACAGTCTCCTTCAGGCATCCATGAGTCAGGACAAGGACTGAGGAAAGCCTGGATAAGTGAAAAGCCTATAGGGAACGGTACAAGCTTTGGACAGAGAAACTACTTGGGTTTTGGGATGCTGCCCACATACTCTGTTTAACCAGTAAGCTGTGCCCTAAGGCGCAGACCTGAAACAGACTTTGGCGTGGCATCAGTCCTTCCCCGGGTGAATGACAGAGCCCACCAACGCACATTCACCAAGATCCAATAGGGAACTATTGTTCCTTCAGATGTTGCCACTTTTAATGAGAGCCAAATGGCTGCCCCTCCCAGAGCTAACAACTCCAGCTGGGGCAGCTTTGCTTCTCTTTTCCCCCTAGGATGCATAAAATGCGTTTTTCCTCTCCTTCCTGACACCAGAAAAGCCTGGATCGCTTCCCACTGTAGTGTGAGAGCTTGAAACTTGGCCATGCTATTTACAGCATCTTCTTTGCCCGGAGGAATTGGAGACGCATCATGATTTTTCCACCATATGCAAGCAGCAGGCACTGCTGCATGTGCCAGCACTACTATGTGGCGAGCTCAGCCCTACCTGTCGATTCTTCCCTGTGGCCACTTGAAGTACTACAGTGAGAGAAGAACAGGATTTCCCAAGAGATGCTGTCTGCTGGCTCTCATCTTCATTGTTCTTGGTGTTCAGATACATCCATCCTTCAATTCTTAGTGGGAAAGGACAAATTAAAGAAAGACTGTAAAGGGTGGGGCTCTGTTTCTGGTCCTCTTAACTGTAATGTTAGCTTTTGGCTATAGAGAAGCTTTTCAAAAGGACTGAAGTGACTCAGAAGCCTCAAATCTATTGGTTTTCAGCGGGAGTTGGGCTCCCAGGTTCCTGCTGGCACTGCAGCAAAGCCTGTTCTTCCTGTCAGTGTCTGGAGAAACATCCAGTCCTTTCCACTTCTCATTTAACAGCCCCAAGAGAGGCCATGGGCATCCGGGGGTGGTCTGGCTGACGAGGTATAACTCAGGGGTGACTTCTAGAGCCTGTTGTGGCGGGTTGACCTTGGCCAGCTGCCAGACACCCACCCAGCTGCTCTCTCACTCCCCCTCCTTAGAGGGACAGGGGAAGAAAATCAGATTAAAAAGCTCATGGGTTTCCAGAGGCTGCAGTCCTTCAGGATAAACCTGCTCCAGCATGGACTTCCTATCAGGAGACCCTGCCCCAGCATGGGCCCCTCCCAGCTACCGCCCCACAGGGCCCAGCTCTGAAGGAGACGCCGGCCAGCACCTGCAAGCATCGAGCCCTGCAGAGAAGCGTCCTCTAAGGCGGTGAGCCCGAGCCATCGCACCGTGCAACAGCAACAGCCACGAGGGAAAAGCGGCGAAGGACAGCAGATCGGCACAGCTCTGTAACCAAAGCAGCCGCGGGGTTGGCGTCGGGTATGTATCACATAACGCAGCCACGCTGGAAATCTCCCAGACAGCAAACCACAGAGACCTCCGTGGGCAGAACGAGCAGATGTGAGTTTCCAAAGATACGTTTTTCCTTTGCTTCCCGTTTACTTCAGCAAAGCTTATTCCTACCTTGCGCTGAGAAAAATGTGACCCAGGAGACCTTATTCCTACAGACACTCGGCCGGCAAGTGGGCAGCCCACACAGGTGGAAGAGGTCAGCCTGGTTTTAGATAATGGCATGTACACAAACGTCCCCAAGAGAGGTGTCTCCAGGAGATCACATCACCGGACTAGAGGCACCAGAGAACGGAGTGAAGGATGCTGAAGGAGGAAGCTTCAGAGGTGGTACCAGAGGCAAAGCAGTCCGTCTCAAAGGGAGGGTGATACAATACTGCATTTTGGCCCTATCTTTCTGCTCAGGGTAGCCACCGACACATTTAACATCCACGTTACAGAAGGGGTTTTCGTGGAGGTACAGTGAAAGCACAAATTTGACAAATTCATTCAAATTTGGACAAAATGCTAACCTGCTTTGGTACTGTTACTGTTGGTAAAATGTTAGGAAATTAAGACTACATATCCTGCTAAAGATATACTTTGGTCAAACCCAAGTAGCTGGACTCAGAGGGAAGAAACTGAGTGAAACTGTATGATTGTATACAAAGATTGACCAAACTGTCTAAATATCTCTTCCAACTTTAGGATCTACTAAAATATAGAAGGAGTTATTGCGTTCATTTTTTGATGAAATACTAAATATGAGTAGCTGGCATGTTGTCCAGAATGCAGCAGATAATCTAGACATATTAAAAGTTAAACCGCAAGAAAGTTTAACTTTGAAGATGGTGCAAAGTACTTGCTTTGCTAGGACAGGACAGACCAGTCATTGTGAAGCATAGCAATTTCCAAGTCTGTACTACTATCCCACTGGTCTTCCACACAACTTTGAGCAAGACACTTCACATCTCTGATTAAAAGTAATCAAAAGGAACTGGATGTAATTATTACAAAGATTGCTATGATAAATCTGAGACAGCACTGACAAAAGGCTACAAATAATGCAGGAAAGATCCAGCCACAGCCACAAAATTCCAGGGGATTCAAACTCAACTTCACATAAATATGCAAAGCAATTACACATCAGAAAGAAAAAATTGGAGCAAAGCAAGCACGCTCTCATACCACTCAGCCATTGCTTTTGAAACTCCAAATGAACTGGCTGCAGGCCTTTTTGCAGCAGAAACATTTTCAAGCAAGTGAGTCAAGCTAAGGGTGAGGGTAGACACCTTCAGAGAACTGTCTCCCAACAGAGCAGAACGCTACCTGCCAGAAGTGACCCCACCACACGTGTGGCTCAGCCTGCTACAAAGGGGTGTAGCTCTGCTAAGGTCAAAGTGACCGGCTGTACTTGCACTAGCTGATCCAACCTTGGTCAGCAGTCCCTCATCTCACATTTCACAGGAATTAGGAGCTGTGGTTCACATTCGCTTCCTGACTTTTCTTTTGCCTTTCTCAAAAATTTGGACTGCGTGTTTGCTCCTGACCTATAGTACTTTTCAATTTCATGAATTAGATTAACTATGATTTTTCAGAGTCTTATCGTAGCATAATAAATGACAGCAAGCATTTCCTATGACAACCTACCGTTTTCTATTCCAGACAAAATAAAGTTGATTGGGGGTGAAAAAAGACAAACTGCATGAGCAACAGCATTGAGCTCCGGGAATTTAATTTTTCCCCTCTCACAGGAGAGAGCTGTCTCAAGGCTAAATATTTTGTGTGCATAGGTACATATGATAAATACTTGTAGCGAGATGTTGGTGAAGTGCGATGCTTCTGGAGGAGTTGAGCTACATCATTTGTGCTATGTCTCGAATCTCAATACAGCTATACTTCAATAAGACATGATACTTAAAAAAGAAAGAAAAAAAGAGAAAAAAAGAAAAAAATCAAGATTTTTTAGTAATTTCCGATATAAGGCAAAAAGGTTTAGAGTTTTGCTTCTGATCAAGTATACCTAAAAGCCATTATATCTTACTGAATAGGTTGGATGTGTTTTTGCCAGCATAAAAGGACTCTCCATCTATCAATCCCTGCAGGATTAATGAGTTTGCTGGTACCTAATCCCAGCAAAGCCATCAGTCTGGTAAAGATGTCTCAGCTGAGCAGAACACAGTGCGGTGAATATCAGCATAAGAAAGTTAAGAGCAGATAATAACCACCAGGAGCATTGCAAGGGACAGGTCAAAAGGCAGGACTCTTCAGACATCACAGTGGCATAGGAATGAGACTGGACCCTAAATCTAACTGTAGCTTCTACAAAACCCAGACAAGGTCAGGTGTTTGCTTTTCTGGTCTCCTTGATCATACAACCTTAGCAAAGATGGAAGATCTCTTTGAAAGGCAACTGCTACGTTCCTCTGATGGGCTCTTCCAACATAAATTGAACACCCTACTATGTGGCTAGCCAGAATTAGAACCTCGGTCTACCAGTTCCCATATGCAAACCTCCAGACTTAGCACTTCCCAGGCACTTTCCAGGAGCTAGCAGCAAAAGCAAGTTCCGTATTTCGTCCATAAACATCTCAGAGAAAAATGACAACTGTCTGTATACACAACAGAGCCAAGACATTAAAAAACAAGGCAATAATATCCATCTCCTTAATCATCTCCCTCAGCTAAAAGCCAGTACAGTCTGCCTTAAATTTCAGCTCCAAGTGCTTTTCACAGGATACGCATCATCCCCATGAAACAAATGGATCCATTTCATTTTTTCCACTTAAAGTCGCTGGTGAGTTCAACTTTGGCACTCCAACAAAAAAAGGCTTCATTGCCAGCATGCACAGTGCTCTGGAATCGGAGTGGGGTGAGAGGAGTGGAAAGTCATTTATAAAGCAAATTTTGCAGCACTGAGAGAATTGCTAAGCTTTACCTCTGGATTTTATATTGCATTTCTTTATGTAACATTGCGTTTAACTCATAACAGTCTGTGGCGGAGAGGGGGAGAAAGGTGACAGTTCAATTTTTTCACTTCATTTTTGAGATTTATAGTAACAGAACCATATCAATGTTTGATTTTTTATGAGATTTTGCTGAAGTTTTCACATATCTAGGATTATAACAGCTTGCCTCTGGGGATGTCATTGCTTTGCTAAGGGTTCCCCAAGCACTTTGCAAAGGCATGGAACAATGTGAAAGTCAACAGACTTCCCTCAAGGAGCATCTGTGATTTAGGGGGTCCCTAAGCCTTGAAGCTCTAAAGCAGCCACACAGCATCCCCATGAGCAAGGTGGACCCAGATAGAGTATTTCAAGTGTGACCACCTTGATTTGAGGAACCTTGGTATAATGTCACAGTATTTTATTTGACAAGATACAGAAAGAGAAAGCATGATTCTTTATCAACCCATCTGAAAGAGCTCGTGGAAAATGTCATTAAAACTGACACTATGAGAAGTTCAAGTTTGGATATATTGACACTTTACTATCCAAATTTCTTTATCCGGAAATTCCCAAACAGCTTTAGCTTGCACCAATAGATTTTTAACTTTCACCTGAAAACATCTGCTGGGTTTTTTTTTCCATCAGATACACATTCCCTCCCTTTTCAGGCCACTGCCTGATCGCTGATTTATTCCAAGAAGTCTCCTTTCTTCTTAATATCTCCCTCATCCTTCCTTTGGCTGTTGGTAACTTGTCTTAGCTTATCCTGTGTAAGTAGTTTGCAGGGTCAAAGCGAGCGTCATGCTATGTTTGTCTTACGTCCCATGAATTTAAAAGTACCCTGTCCTGCAAATGCTGTTGTCTATTTATGTGGCTATCATCACCGCTTTAACCGTGCACTACACCACTGCACATAATACATTTTTGTTTTGATCAGCTCCGTTAGTGATTTAGTAGTTTTTAACGTGTCTGGGTGAATTCACGTATCTCCATATCACTACAGACCTTGAAGTAACTACCTTGGTAACTGCCACGGAAGTGAAAGCCTTTCATTTGCTACAGAGGTAAACGCAATAAATACATACACATCTCAGTAAAGCTTTCATGCAAGCAGAATTTTGTCTTGTGTTTTCTTGGAAACCACTTTAAAATGTACTTCTACCATAAATACATAATTGTAAAAAAGTCAGCAGGACTAAAACTCTTGGTATTGAGTGCTACACCTAGTGGTAAGTGTTTGCAGGATTTATAGCTTTTTTGACATTTAAACAAATAATTACATAAAAACAATGTTTAGAGAAACAAGTCATAATACTCGGAGCAGGAGAGGAAAAACCACTCCAGAATGCTTCAGATACTTATGCAGGGGGCCTGTTCTTCTATCAGCATGCAAGAAATTTATGCAATTAAATTATAGTCATTAATGAAACTCACCTACAAATATAACCTATACATCAGAAGAAAAAGCCCAGCTACTTAAGATGCAATTTTAATATAACAGAGCAAAAGCAACAGCTGGTGCTCTGCTGTTCCTGTTCCATGGTACAAGGAGATGCTGTAGTATACTTTCTTGTTTACCTGTCTGCTGACCCGTCCAAACACTTAAGGTACCTCAGGAGTAGCAACCATGTGAAAGAAAGAACAACTACAAAGTACACAGTATTACACACCTGTGTGGCGTAAAGCAGATTCCTATTACGAACTTCAGCAGAAATTCACAGCTGTGAATAAAGAGTGAACGTACATTTAAATGCAACGCCTTTAAAGACAGAGCTCTATCGCACATATGTATTTGAAAACGTAGTAGGCTTAATTCAACAATACTTCTTTTTACTTTGCATTAAACAGCCATGGGACAAAACCAAGACAAAGTGCTTGGAATAGGGACTGGCACCTGAATTCCCCTTCACCAGGGGAGTGTCACAGCACTCGGCTCAAGAGTCACATTTCCTCTCGCTGGATTAGCGACCTTTAAAATCTCTTCTGCAGAGTACAACATCTTCTGCAGGCAGGCAGAGCACCAAGTCAACTCAAACCAAAAGCTCTCACTGCAAATAACTTCTAAAAGAAGAAAAAGAATTTCAGGGGAAAAAAAATCTCTGCCTGCCTTCTTTATTAGCAGCTTGTTTTCCTTCTGTTTGAAACTTGCAGGGGAAAATAATTGCCTCCTAAAGGAGCCTCCTTTAATCTGAATGCCCCCGTCTGTTTCACAAGATCAGTGCCCGCATACCTAATGCAGCACAGAGTGATGCAGACCTCTCGGGTACGACGCAAGTTTTGCCCCTAAGTTGTACCTGCAATTTGCAGATCTCTGCCTGCTCCGAAAGCCTCAATTAAGAAAGCGTTCCCTAAACGCTTGCCATCTCCAGTTGGTTGATTAAAGCACACGTAGACTGAACACTCCGAGTCCTGGGGATGCTCAGACTGGCTGCCTGCCCCTCACCTGAGCTGGTGGAGCATCAGGTGTTGAAATGTCACTGCTTGCAGCGTGGCCTTTCTAAGTCAACCACCAGCACCTTTCAACACTGCTGTTAACTGAGGCGGTGCAGCAGGGAGCTCATGCGTTACGGAGCACTGGGGTAGAGGAATACACGGACAGCTGGGACCCTTCACTTCAAGAGGTCCCAAATGCTTCCACTCACAAATAAGCATTTGCAGTTACGTGCCCAAGGTTATGCATTGAAATTAATGGAGGAGATGAGACCATAAATCGGGAGTCCCAACTTCCAACACCAGTCAGGCCCACAAACTCCACACTGCATCGTGTGCGGCAGCACACACAGTCGAGATAGGACACGCGGGAAGGGAAGAGGCAGAGGGGTCTGAAGCTTCCTCTCTCCTTCCTCTACAGAAAGCAGAGTACTGCTGGAGAACTCGGCAAGACAGACCCAGCCCTGTTACAAGGTTAGCACTGTTCGCTTGCCAGTTGGAAGGAGACGCAAGTTTCAGGGGTCAAAACTCTTAAGTAACACTCCAGTTTCCAGCTCGTGTCTCCTGAGATGCACAAATACCATCCAACTCACTGTGGACATCATTTCCTTTTTATGTTTCTCTATTTTCAAATTACTAAGTAATACAAATGCTTTTAACAGCCATTTCCACATGCTTGGTGTACTCCACAGTTTCTAAAAAGATTTCCTAATAACCCAAGCTTGTCTAAATCACTTATTGTTGGTGGTGTTAACATGCAGAAGTTAAGCAATTGATTAAAGAGGAAACAACTGTTTGGTGTCTGACATGAAATGAGTTTCTAAGACTCAGAGCATGGAGTGAGTTCCTGTCCATATCAGAAAAGAAGTGAGCAGCAGGTTTTCTGTGGTCTCCAGAGAGAGGCCATGGCTTGGGTAGACAGGGAGGATCATTTCTGAGTGTTGGGCTCCTGTCAGCTTGCTGGGACACTGCACTTTTTTCCCTTTATGTTCTACAGCTAGAGAACAGCTCCATTTATAAAGCTCCATGTATGAAGGGTTAATACCGGATTGGTACATCATTAAATACATAAGCATTTCTATATCAAGTAGCAAAGAGTTTAGCAGGTGAATTTGTTGCTTATAACCATTTCTGACAGATACTATATGCTGCTATTATTCCTATTACACAGCGCCTATTATCCTACTGTGAGAGACACTCTGCAAATTCAGAATTAAAAACAGATTGGAAGTTTTTGGAGCAAAGACTACCGGTCATATTCACGTGGCCTCACATCCACTTTCTGTTTAATGTTACCTCTTGGCTGGCTTCAGGTGTTCAGAGGAACCTGCGCCCATAGAAGCCACTAGCCTCAGGGACTTTGGTGACTAGATGTGGCTTTTCGTCTACCACAAGAAGAGGAGCAGGGAAGACAAAGACGATGACAGCATATTCAACAAAGTGTTCCTAGCATAGGGAACAGCCAGCCAAATGCTGCCTCTGAGCCCGGACCGTATATTTGTAATGGGCAGTAGCGAAAGACAGGCTCTGACCTTTCTGGTGCCGGGCCGTTGCCACAGACTGCAAGCACAGGTGTTCTTGTCTTGCGGCTCCTTCTTGCACCATTAAAAGCCTTTGAACCTGAAACACTCAGCAGAGGCCACTGCCACTTGAGTCACAGGCGTAACTTCATTGGCTGCTAACCCATAATATGCCATTATTCCTTAACCTGACCAGCCATCAAAGGCAAATACACTTCACTTCTTCACTGCATCGTTTCTTCTTATTGATAAAGAGATTAGAGATTTAACCCAACTTTTTTTCTTAATCTCACATTCACATGTATTTTGAGAATTAGAGGAAGGTTTAGTGCCAATATTATCCTGACAGACCTCAGCCTAACTTCTAGGCATCCTATATATGAAAGAAACCAGAAAGCTTTTATAATACCACGACCGGAGACATTTAGACAGCTGACACTTTAACATCCTTAGAAATATACAATCATCATCACTTCAGGCATTCATGCTTTTCAGGCAATAAACCATGATTTGCCTTGTCCTTCACCTGCAACAGTAATTTAATCCACTTCACTCAATTTAGCAACGGTCCTCTAAAAAGAAGAGCTGGAAACCCAGGTAATTAATTAAGAACAGAGTTTGAACTTGTACTGGAGAGGGAAAGTAATCCGAGGTAGTTATACAACATTATTCAAAATTTAAAGTTTCTAAACTACATGCACTACAACGCTGGGGAAAAAGCAATCTTGTTACAAAAATGTTCCAGGACAGCAAACTTTATATGGATACACAATACACATACAAATGTGTAACAAGATTATGAGATTAAGCACTCTAGAGTCAAAGACTTCACAAAGAGATGGTTACTCCCACAATATTAATTCAGCCACATTTTTATACCATTATGTCTGATGTTAACATTACTGACAAATTAATACACTAAGATTTGCATATCACAAGGCAAAGAGGAATGGGAAGCATTGTACAAATGACACATGGTTGATATAAAATTGCTAGACTAATGTTAACTTTCAGTGAAGTCCCTGACTCCCTTTTTTCCTTTGTCACAAGGTGATACTTCTCTGAAATTTCAGGGGAACCCCAAGAACTTTGTTCGGTTGTAATGACTGAAGCGTGGAAACCACATGAATTTCAGGGCAAGCTGCATGATCACTCCAGCTAAATTACATCAAAGCATGGGAGATACGGACAAGTTTCACATGGAGCTTTGAGGTTTGTCCAGTACCAATGGTTAACATTTCACTGCCAACTCCCGCTAAGCAAAACAAGCCTTGTAAGCTGAAACAGCGGAGGAAGCTGCTGAGATGTCACCTTGAGCAGGTCCATCCCTGCTCCCCCATTACAGATTCCTACCACTCTGCCCTCACCCCAAGTACTGACAATGCCTGGAGCTGAAGTGAATACTTGGGAGAAAAATTTGAACTGACTTGCAAATGGGTCTTTGAAAAAGAAATGCATTATCTCAGTTACAGTAGGCGACAAGGTGCCAGGGCTCACGAGTTCTGCAATGCATACTCAAACCAGCTGGGGAAGAGAAAACAGAGCATATTAACGCAAGCAAGGTGCTGCCACCCTGCTTACTGGGGCTACCGCTACAAGGACCCTTCAATGGAAGATGACAAATCATTAAATGACCCTATTTTCTACCTGCAGCACATCTGGGCAAGGTTACTCCAATGACAAAAGGTGCGGTGATGGTAAGCTCTTCAGAGCAGCAGCCATTTCTAGGTACAGCTGTACATAACAGAACAGGGGCTCTTTGCGAGAGAACCTCCTTCTTGGCCCAAGAACTTAATACCTAAATATTTAGAGATACATTTGCACATGGTCACTCCCAGTTTTATACAGGGTGGTCATCTGAGTGTGCCACGGAACAAAGACACCCTGAGCTGGCCCCATACCAGCACAGGTCTGGTAGAGTAAAGCCAAACCCAGGGCTCAGCACAGGTATGGGGCCAGCTCTGGTCTGGAGCAAATAAACCCTTCTGGAACACGGGGAGCCCAACACAGGGACACTCGAGCGGCACCACGTTCAGTCCCAGACTGGATCTGATCAAGGTAGTGGAAAATCTGAACTAGTAAACTCCCCTGCACCTACCTTGCTGCCGCGTGCAGCCATTCACGTATTTCTGCTCTGCATCCTTTAGTAACCCTATTATCCACATTTTCCCATTGTCTGGAGTTTCAGTCATCCCGTTATTTTGGACAATGGAAAACAGACTGCACTATGGTACCTTTCTTGACATTTTAACACCCACCCCTTTTCCTTTCTCTTGAAAGAAAGGGCAGAACAAAGTTCAAAAAATAAAATTAAATAAAAACCATATCTTGGGTTCTGACCCTGAGCTCTGATCTGCTTGGGCAGTCCGACAGCCCGACTAGCTAAATGATCTGTCAGAGAAAAGAACTAAATACATGTATATATATTAAGCTTTTATTTAACAGTTAATTAATTAATATTTCTATAAACATATACACCTCTTTTTCCAAAGTTCTGCAAGTCAGCACATTTTTTCACCACAGACTGTTGTAGCCCCTTTTTTTCCTCCCAACTTTATTATAAAGCCCCAAAAGTTCACATAATGTCTCGCTATTGTTTCTTTAAAGAGGAATTCTCCTCCCCGCCTCCTTCTTTCTCTGTATCTCTGAGGCACCACATGGCACAATAAGAGCCCTTTCATGTTCAAGACTCGGAGTCGTTGCTGTGGTAACTCACCCAGCCCCACCGAGTATCCAAATACATAGTCAAAATTAAAAAATAAAATCAGAAACCCAGTGGGTCTGACTGCAATCTTTGCTTTACCGTGAGGGCTTTGAGGGACATTAAGAAGCAAAATAATAACCTTTTGCCCAGATTAGTCACCTAAAAGTGTCGATTATTTAAGACAGAAGGACATTTGTGCGGTTCCAACAAGTACTTGGCTGAAACGGGAGCACAAAGACCGAGAAGACGCAATGCAGAGCACTAGTAGCCAGTGGCATAAAAATGATGGTGTGGAGTTTTTAACCACTTGCAGACAGATTTCTCTTCCCCTCCCGTGCCGCCCCTCCCTCGCTCGTATAACAGCTTTGGGATAGACACTGTAAGGAAAGCTTTTGAAGGATTTTATCTAACGGGCAATAAGCGGCACAAAGTGTCATTAATTGCTACCTTGCAGGAAAAGCTGCTACAAAGAGAAACCTATGCTTTCCGTATGGGGAGGGGGGGGGGAAGGGGATATTTTTTTTTCCCCCTCCCTCTACGTGCTCAGACAAGCCACCGCTTGAGGCCCCCAAGTATCTGCTATTATCAGTTAAGTCACGTCTAGTGCCAGGCAAAAGGTCATTTCAGGTCATTCCGGAGATGAAAGGAAGGGGTAATGTATGTGAGAATGCCTGAACTGGCAAGCAAAGAGAAAAAAGGAGGAGGGGGCGAGAGAGAAAAAAGGGAGGAAGGAAAAAGGATGCGAGAAGAGGAAGAGAAGGATAGCAAGACGGAGGGAGGAGATGAGAGGATGGTATCAGACTAAAAAGGAATGTTCTTATTGCCCGGAAACAAATAAAACACCAAATCTCAGCACCTCTGGTGACACACTCTATGAACTTGATTCCTCATCAAATAAAAAGGCTGCCACATTTGTGCCCCCCCCCCCCCCCTTTTTTTTTAACCTTAACTGCTGAGAAAGGCAAATGCTTAAGGAGAAAGGACTATCCATTGTCTGGGGCGTCTGCTTCAGCTTCCTTTGTCTGGGAATTAGAGAGGTAGAGGCTCCTTCTTTTTTTTTTTTCTTTTTATGCATCTAAAAAAAAATCAATTTTGCATTTAGTGATGAAAAATAAAATATCATGATGCTAGAGCAGACAGCCCAGCCTTTCTCCATTTGCCTTTTCTCACCTTTCCCCCTTCCACTTCTCGGCCCCCCTCCATAAGGTAGTAGTCGGATAAAATTTTCAGTCAAGCCCATCAGTCATTCCTGAATCCATTCCAAGGTTCCCCCTCCACCCCGACTCCTTCCACCTCCCCCTGCTCTCAACTCTGGCTATACTTGTCTAACAAATCATTTTTGTAGGACAAGCGACTGGCTCATGCAGAGATTGCACACGTAACCCAGGCACTGCCGACAAACTGTCAGGGGAGGAAGAGCTTTAGCGGATTTTGTTGTTGTTGTTGTTCCTTTATTTGTAAAAACGTTCCTGTTCTGGGATGCCCTCCTCCTCTGTCCTCTCCCCCAGCCACCACAACCTCAAGCTGACCACACTGATTTTGCCTGAAGCTTCAGTCGAGTGCAGACCACGTTGGGAATTACATCACATAAAATTATCAGTGTGTGGCGACATGGTGGGATCCCTTCAGTGCGCAGCAGCCTCACCCAGCCTCATAAAAACATCTTCTTTTGTGCTTTATGCCTGAGAATGGGTTTCCTGGCCACGCATGCAAAAGGTGCTGCTGTTTGCCCCCACCCCATCCCGCCGTACACACACAGATTTATTGCTTCCTAAGGCTAGGGAGAAGGGAAAATTACCTGGGGAATGACTACAGTTTTCTTTGTTAGCAGCAGGACGCTCCGTTTATTGGGTTGGGGAGGGGAGGACGGTTGTTAAACTACCTGCAGGTTTTTGGGGGGGCTGCTGAGAGGCGGGGTGGAGCGCAGCCAAATCAGCGGGTGACACAAAGCTCTGCCCAGCCTCACGCCGGAGAAGGCTGTTGCCACCCCGCGCCGGCCATCTCCTCCACTGCGAGTGCCAACGAGAGCCCCATGGCAAACGCTCACTGACCGCCAGCAGCGGGGATGGCAGGCCACGCAGACCGGCCGCCTGCCTCCCACAGGGAAAAGCCTGGCTATTTTAAACAGCACAAGCTATTTAAAACTGTAGTGCTAAAATAGCTCTGGACATGCAGAAAAATGCCCAGGTGAAGCCTCTGGAAACTGCCGATAATGGTGACGTTCCCACACAAGGTATAGTCAGAGGGCTTTTCTTGGTTATTGTTCTGGCAGACATTTGAACCAATCAATTAAAATTCATTTTAAGATTTTGTAGTCAGAGTCCAAAGTCCTCTGAGATACCGAGTGACTCTGTGGCTAGAGCTGTGGAAGACCAAGGTTTAAGTCCCATACCTAATTAATCGGGATGAATTAGGTTCACTCTCTCCTGCTGATGGTTCTTCATTGACAATAAATTACACTGTGCATTTTTTTCATTCAGTCATGATAAGTTTCTAGCAGACACACAATTCTTCCTCATTTGTCACTTTTATTATAGCACTATCTTAGACGCATAGTTGTAGACACTTAATCAATCCTGCTGAGCTGTGGTGTCTCTTTGCAACTTGCTGCAACTCTGAAGAAGATTCCAACATGATTCAGTCTCCACTAGAAAACCTTGGGACTCTTGCTCATCTGTGTATTTTCTAATGCTGAAAGTTAAGACATTTCATAGCGCCATTTGCCCCCTAAGGAGAGCTCACTGCCAAACAAAAATCCCTCCCTACTTCGCTTAGGTGTCAACTCCCCAAATATAGGGATAAAATGAATTCAAATGTCCCTTCTTTACACAAAAGTCACTCCAGATCCAGAGACCTATTTCTCACATATTGATATTTCTCCAGCTGTGGCCCTCCAAAGGGTTAAAGCAACGGCACATTTGCA
The DNA here is from genome assembly GCF_000699105.1 of Pygoscelis adeliae. NCBI lineage: Eukaryota > Metazoa > Chordata > Aves > Sphenisciformes > Spheniscidae > Pygoscelis > Pygoscelis adeliae. The sequence goes on along the minus strand of NW_008824036.1, from coordinate 945,409 downwards.
GATGAAGACGATGCTGCAGGTGTGAGTGCACTAATTGGATAACTGAACAATAATGAAAGCAAGAACAGGGCATGGTGGAAAGGGGTTTTTGCAGTAGACCAAACAATCGCAAGTGCAAGATTCTGTGAGTGAAGATAAAACCACAATGAAGTTTAGTGGCTTGACACTGCCCCACACCCAACACATGCAATTCCCACCGAGCTCAAGGAGAGTTACGCTGCCAGTGAGGCCGATTCCATACATCCCTCATTTGTTTGCCACATCTCTCTAGAAGTACACAGATAGCAAAACTCCAGATCGGTATCGGGTTCTGCTGACCAACGTTACTTTGGGCTGTGAGCCCAACCCAAGCCTCCAGCTGAGAAGGGCCATGAATATTGGGACTGTGGTGGAACAGCACACCTAAAGTTTTCAGCCAAAGCCCAGGGAAAAAAAAAGTTTGTAGTTTGGCTCCAGTTTCAGTGCTAAGGAAACAAAGGTAAATATTGCTAATTATTACAAGCAGGTAGGCAAAAATGCCAGCAGTGGAGGATAAAAATAAAATCCCCAACTACGGTTCAGTTCAAGCTCCTTCCCTGAAGCCTGGCTCTATCAATGCAACAACCGCAAGAGCAACGTAATTCAGCACACGCATGGTAACCACCGATGGCCCTCCAAGCTTCCAGCAAGCTATGAAACAGCAGGCAGATGCAAAGTAGGAGCTAATGCTACAGCAACTCCCCAACTTTAGGCACAAAAAGGAAGAGAATAATGATGATTTAGAACAAGAGGTTTCTTATTCTCAGTACAGGGAGCACCAAGTTTGCTCACCAAGGGGTTCAGTAGAGCCTCCAACAAAATTGTAAGTGGGAAAATATCTGCCAAGGGACAGTCTGGGCTTTGCAAGCCTGACCTGGAGAGTGGGGATGGACTGCAGAGCGTCCCCTCTAACCTTATGATTATAAAGCCGTTTTCAACTGCTCCGTTCTGCAGGTGGCAAACTTAGGTACAGACAGGTGAAATCATGAGAGACACCGAGTCCTGAGAGGGGCTCTCGTTATGAAATTACTGGGTTTTTTCCTCAGATGAGTATTAAATGGAGCAATGCAGACCTCGCACAGTGTTTGTTCATTATAGCTAACAGGGAATGAATATCAGAGACTCTTAAAGTAGGAACAGTAAAGAACTTTCAGTGAAATTAAAAATGTAAATGTATTTCTGGTATCAGTTTCAGATTCCTTCCCCCCACCCCACTTCCTGAAAATTAGTGTATAAGCCTCTGCCACCAGATTTCCAAGATAGCTTCCTGTAATACGACTGGAGGCATATGCCATCAGCACCTGAATATTACTTTGTTGTTAGGGACCAGCCATATGTTTCCTATTTTAAAAAATTACTTTATATCACAGGAAGCCACTTTTTCTAGCAACAATAGCGGAGGTTCTTGTAACCGTTTCACCCATAGAGGGAAAAATAATGACTAACCACCAACTACAGCAGCTTTATCAAAGTCACAAGTGTAACCCGTTTTTTGAGTCTTCATATTCAACAAATCTTATGTTCTAATTAATTTATTCAGTGAAATGGTGCTATTGCAACAGCAGCCAGGGGAAATTAAAAGGCTTCAGGATATGAACAACATGTTGGAATAGCGTCAGCTTCCCCAGTCACTGCGCCTCCTGCCTCAAACTAAAACTCAGCTTTACATAGGGATAGAAAACTTTAAATCTGACAGAACATTTGTCTCTTTGACAAGGGGACACCTCTCCATCTTGAAAACTGAGACCTAGTCACTTGACATAGAATTTCCAAAACCATATTAAAGATCGTTTCTGATACTACGCACAGCCGTAACATGGAGTATCTGGAATGGAAGGCAGGTGGGAGTTTGCCAAAATTACATTACGTTTTTTATTTGAAAAGGAAACTTTCTTTCACACAACATTATTTGCAATGACAGTGATTTTCCTCCTGAAAAACATCCTGAGTACGTTTCAATTTGATAGACCACTGCATCACTCCATGCCTGAAATGGGAGGCAGGGGAGCATCGTGGGAGAGGGAGCAAAGTGTCTCCCATATAAAGAGGGACCAAGAAGCATTGCAATTACAGTTCGTAAGACACCATGATGTCTTATTTATGGAACTTAAATCATTTGGGTTTTCAACTACAATATTTAGTGTTTGATTTCTAGCAGGAAGAAAAAAAAAATTTCTTCCTCAGAAGCTCTTCTGGAAAAGCTCCACATCCCATTCCTCCCCTGCCAGCTGGCCAAGCATTCAGAAACATGGCACTAGGCAGCAGTTGCTTGTGGGTATTTATTTCCCTTAGATATTGAGGTAGACATTTGATGCGCCTCTTGACAGAAATTGAAGGTGTAAAAAGTTTTAAGAAAAAAGTGACAACGATAAGGAAAGCTTTCCAAAGATGGAGGGTTCAATATTTCAGTATTTTCAAGGTATTCTGATGGTGGCAGGTACATCTTCCATCTGCTTTACAAGAAGAAAGGTATCCGAGTCTCAAACTGCTTTGTGAGAAACAACTTTATGTCACTTTTCACTCAATTACAGCTGGGATTTTTCAATCGCCAATGTCAGAAAATTTCCAGTCAGACGCAGCAGAGTGCTAAAGCTGGTTTGTCATCGAATTTAGGTTGTCACAACACGTATTTGAATTTGAGTTGAAATTCTCATGGTATTTTTGGGAAAATGAAAATATATGACAAACTCTGCCTTGCTCTGAATATAAGCATTGTAGGTTTTACACCCCAATCTAGATTTCCTCCTGAGGAGTAAAGTACTGCTCATCGTGTAAAACTCTGGCACACACAGTCTATCCTGGTCTTGCCGCACTGTAATTCATGCTGTGCCTCTGAAATTCCCACAAGTTCAGAGTCAGACTCAAGATACCCTTTCCCTCGGAGCTTTGGCTGAGCTTCTCTCAAGATATTTTGATGCTTCCAGTGCTAGATGAAACCACACAACTCCCAAATGTGTGAAAATCAGCAAACAAATACTTAGGGTTAAAAAAAAAAAAAAAATCATTATTATTTTTCTGCCAAGCAGATATTTTGGACAAAGATTCTGGTTGGCTGCGGGTGTGAGCAAAGTGGTTCAAACTGCCATCTGCATTAGAGACAGTAATGGGATGTGATAGGAGCGCAGACACAACACGGCGAAGGCAGCTCTCCCTCGCTCGCGCTATTGTCTTTCAGCCTCTGGGAGCTCTGCCTGCATCTGGCAGAAAAGTTGATCAATTTGGGGTAGCTAATCAGGCTGCTGCAATTTCCGGCCCTTTCTTTCCCAGATTCCTCAGATCAAAGTTCAAGTCCCAGAATTATTATTCCCCGAATGCTTAATGAGCTCCAACCGAGGGACACCAAAGGCAAAGCTAAAACATTGACCGTGCACTTCATTGAGTTTGGCCAATGTGGCTAAAAACAAGAGGGTGGGATCCATAGCATGCAAAATGACAATATACAGATTTGTATTTTAATCCAATTAAGATTCCTATGCGCGAGCAGGGACGGCAAAGGGCTTCAGTCACTTTGTAAAGAGACGTCTGTTTTCCTCATTGCTTTCCCCATATTAAAATTTTGCAAAGGTAGAATTTGCCTTGTCGTCAATCATTTCTAAAGAACTCTCTTTTGGGAGAATAGCAGAGCCCCACAAGCACAAAAGCTTCCTTGAAGACTAAAGTTCAGGATGTTGAAATGCGAAAGTCAGATTTTGCCAGGAGGCACGATTTCTGAAGCCAGATGATTCCACCTCAGATTAAGTTATTGAAGATCTTTGCATACAGAAACATTTCTTTGTTCTGGCAAACACTCCCTGAGTTTTCTATTCACAAACGTGACCCCTAGGAAAGCCAGCCAAGATTCTTTCGCGTTATCAGGTCAGAATGTTCAGGGCCCAATTATTTTAATAGTTATAAAAAAAAACCCCGACAATGGTTCAGTACGCCAGTGAGAATAGTATTCAGGGACTTAACAAGTCGCTCACTCTAACATCTGGCATGTTCTTTCGAGAAGACTAAACACATGGAGAGTCTTGCTGCAAAAGTCAATGGAAAGGAATGATAATTGCTCATTAGAATGCCTCCTCCACAGGTTATTTTTAACTTCCTCTACTCTTTCTAATCATGGTGCAGGCATCAGATGATACTGAAAAAGGTCAGTGCATAGGCTTCGCCTCGCCAAAAACACACTTATAACAAAGGCTTTTCATGAAGCTGAAGATTCACATGCTACACCAATAGCACCTGTCTTGTTTTTAGACTACAAGCAGGGGCCCAAACAAAATACTCCCAAAGCTCCACACCTTCAGCCAACAATCCAGATTGCAAAGGCAAAGACACTGACTGTAAGAATCAAGAGCTTTATTTTAATCTATGATGAAGATAATCGTTCTCCCTCAGCTTTAAGAGTGCTGTGCATGGGAAGAATCTGAGATGCCCAAATGCAAAGGCATTAGAAGACATAAGATATGGAGAGCAAGGACAGAGCCCTAATATTAGGAGACCGGTGTCAACAAAGAAGTAAAGCAGAAGCCACTAAGTGTCAAATGAAGCAAAACAGCTATTCATCTACTTTGGAAGGAAGAAAAATTCTGGCTGAATTTCCACAGTATATTTCACCTCACGTTTTCAAGACTGGGGCCTGCAGGTTCTTCGCATTCTTAAAATCAGTGTTACCAGAGCATACCCACGAGTATGCAGAAAAGAGACAGCAACCCGGTCAGGTCTGCACGCTGTTCTTGAAAGGATGGACTGTATTAGCCTAGCTTGGCAGGGACGCCTTTATATCCCTAGCTGTGTCTCCTCTGCCTTTCAGCCAGTGAGACATCTCAGCTCAGCCCTGTCTAAATGAGTTCAGATCTTTTTGCCGAACCCATCACCATAGCATCTGAGCCTTTGTAAGTGACACAAAAACTATTTGCATGGGTCACCCCACTTCCTCTCAACCTAGTTACATAAAACTTTTTTTTTTTTTT
>NW_008824036.1:917627-940382 GCF_000699105.1 Pygoscelis adeliae | reverse complement strand
TTCAGCAGAGCATTAGGAAAAAGGGGAGATTCTTTGTGGTGTAACATCAAAGACTGCACACAAGGAATCTTGTTCTGAAGCCTCTCACCAGGAAAAGCCAAACGAATGAAAAGCTCACATCAGACAGAAGACAGCAAAGGCAATGGACCTAGAGGCACAAGGAAAGCTTAAATCCAACAGTTTACGGCCAAGACTCAGGAGGCTGTGTCCTTATTTAAGGCTTTTTAAAACAGGAAAAAGCTGTTTGAAGAGGAACTGAAGGACATGCTCATAACGGGCTGTAATTTGCTTGTTTGTCTGTTTTTAATGAAGGAACCACAGAGCCTACTGGAGAATATTTGAGTTTCACTTCTGCCATTGTCCCAGCCATTCTCTAAAAGCACTGCGACCACATCAAATAGCTGCCAGAGCTCCCTAGGAATGGGCCTTAAAACATGTTTCAGAGCACTGAGCCCTGGGGGAAGGCAGTGGCTGGGCGCTCCTGGAATGCAAATCTTCTTTCAGCAACCAGACACGACCCTGACAGTAGCCGGTGCAAGCATCCCTCGCGCCTCCTGCACCAACCTGCCCCCGGACCACCCTGGAAGGATAAATTGCAGGCAGAGGAATTGAGATCAGGCATAGAGGGCTTTTCAGCCTCGATAACTGGAGCAAAGCTGCCAACAAGCAGGCCACCTGCGCAGCAGCCGCGTACGCTGGGATGTTGGACACCCTCCGCTCCAGCTGGCCCACGTCTGCCAAACCGCTTCACCTCCACCGAACAGCTGTCTGAGGCTGCAAGGAAATACTTGGGCCAAAAACAAGGCAATGATTTGGAGGTGAAAGTCTGCAGCTCCCCGGACCAATTCAGACCTGAGCCATCTAGCGTCCGTTCCCAGCCCCCTTGCCTCCGCAAAGGCGTGAAATCCGGACCGCACTCATTTTGCAGTTTTCCTTTCACACTTGTGACAAATCCCCGTTCCTTCCAGGAACACGCTCCTCACCAGCACGGGGTTTTGCTGAACACAGAAGTAAACCAGGGTGGCAAACTACCCAGAAGTGCCCGAGACGAATCAACCCTCCCTTCTGGGTCAAGTTTTCCTCCAAGGCCATGGCTGCCTTTTTGCAGCCGTATCCACAGTGCAACACTGACCTCCTGTGGCTGCCGCTCCTCAGACACGACCCAGAGCAGCAGGCTCTTCCCCTTTTCCCCGGCCAGCTGGTTATTTAGACTACCTGGGCAAAAGGGGCCGAAAAACTCCCCCTATGCCCATCCCTCTACTTGTGTTGTCTTCCATGTGCCTATCACGACAGAGAGGATGAAGGAAAGCTTGCCTTTACTCAACTCCTGGCATCAGTCCCAAAAGAAAACCTACCTTTAGGAGATAAAACTAGTCCCTGACAGAGGGAGAGAGATGTTTACTTCTACAAAATCAGGCTTGCGCTGTTCAGGGCCCTTGTGAAGTCGTCTACAAACAGATGAATTCCACCCATAGTTCAGTGGCAACGTTAAAGCCATTTCTGCTTTTTCTCATGGCTGCCTAAATTGAAACAGAAATGGCACCTTGCCTGTGTCGGAAGGGGGTCTCGGGGAAGCCAGGATGCACAGTCATTCCCATAGATACTGCTCTTCTGAGCGATAGAGTGGGAAGGCAGCTTGTTCGGGTTTTTATGGTTGTCACAGCTACCAGGTGCTGAAGCAACTTCCACAGTGTGTTTTCCTCTCCTGCAAGCTTATGCTCTTTTACCACAGGCAATATGAAAATCCCTTCTGGGAGACAAATGCAGGTTGTCCGTGAGTTTCCACCTGAGAAATCATGCTGACCTGCCGTACAGCTCAGAGCTCACAGAAGCAAGGAATCCCACAGCAAATTCAAATGCTTTTGAAAGGTCACCATGGTAAAGACTTTCAAAATCTAAGTCCTACTCAAAACATGTCTGGCCTGCATTCATGGCATTACCTGCCTTAGTTTTGCAAGCAAGCTTGTTCCTGAAGAGCTCTGTTTTGTGGCTGGCACCACCACCGAGCGTGTTGGGAGTGGGGAGAGCCTCTCGGCAGCAGACTAATATCCCCATACGACAGTGCCAAGACACATGCCTCAACTCTCTGAGAGCCTAAGATGAAGAGGGCTCTGGGATCACCTTGCAGGAGGAAGATGACAGCAGATCCCCCAAGGAATTTCTCCATTCAGGACTATGGTAAGCCTGGCTACACAGCTGAGCCACGCACAAGCAGTCGATGCCGGCCTCTGCCACGCTCTCGGATACCCTCTGGGATGCTCAGCAGCACCCAGCCCAGTACTGCCTGCCTCCCACGCTCACAGGAGCCACACACACGTTCCCAGGAACCACAGTTCAACTATCCACAGAGCGTACTATCTCCAGATATCACCAGACACCTTTTGTTGTTGCTGTTCCTGCCCTGTTTCAAATATTTTAGGATCCTCTTGAAAACAGCCTGGCATTAGGAGACTTTTATACTGAACAGCAGCAACGCACCGCTCAAAGACAAACGGCTGCCTCCTAGATGCAACGGGAAATCAGCAGGGACCACTGTGTCTCACAGAGCGAAATCATGCCTGTTGGGTTGCTCTGGGTGACCCCAAAACCTGACAAGCTCCTGCAGATATGGCTTGGAAGCTGTACAGAGGGGACGCTCAGCTGATAGCGGTAACCTGCCATAGTGAAAGGACACTTTCTCTGCCGTGCCAGCAGGAAGCAAGAGGGAACCAAGAACTGCTGCCCTTGCCAGAAGCTGTTAATCAGTTGGGTTTTGCCCCTGTGCAGAGCAGTGGCTCCTGCTGAGCTGAGAATTATAAACCTACATTTTCACTCCCACCCGCCCCCAGCCTGCCCCTCATTTTGAACACTGGGTTGTAAATGATGCATAACCCTTCTGGGCCTTCTGCCGGGGCACAGAAACTTTCCCATATCGAGGGAATTAAAAACTAGGTTAAACATACTTGTCACTCCAGTAAGTTCCTTAAAGCAGATGCAAAAGACTTTTTTTGGTCACTTCTCATTAGAGTTTTGTGACAAGATTCCCTGCAAAGGCTGGAGGTGTTAGATCACAGCTGAAACACAGCAGAGAGGGGCTTGTGGTGGCCCATCCCGACAGCCACCTCCATGTGTTTAACAGGCTCATTCTCCAACAGCTATCAGTCCTTCCAGAATTTACCAGGGTAAAGCCATAAAAGTCACATAAGAGATTAAACTGACAGTACACCTGAGCGCACACATTCATTACCCTGAATGCTTGATCCTTAACTGAGCATATTGTGGCTCTGTCACCCCTAAGAAAAGCCGGGTGGCAATATTGATGTTCGGATATGAAGCATCCCAAAGTACAAAAGATCAGGTTACCACATGGGGCATCTTCTCTGCCAGCTCAACATTATTTAAAGACAAGGTGGAAGCATTCAGAAGATTCTTTTTTAAAGCCCTGTTCTCAACACATGGTATACATGTCATTGATACACAATTAACTGCATGTGTGCAATGACGGAGACATTGGCAGAAGAAATGTACGTCTAAAGGAAAAGAAAAGCAAAGAGACATGCCGTGACATGTTATCATTAGGGAGTCATAATTTCCTTCCTGTAGTCATACAACAGCTGTCACTAACATCTTGAACACAGACCATGTATTAGAATACCATAGCAAATGCCTTTTCAGGCAAAAGAAAGAGAGGGCATGTTAACTGGGTGAATAGCAGGAAGAATATTTTGACAGCTTGAATGCATTAACTTCCCTGTAGAACGCCCACAACCTTTGCTAGAACGTGGCTTGGTAGATACCTTCCACACGCCGGGCGAGGAGCAAGGAACTCCAGCAGCTCTATCGCAGGCACACCCAAAGGCCTCAGCTGTCCAGGGACCCATTTTGGTAGGCAGGTGAGATGGATCTGCCCATAGTTACCTCTGGGGTGCATCCCTCCATCTCCACCCTCCTCACTTTGCACTTTTAGCTTGGATTCAGAAGGGCCAAAGTGGATGTCTGAAACAGCATGAGTGTCCTATCTTGTAGACAGAGGGAATGATAGCATAGGTTGACCTTACGCATGAGAATATACCCTTTAGCCTTGTTTTCAGGAGGAGGGAAGGCATTTTCTCACCTTCTAGCTACAACTGTTAACCAACATAGAGGTACCACCAAAGATGCTATAGTTGCCGTTTCAAAACAGAATTCATTCAACCTAAGTAACTAGATTTCTCATGGTTTCTGCCTCAATCTTGTAACCTGTGAGAAAGCTACACACCACCGTCTTCACTAGGAATCTGCCTTCTCTTAGCGATAATATGTCAGCCAATGCATTTTAAGAACACATTTTCCTCACGTGGATGAGGTTCTCAAAGGTTATCGTGATAGGACCATGTTCAGGCACCTTGAATGTTTGCCATAAGTAGTTTATCTAAGGCAGACTGATTATTAAAGCTTTCAGTGCAAGCTTTTCTAGGAGCTGTAGTTCTCGTTACAAGGCAGGCTGCAACAACTCATCAATCTTGGGCAAAAGATAATTAATCAGCACCCAGAGCCATTTTTGCAAATACAAAGCCTGGTTGAAACAAACCAAAATAAGGGGGGGGGGGACAAACAAAAAAACCGTGACAGAGCTGTTGGCACTTGCCAACTCCTCTTGATTAAACTTATTTTCACCTCCAGGTGCATACACAGGATGAGTTTTGTTAATTAAACCTGCCAGTCAACTCATTATGCATTCAATTAAAAAAGCCTGATGCCTTGATTTTATACAGCTGGCAGGCTGTACAGTGACAGGCCATGTTGTTATAGTGCATAAGTTCTAATGGGGAAGGGAGAAGAGACACTCCAAAATATGGCTAAGTGCGATATTTGCTAATTGGACATCCTCTTGGTGTTTTGTCTTTTTTTTTTTTTTTTTTTTCTTTTTTTTTTTCGAGGCTATAACAGGTGGGGTTGTTTATCAGGCGTACAGCCTGGCTGTTGTAAAGTGAAAGTCGAGGCAGGGAGTGGAAAAGCCTGTTCATCTCATTTGGAAACCCATCTAGGTGCTCAGAATATTCATGACAGACTCTGGCAAGGTTAAGAGATGAGGAGAGTGGCACCTAGATGCTATGGTGATGAATGCTATGTGAATAGATTAGACAGAGGCCCTGAAGCTTCTATAAAATTGTGGGCTTTTAATTTAGATGAAAGATAGCCTTTATTCTTAAGGCATCACACTGAGAGTCGGCAGATCTGGATGCAGGCCCTGGCTCTGCTACCAACTCCTTGCATGACCTTGAATAAATCCCAGAAGACCATGCTTTAAAGGTATGTACAGTTACACCTTTCAAGTGGCAACCCTTAGCCACCTCTGCGTTCCTCATCTGTCCACCAGTAACTGAAGGCTATTGCTTCTGCCGTGCCTACCACTCTCTGAGCTATTTATACTCAACTTCCTAAGAACAAACAGTATCTCTTGTTATACACTGCAAGAAAACCTGTTATAATGGATCTCCAATCTCAGCTGACAGATAGAAAGAAAACCTCTAATATTCGTAGCAAAAGAATTTGTGGTTGCATGCAACAGTTTTACAGTTACCTCACACTGACATTTCTAAGTCTGCTTCGTGCTGGCCACAAATATGAGAAATGACCTACAATGGAGGTGACCCATCTGTTGTGCTCTGAGGCGGAGAATTAATTTCCTTTCCACTGTTTCTGTTGTTTTCTTCAAGTTTGCAGGCTTTCGATATAGCTGCTTGTACAGACAAGAGGTATACTATTCCAGTGCTATGTTAACATGTTAATGACATCTCTCCATCTCAGACCATGCTCCAGTTCTTGTGATAATGTGGGAACTTTATTTAGTGCATATACCATCAATGAAAAGACCTTAAAACACTGGCGATAGCACTGATTTCCTCCCCCCCTTTTTTTTTTGTGCGCAGTGCTTTATGATTGTGACTTTTCACGTCCTCACTGCAGCTCTTCAGTTTGTTACTGGATATTTTGTGACTGATGAGGAGTGAACCAGATGTTCTGTGGAGGACTCTAAACTACACCTCTGTCCTAGAGTTGACTGTAAGTGTGAGGAACTGAACTTTGACCAAGGAGTTCCCTTGAGTCTTGTATGTTTTATTAGACCATGAAAGGGAGAGGGTTTTGTTATTATTATTGTAACCTTCTTTGCTATCTGGTTTCATGCCCCCTGCAACTGCTGGAAGCACTGGCCCAGATTGACAAGGATATCTAAGGACAAAAAAGATACAGCAAATACTTGGTAAATCCCAACAGATATCTCTAGTGACCTGAATCCCATCGTCCACCAACATACAAGAATTGGTCCAAATCCAGAATGACTCTTCCAGACTCCAGCTAAATGCAAATCAACAGTCAAGCCTCTTTTCCCTTGCTGGATTTTTTTTTTTTTTTCTGTTAGCAGCTGTGTCCCTATCATCAAAACTAGCAAGGCAATTAGTGGTTGGCAGTAGCTATCGCAGCTGGTCTGAATTTTTTATTACAACTTTCATTGAGAAATACTAGTTTGTCAGAACAAAAAAAGTTGTGAAGGACGTTGAGTCGGATATTCTCTGTTGGGACCAAACCACAAGACAGATCATAGTCTCAGGGAGACGCTGACCCCTATCCAGCCAAATACCCTTGTGATTGAGTCTCTTGTTTGGAAAATGCCATGCTTAGGTTCAGATCTGTTTTCTGACTCAGACTTGGACTGGAGCCTTCCACGTCCCGAGTGAGAACATGGCCCACTGGGCCAGCAGCTGCTCTGTTCAAGGAGTCTCATTTCCCTATGAACGTTTTCTAAAAATCATGGCTTAGCCTCACATCTGGATGGAAGAAAGTGATAAAAACTCAGGCTTTTTTAAGCAACCTGTGATTCTTGAATTCCAGCCAACCACAGATGTTTATCACCTTTTCCAATAGATGATGGTTTGCAATTCCACCCACATGTGAACAGTTTATTAACACACGCTAACACACAGACCAGCAGCTACCGCTAAATAATCTTAAGACCGGACAAAATTTTCTGCCCCTCCTCAAACTTCCAGTACAGGAAAATAGTTAGGTTTGCATGGAAGATATCCCACCAAAGAGTTACGGTTGTTTCACCTGAAGGCAGCCCAGGTCAGATGCTGCATCTGGTTCTCCCAAGAGACACAATGCAGGCAAGCATCTGTGTGCGCACTGGTGTGTACATGGAGGGGAGATGATGCACATAACATCAATAGCCCATCTAGTCTAAGTATCCCGTATGACCATGGTACTAGGGAAGAATACAGGAACAGGATATGTACAGAAAGATCCTTCCATGCTCTGTCTTTCCAGCCTTGGACACAGGCACTTTAGGGATTTCCTCAGACAGAGGTTACACTGGGTTAAAATTAAACTTGCCACCTCAAAGGAAACGCGAAGTGAATAAAAAATAAAAATAACAGACAGTCCAAGAGAAGTTGGAAAACCTTTTTCCATCCCATCAGTATAATTGCTGCTTTCTTCTATTCACATTCATTTGCAAGGATAAAATAGAAAAATAAAAATTACTGGTCTACAAGTAATTGCTTTCTTCCCCTGACCTAGAAAATAATAATGGTTTGCATTTCTATAGCTCCTTCCATCCAGCGATCTCAAAGCACTTTGCAATCACTTACTAGTCATTGCTCTCAGACCCCTGCAAGGTAGGTAACCAAAGCACAAAGTACTTTGTACATGCCTGGAGATGCACAGAAAACACATGGCACAGTCACAAATAAGCATATAGGGAATCTGACAGAGTTCCTCTCACCAAGCAACAAACTATATACCCACTCAAATGGAAACAGCCCCATTCCCCTTTACTCCACTGCTGACTAAGAGCACAATGGGAGGTGCATGTCCCCCCTCTCCAGGCTGGAGCAGCTCAGGGCACGGTCCAAGCTCCAGCATCTGTGAGAATGGTTTTGCGAGACTGTTCCTCGGGTCCTTGTAAAACACAACAGTTCTCTCTGTGCAGCTCATCTCCCATCTGATCTTGCTCTCCACTCTGTCGACTAGAAAGCTGGATGCTGTGCAAGTTTTATGCCACTTTTGCAATGAATGTGGACGCTCTGGCTGTATGCTCAGCATGCTTTCCCAATAATCAGCCTTTGGGTAACTGAAAATTGAGCACAGGATCTGAGAAGGGAAAGGCAGGACATGTCCAGGGTCTGTGTACAAATTCGTCCCATCCTCTAAAGACCTAACGTTATTTCAGTTCCTGTAGGCAACAATTGAAAATACTACCCTTAGCACAGGTCATTGTCAGCAAATTACTGCTTTCTAAAGATGAGGAGGCAGTGACTTAAGCAGCAAGGAAAGATTAACATAACCAGAACAAATTCAGAGTTACTGCACTTTATAATGGTAAGTCCTCATTCCTCTAGCTCTTTCCTACTTGAAACACTGTTATTACCCTTACGGTGTATTGTGTCCAATACTTAACCAGATTAAAAGTACGCCTGAAAGAAGACTATCTCTTTTAGCATATTAGAGTAAATGAAACAATAATTGTTCCCTTACCGCTCTGACTTTTTATGCAAGAACTGTAACAATATTTTACACGATTTAAATTAAGACTCAATCTCTGTAAGGTAGGAAATATTCCCACTTGGTGGAATCAAGAGACAAAGAATCGGCCACTGTACAGCCTCTATGTACTCTGCTGGGTAGGAAATATGCCTGATTTGCAAGCGTCACTCAGTCATTAGCCGAGCAGAGAAGCTTTGGAAAGCACACAACGAAACGAGGAGCTTCAGTTCTGTTTTCAGAAGTCTCTCGAGACCTTGCAGTTCATGTTACTTTCCAGTGATAGTGGGGTCCTTAACGTGCTTTTGGAAGTGAAGCTGTACTCCTAACCCACAGTCACTACCCTCAACCCTTGCACCGCACTGATTATGCAGTTGCTTCCATCTAAAATCCTCTACCGATCCTCAAGCCAGATGGCCCTTTAGTACAAAGTGACCTCTTTGGCCCGGGAGCTAAACATGTTAGCAAAATTTCTTGCAAGAAATATCCTTCTCTCTACTGAGCTCTGAAAATGATTTCTCCCTCCTGGCAGATGGCAGAGCTGCCATACAATTCACATCTTGGCACCGCTACAGGCTGGCCCTGCCAGGGGTTTTCTGGGGCACAGGACCATTATGAGCTTCATAGAGAAGTTTGGAGGGAGTCAGTGATGCAGAGGAAGATGAGGAGGAGCCTTCAGGTATCGGATGTCAGTTCCATAATGGTATTGCAAAATACCAAACAATGTTGAGGTCAGATAGGGTATTTCAGACATTAAGCACGCTTACGGCATCCCCAAGAAAGCAAGGTTAATTTTGTGCCAGCATTTTAATACTTTACCCTGGATCCAGGTGAATTTGCTTAGCAATTAAGAAAACTATTTTATTCTTATTTATTCTCATAAATGCCAAGAATAGCACACTGAAGAGTCCCCTTGCACCATTTAAAATGGCAACGTGAATAAGCCCTTAGCATTAGCTTTTCAAAGGAGGGACCTTCTTCACATGAGAAATAGTTATTCTGGAAAAGGGATGAGGAAGGGGAAAGAACTCCCTGACCCATCACACAAGGGAGGACATCACGCAGCACTCATACAAAAACCAGGCTACAAAAGCGTCAGCCCAGGAACAGCTACCCCGTCCCAGCCGCCTCCGGTGGACGTGACCGACTGGTCCTCTCCCCTTATCCATCCCTCACTAGGGTCTCCTGGGACTTACTAGCTCTTCCTCGACAGGCCACATGCTCGCAGTAAGTAAACAGGACACTCATGTCACGTATGACCTCTACCAAGGCCAAGGGAGCATCAGAGCTCAGCTGGCACTTTTGTCGCAGTTGGGCAGAGGTCAGTGACATGGAAAGGCTCGCACACACCCTGCTCAGTCAAACACTCTCTTGGCCAAAAAACAGGGGTCTCGGCTTCATGGTCCCAATTCTCCTCTTTCCTGCAAGCAGGAGGGCAGGGAAAGACCCATAATACACTTTCCACATCTAGAGTAAGTCCCTGTTTTCCCCACCTTGGCTTGCCTTTCACTCTGAGGCACAGCAAACCCTTATATCTTCAAAAGCAGAACACATACAAATGTGGTACACCCCAGAGTGTCGCCACCCTGGCAAGGTTGCAGCCAGAGCCACCAAGCATTTGTCATTGGAACACTCTTGATTAAAAAAATCCACCTGAGAGAACTCTCCCTCTGAAATGTGTTTGGTTTCAGAGGAACGCGTTTTATATTCTCTAAGCGGCCTTTTGTTTTGTTCTTTCCCAGTTCTGAATACCCATCCTTTGAAGCCCAGACCCTCACCTAGATAATCTTGACATTTTCCAAGCTGTTCTTTTTGTAATCTCATTCTGCCAAAAAATGTGCCCTATTCACTCAGCACTTCCTTTTAGTAACTAATGCTTGAGCTATTTCTCTGTGTGAAAACTAACTCTCTCTGTGTATTTAACATGTACAAGTATTGCTCAAACAGCCAGAAGGCAAAACTAAAATCGCAGACTGAGAGCTGCATTAGATAAATTGAATGCTGGAATTAAAATACAACAAACTCCAGGCTCAATACATAGCGTACCCACTAGATGGGGCAAAAAGCTATATTCTGTTTAAAAAAAAAAAAAAAAAAAAAAGCTCTCCAGGTGCTCCTTTCACTACAGTTTCACCTGGCCCATACGACTAAGGAGAAGGCCAGGGCAGAAAGAGCTCTGGGTGCTAAACTGCTTTTTTTCACTTCTAAAACTGCTCCAGGCTGGAGCAGCCCAGCGCCTCGGCTGTGCTCCCGTATTCCCCACATATACACTGACCTGCCAGGCCTCAATTACTACAGCCAGGAATTAAATAACCCAGCCAAACCTAGCCTCCACGTCAAAGCTGTCACTTAGGAAAGGGATCCTCTGATGAGGCTGATGTGCAGGGGCTCCTTTGCACCGCCGTGATGTTGCAGAGGAAGGACGGACATGATCCTTTGAAGAAGCGTACGTCCATGACACAGAGCTGCCCCGACTGACAGCTCAACGCGTTGTAAGTGCCATCAACCCCACGCAAACCCTCAGCTCCAAAGAAGCTGAAAGCAGCTAGAGGAAACGAAAGGACCTTAACTCTTCCCCCTGCCAAAACTTTCCCTCCCGCACAAACGTTTTGCATAGCTTAATGTGCCAAACCATTTGCTGAGCTTGGACCATTGCCTTCATTTTAAGGCCCTGCTGCTTTGGTCGTACGAGAGCCTTTTGTCTAGACAGTGTTGGTGTTAGGAAGTGTTTTTAGGCTGGGCTCTGCACTCGGCTGCACTGCTTATGGAGTTACTCTGTTCACCCCCCCGTGGAATTCTACCAGCTTCAAATTGATGACCCTGCAGGGGGGATCAGGACATCTGCTTCATAAGCAATTGCTCTGGAAGATGCATTTCTTCCCCTTCAGCATCACAACTATGTCCAGCATTCGCCTTTCACAGGATGAGCATGATACTCTAGTCAGAGCGATTTCGGGTACAGAATAGGAATGAATTACATATATTCACTAGTGCTGCACTAACAAGCTGCCAAAGCAAGCAACCCCCTCCGGTTTTTATGCTTCTAGGACACAGGGATTTACACACAGCACTGTTACCAAATGATGCATCGACTCGGTGAGGCCATGAACACAGAGTACAGAATCCTGATCCAAAGCCCATTAGAAATGAGTACGAATTATGGATAAGCTTCCACTGATCTCCCATGGGCCATCCAGAAAGAAACTCAAGGTTGCTGACACACTGGGAGGGTCCTTTCCCAAAACCTGCCTGGAAAACACTTGGAGGATGAAGTTCAGGTATCAGGTAGGTTTTGCAGGCTGAAATCCCATTACCAACTGCACCGTAATTCCAAACCCCACCGTGCCAGACCAGTAGCTTTTTCAGCAAACTGAGGCTTTACAGGCACCCTCATCCCATATCTCTCCTCCTAGTAATTCCTGCAACAACCGGAGTGAGCATTATACCCCAGTCTGTACGTAACAAAATAATGTCAGTATTTGCTATAACCGCATACTACAAATGAGCTTTCTAATCACCACAGTCTCCTCCCCAGTGGAAAGGCCATCAACCCACACCCAGAATTACCAGCTGATTAATGAAATTTTCCCACCTCAAAAGGCTTCTTTTCTTCTTTATGCTTTAATGAGACCACATTACAAGAAACGAAATAAAACTTGGCGAAGCTCCACGAAGGAAAACAAACAAAACCTCCGTTTGAGTTACTGTGACCTTCCACTCTCTGAAGCCAGGAAGATCTGATTCACCAAAACAGTTGCTGTGTCCCTGTAGCTCTTTTCGTAGCACAGCGCTGGTCTCAGCTGGGTGCCTGATCGCCCATTTCTTGTTATACGGAACACCTGTGCAAAACCTGGCACAGAAGTTAACTTTTTGCTTCCTTCAGCTTGCTTCGTGCCTTCGCCCCCCTCCTGCAGTGACTCATCACTTCCAACAGACTGCTCGAAAACGACCCATTCGCACAGAAAAGCCTGATTCAGCACCCAAAATGGAACGAGTCGACTCACTGCAATCCTGTACGTCTCACTATGGAAATGCAGCTGCTCCTGGTCGGAAGTGCGCTAACGTTTTAACAGGGTAAGTTTAAGGCAGGGAATAAGAAATCTTCAGTCCAAACTCAGTGGGACTGACGAACAGGCTGAATGCTAACTCCCAGACTGAATCAGAGCATGTATGAATGAAGGAAGGCAGTTAATTTAGTTTGCCTTGCCTGTGGCTCAGGCTGGCTTGGGTTTCTTATTTCTATGCTGAAAGCTCTCGTGTACCTCCAAGGACGGCAATTCATCGCTAACAAGCCGCAACCCTTTCTCCACCACTACCAAAGCACCTTGCAGTACTCTGAGAGGCAGCATGTGGCTCACGATCCCATTCTAGCTAAACTAATGCAGTCCCATTAAAGGTCTCACATCATGTCTGAAAACCTCATCTTCAATCACACACTTGGCCTGCAGATACTGTACCCTCGATTCATTTTTTCCCTTCCTTGTTTTGTAATAAATAATTGCCAGGCTTTCAAGGAGGAGGATAAATGGAAACAAGTCATTTGAGGCCTGTATTAAAATCAAGTGCTCTCATCTCTCTACCTGACCTGCTGGAAACTTCCTCTTCGGCCCTGTTCCAAATCAATAGCTAAGAGCAGCATGGTGCACGCTAAACAGCATCAAGCAAACCTACTTTGTATGGGAAGAACAGAAAGAAAGTCCATACTTAAATGCCCTAGGGGAACTTTGGCCGAACAGGTAACTGCATCTCACCACAGAGACAGATAAATTTCAGAAGAGCAACTCCCGGTCTTTGGAAGACATGACTGGAAAATATTTCTATACAATATTCAGTGTTAGAAGTCCCTTTCAGCATAGTTAAGTAAGGGAAGCTGATAGCAACTCATATGTCTGCCTTCCTTACGGTGTCAAATCCAGAGCTGAGGGAGTAAGACAGGCATCTGTCTGTATATAAGATAAGGATGCCTGATCCTGTGCGCCCCATCTGCTATAAAACTATGTGTTTGGATTTGTTGGGGTTTTTTGATTTGTCAAAGTAGTACCCAAATATTGTGCAGAATACTGTGAAATCTTTCAGAAACAAAGCAGAATTTCCATATATGCCATGGTAGCTCCCCCCTTTGAAACACCTCTGTGGGAGTACTGGTGGTCTGAGACTTTAACCTCTGGCAAATAGCTTAGGAACAGCAAAACCAGGAAAAAAGCCACTATTAGTCGCACTGTAATTAAGCAGCTTCAACCTCCTTATTCATCCTGGTGAGAAATAATTTACTGGAGTCACTGTAGTTCTGGGGTTTTCACTGCTACATGATTTTTCTTTAAAGCAAATATTAGAAAAACATGCTGGAACACAACTGCTGATAGAAAACCTCATCGTTTCATCTCTTGCCTAAAAAAAAAAGTCAGGGTATAAAATCATACTTCAGACTTAATAGCTGTGGGATTGGACCCTGATTTTGC
This sequence comes from Pygoscelis adeliae, assembly GCF_000699105.1. Lineage (NCBI taxonomy): Eukaryota > Metazoa > Chordata > Aves > Sphenisciformes > Spheniscidae > Pygoscelis > Pygoscelis adeliae. Next base: position 926,421 of record NW_008824036.1, on the reverse strand, counting down.
CATTGTTTACAGGCTGGTTTAAACTCCACGGACCAGAGCATGAAAGGAGAGGCAGGACCTTGCCCTGTTGGGAGAAATCAGTGTTCCTTTACATCGGCTTTTCTTTCAAAAAAAAGTCAAAACGTCACTGTCCCAGGGCAACTCCTCTTCTTGTGACCTCAGCCATAGGGTATACAAGCTGGTTGTATCTGTCATGCTTACGGATACGGGATTATCTCATGCTATATTCAGCGCACAAAAACAAGGCTCCCACCTCAGGAAAAAAAATCAAAAATGGCATGGGGAATTACTCAATTATTCCAGCAACTCTTAGGAAAGAAGAACATCAAGGAAGGGTAAACAAAGGCTGCTCACCGATCACGGGGATTTGGGGGGACACTCGTGAGGAGCGCGAGGCGCTCTGCATGTCTTGCAAGCACACAGCTCTGCAGGCAGCGAGGAAATACAGTATTATCAGCAAACACAAGAGGGAAGTGCAGCACCAAAATCCAGCCCGTTGCGGGGTGAGAGCAATAGGCTTTCAGCCTCAGCTTAAAGGTTCGTGCTCACACACTGGGGCACAATGGTACAAAAGGTGGGTCATTTCATGGTAGGGCCTTTTCCCCCGTCCCCTTGTACTGATGCCTGGACCCACGAAGACTCTCATTTACTTTACATGGCTTCAAGGAGGCCATTTTAGTGAACAACATGGCAAGCTCAGGCTGAGTGCAAGATGCGTTGCAGCCGTAGTCTCCAACTACTTAAGCAAATGCTGTCATTTAAGCCCAATGTTAAATTCAACTGGACTGCAAGTTCTATCGAAGGTACATTTGCAATTATCCGTATTTTTGTTTATCTAAATTCAACTATTTCATCTACTACTCTTTGACAGAATGCCTCTAAAAAGACAGTGTTACTAGACCCTAGAGCAGGAATCTGAATCCAGTCACTTAGGACTTTGTCTTCAGTATTTCAGAGGTCGATATGGGAAATCCTACCAGATTTAATGCATATAGGGAGTTTTCAGACCGTACTTTGAACACAGCCACAACAATTCTCCATCTTAATGATGCTACAGAATGACTCAAAAACCCTTTGTACAACAAAACCTTATAATATTTTTTTTTCTTGTTACCTTTAAGTTGTAAAAAGAATTAATGCAGGATGCCTTTGCATTTCCAGAAAACCCAAAGGACTGTTCTCTAGGAACTCTAGCAGTTTTCCGTAGACCCCCTTCTCAGAGATGAAAGTCCCTCATGCTTACCACTTTTTCACTGAAATAGCACATCAGTCCAGACAGAGAAACGAAGGGGCAACAGCTGATGAGCTTGCTGGGGCTGAAAGCTCCTGAGCAGCAGCGTCAGTGGCTCTGGTGCATGTCCCTCAGCAGCCCCTGCGCTCTCCTCTGCCCCAGGCTCCTGATCTGGCCACCAAGCCCTACTGCGATCCCATCTCCATTTTCTGCTCTTTCCCGTTTCTGAGCAGGTCTGTGCTTCACTAGGTGTGCGGTAAGTGTCAGCCCCTGCACCAGGGACTATCTCCTCTATGAGGCAGCAGCTTGGAGCTCGGTTGTAATTACTCCGGGGTTGCTTTTAGCCCAGCGTTAACACCAAGGATTCCTGCAGGGTCATGGGCCATTGACACAGATCCGAGTGAAATAGGAACTCAGCTCAGAAGTAGGAAGCTCAAAGTGTTCATCCAGACATTGTGTTCTTTAAAATGAGATGTATACAGTGTGGAACTGTTCCCCAGAGTCAAACAGAATGAGAAACAGATGGGAAATTATTTGCAAACAGGAACTCTTTTTCTTTCCTTGTTTGCTTGCCTTGTTTTGTTTACCCCTCAAAATCCTAACAAGAAACACAAGTAGGATAATACGACTGCAAGCTACTTCATGCTAGCAGAGCTGGATAACAAAACTACAAAGCACTGACAAAGCAACACATTTATTTTTATGTGATGTGTTGAGTAAGGCATCAAGTCCTACCTTGGGCCCCAATCCAGCAGACGCTGATGCATGGACTTAATTTCATTGCTGGGAGTACAATGAAGCTATGCTGAGCCGTAAAGTTAAACATATGTGTACGCTTTTAGGACTGTGGCCTTAACCGGTATATCTTAATTACTCTTTTTGCGGATGACAAGAGCAAGGTTTATGCTAAGTATTATTAGTAGAGATTAGAGTTTTGACTGAGGGAAGAGAGCGTATTTAATTTGCTGCATCGCTCAGTCAGATAAAGACAGCAGCAGCTGAAATCAAAGCACGATGGAAATTTATGCTCCAAGTATGAATGTAACATTTTAGTACATGATTGCAAAGAGTTACACATGGAGCCACATACGGTGGAATTTCATTTACGGAGAAGAGCCTCTATCTTTTAGCTATTCATATAATGAAGATTTAAATATGAAATAAATTGCAAACACTTGCAGCTGAAGCAGGATGTTGGATGATGTTCATTCATATTGAAATTACATCTTTAAGTTTCTCTCAAGCTACATAAATGTATCTATAACGGACATACACATACATGTAAAACAATCCTCTTCTGTAATAAAAACATGTATTATTAAAGTGCTGTTTTCCAGATAAAATTCTTAACATAAACATTAAAAATGGGTCTCTCATGCTCCTAAGCATGTTTGATAACTACATTAGAAACATTTTTGCGAATTTTGTTTCTCTCTACCATTCCTGCTTTATTGCTGTTTTATCATTTCTATTTCAATGAACTTTGTGAAACTTGATTAATCATTTTTACTTTTGCTTGTAAGCACTTTCATTCTTTTCAAAGTTCAAATTCACTCACAATTCAAAGGCTGTCTCCGTATCCAAAGAGAGGAAAGTTAAAAAGCAAAAATAACTGAAGAAAAATGAGAAAAGGAATGAAAGCCATCCTTAGCGTCACTCAGCTGCTTTTAGTTTGTTATTGCCTGTCTTTGAGACTAAACCAAATCACCAATCTTCGTATCTTTTCAAACAATTCTACAAAAGAATTAGGAAGATTTCAAGTGACCGTAAACACCCCCTTCCCTTCCTTTTCAATATTATATCAAACATGCATTTTTCTGGAAGGAATCTGAAAAGGGCCCCGTTAACAATACAGGAATGCAGCTAGGCAAATCACAACAAAAAAATAATAATTACAACAAAAGCAAAAGTCAAAAAGAAAGGCCTTTGCAGAAATGCTGCAGACTTTGTACAACCTCCTGCAGATCAGTGTATTTTACTGTGTGTGGGAGTTGGGGAAATCCCAGCAGCTTTCTATTGTATCTCGTTTATTCTTGGCTCATTCCCAAGCAAATAAATAATCATCGTAATAAACGAGGTTCATACAAGTGTAGCAGAAACAGACACGAAATCCAATAGATAAGATAGCCAATGCTCAAGATGTTTCTTGCACATGGGCTAGAAGTAGGGAGCCTATTCATCTTTTGTTTGCTCAACTGTTCTTCCACTAACAGAGACCAGGATTACAGAGAGCAGACCATGGCAGGAACCAGCTAACTGTGCTTCTCAAGCTCAGCGTAAGTGGATTTCATACCGATACGCTAATTTACCGGTGGCTTTAATACCCTTTGAAAATCCCACCTATGTTACTGAACAGAGGCTGCAAGTGTTTTTCACAGCACACTGCACGTGCACTTCCCCCTGGTCAGCTGCGCTGCTGCAGCAAGCAAGTCTGCAAGGAGAAATTAAAAGGAAGATTTGCTGCATGCAACTATTTGCTGTATAAATGGAAGAACTAGGTACTGCACAGGTTCAGAGAGGGTAAAGTCCGTCTTTGCAAAGCCTCAGCTACTCACTACTGCTACGTCCGTGGTTTGTTCGTTTTGTAATGACCCATGAAGGGCCATTCTGCTAAGACTGCCAAATGAAGCTGCCATCCCTCCTGGCAGGCAAATTTTGGTCTCACGTACCCCAAGTACCCTCACTCCACGGGGCCACCGAACTGAGAGAAGCGGGCTCCAGAGGAGAGTTGGCACAGTAAATCATTTCCTATGCACATCCACCAAGAAAGCCAGGAGTCCTTCCTCACACAGAATCCCCTGTTGCCTTCTAACCAAAAATAGCTCAAAGCATTTTAAAATGCGTATGTTATTTTATTTTTCTTTTGCATGGAGAACTGGGATTGCAAGTTAGGCAAGCTGCACTAGATGTCATCTCCTGCCCCCTACTCTCAAAGTGCAATCTCTGAAGGACACTTCTCTTGGCTCATACCTGATGGTCCTGCTCGACTCCACAGCTCTACGCTCAAGTGAAGGGATTATGATGAAATTAAAGTGGATTCTCTCTGCAATGAGGAAAATACACACCAAATTTGAAGGAAATCCAAGCTAAGAAAAGCACATTCTCCTGTGCCTGTGGCCAGCTTGGATCCTCCAGGCCCAAGCCCCAGCTGCTCTCTAATGAAGCCAATAGTGCCGTGACCAGCCCTGGACCCGAATCCACCCCCACACCTCCACGTCTGCAGCAGAGTTTGGAGTTACAGCCTCCAGGCAACAAAAGCTGGAGATGGATAAAAAATCCCTGGTCCTTAGGGAGTGCTCTGCAGCCCTAATGAATCCTCCCAGAGCCTAAATCTCATGGCAGAGGTTTGGGTGAAGGGTGAGAAGGTCCTTTCACAGCCTTCTGGACAAAATACAGAATCCTGTTCTCCTATAAACCAGCTGCTCTTTCTATTTTTAAATACTCTGGAGGGACTCAAATATTGCAGTGATGAGAGAAGAGGAGGCTCATGTAAGTACCTAGGCAGATGGATGCTTAGCAAAGGAAGGAAACTATCCCTGTGGGACAGAGCCACAAATGCATGCTCGTTCCAGCTCAATTATCGAAGCCTAAACAGGTGAAATATCTGGACAAAGGTGTTTTAGGCTTGAAGACTAAGCTGCTCTCAGGAATGCTGTTCTTCCACTTTCACCAAGGCTCAGCAGTTGTTCCAAACATGCTCAGATGGGTGTTATAACACAAAGCTCAAGCAGTCACAAAACACTGCCCACAGAGCAATTACCAGCTACATAGGAAATGGGCTGAAGTTTGCTGAAGTTTCTTTGGTCTTAGCTTTGTAAAAACTCAGACTAACAATTTTGACTCAATTTTCATGCTGTTTTGAATCAAGTGTGAGGCAGCTGTTCATTTTTCTCAGTGATAAATCACCGTTTCTTGACATTTGGAAACTTGGGAGACAAAAAAAAAAAAAAAGAGGGGAAAAAGTGCTGAGGGTGGACTCGATTTTATTTTTAATTATTTAGCGCATTCGGATGCTCAGCCTCAAAGGTGAGTTGACACCACTTCAACATGCAGGCAAATAATCAAAGGACGGACTTGCCAAAGCAAGATAAGGGGGAAGGCTGTATGCAGCCCTCCTGCCCCCCCAGCTGCCGATGGGCCTGAAGTTGCCATGTGGAATACCTGTGTAAGTAAAATGGCTTAAGCATGCAAATCATTGCAAGGTCAGGCTCAAAGTCTAGGAAACAGCGATCTTGCTGTGTCCTTCATTGTTCAGCTTTTACTCAACGTTTGCCTTATGGCAGACGTCTTTTCTCTTTCTCTTCTCTGGGAGCAGGAGGGAGAAGGGACAGTCTTCTCCTCGCTGCTCCTACAAAGGAGGTGCTGGCCCAGGAGGAGCCCCACATCCTGTCCCTGTCCCTCCCTCACCCCCGGGGCAACAACGCAATTCAATTGGTAATAATTCGAAAACAAGAGTCTTGAACAAGGACTTTCTGAAAGCATCTGACCCCTTTTTTAAGGGAGGGAAGTTAGGAAGGAGGAAAGCAAAACCCCTGCTCCGTTTCCTGCTGTTGTGCTGTTTATTTCAGAATATTTCCATTGTTAGAGAGTAAACCCTTTGCATGCGAACGCGAGGAGGTAGCATCAGGCTGGAAAGACGGCTAAATTTGGCTCAAATTCCTTAGGAGCCTGACCTTTTCCTATTGAAGTATATAGCAACGCTCCCACTTGCTGTCCACTGTGGCATTTTTAAACACATACCCCCCCCAATTAATTCTGTGTTGCATTGAAGGAAGTGATATAAATAATCCTCTAAGAACGCATTTTCCTGTAGGTGAAGGGATAATATTTGAGTTTCACTCAGGAAAACAGTAGAAGAGCACAGAGGACACACACAAGCCTGTTGCCGCAGGAACTCGCACACTTGCCTGGCTTCGTGCACCCGGAAGCTGCTGCACTGAAGTCAGGAAAATGATTAGCAGGAATAAGTTAAGCACATACAAAGTTCTAGGATCAGGCCAGCAGAGGGAAGGCCGTGTGAAAAAAAAACGAGAAAGGTTTTATGTGAAAATCTGACAGCATTTTTAAATAAACTGCATATCACAGGTTTCATACAGGCACAATCCTTTCATATATTTCAATTTTTTCACTAAAATTATTGTTACTTTGGGGGACTGAAACCCAATTTTCTGGGTGTTTGCTTTTTTAAAAAATTGCTTTCTACTTTTATTTTCTTTCCTTTTCCTATTTGATCACTAAGACAGCTTTCATTTTCAGCTTTCGATAAAAAAAAAGGTGGGAGGAAGCATTATTTCAGGGCACATACTTAATTGTTGGGGGGAAAAAAAAAAGGACTGCTTCTCAGTGAAAGGATTTCAGTATAAAAAAGCACAGCTGGATCAAATGCAGAGGCACTCACTAAATTTACAAGGACATGAGGCGTTTCTCTCAGCAGGCTTGAAAAATCATTTCAAGCCCATATGCAGCCAGTTTCACTGATGGACTACGAATTATACACTCAGCTAGCCCAGCAGTGTAAACATCCCATTCCTGTTCCCTCTTGCTTGTTGTAACATCTTCAATGCTTCCAGTGGAGTTAGTTGCAGCAATTCATCCAACCAACAAAACTTCAATATTGTAACTTCTATAATGTGGATTTATTTTTTTTTTTAATTGATCATGTGAATCTGTCACAGCTAGAGGAAAGAGATTCTCATCTGGGCAAAGTCCCTGGAAGCTACTTCCATAGCAAATTACATTTTTATTGTTATTTCCTGATTGAGTAATACATCTGGAGCAAAAAAAACATGCATGAGTGAAGCATATCGAGTTAAATCAAAACACAACAATCCTCACAGATTTCTGTTGGCTGCAGATCCCTGCACATTGATCAGATTCTCCTGGGAATTGCCAGCAGTGCTTGTTTGGGAGGTGTGGGAGGGTGGGGTCAGTCTGAATTCGGGATTTTCATCTTCCCCTTTCACAGGTCCAGAACTAGCTGTTACCTTTGTGGTGCTCCTAGCGTGGCTGGGCAGGAGTTCGTCGGTGATGAACACTTCTGGGGGCTCTGGCAATATATGTTTCAGTGCAAATATTGTTATTAATAATCCTTAACTCTCCCCCTCCGTTAAAATGGAATAGATTGGGTGCCTGATCCTGATTTCACGGTTGCAAAATGTCTAACACGGCTGAAGTCCATGACTAAACGCTTCTTGGTTTCACCCACTGACTTTAATGAAGTTCTTGCCAATTAATAGTGGGGGTAAACGAAAGAATCGGTGCCTCAGCAACATCAAAGGAGTTAAAAGTGACTTCAAGAACTGAACAAGTAGCGCTTTGTCCAGTGTCCTTCTGGAGCTTTAATTTTCATGGCGCTTGTTAGTTCAGCCAGTGTGGGGATGACTTGCCGGCCTGTTGTCCCCGTGGGAACACAGCCCCCAGTGTGGCACGAGAGTGCTGACTGCAGCATGCGGCCGTTCCTCATCACGCCTTTGGATAAAGCGGCAGAAAGCAAACTGCCACGGGAGGGGAACGAGCGGAGAGTTGGGAGGGGATTTTTCCCTTCTCTGGCTTCATTGATACAACAAAATGGAAACGGGCTGTTTGTTTTCCCTAATGCTAATAATAATAACTGTAGTGATAGATTTGTCATTGCCAACGTTGCTTTCCTTCCCCAACATAAACTATTGTACTTTTAAAAAACGCCTCTTAATGGTTTTTATTTATTTGCAGGGTTGTAATTTCATGCTGTTCTCCACAGCCCTGCGAGCTGGGCCTGCTCTGGGAAGATCGGTAGTGGCATCTGCTCGTCTTTAAAAGCGAAGGGGAAAGCAGGGAGGCTGTGGGGTGTGTGATGGAGGAGGGAAGAGGGGGACGCCAGAAGAAAGACAAAGGCGAAGGAGGACGCCTCTTGCCACATACAAACCCCTCGGTTTACACCCAAACATACCAAACTGAAGTCCGAACTGAAATGCAACTAGGGAGAAAGCAGCAATATTTGTCCCACCCAGCCCGTAGGAACATGCAGCTTTTGCGTGGGAGGGGAGCAGGGGAGAGGAGCAGAGCTGTGTGTCACAGCCGACCTTACGCTGGGAAGGGCAGTCCCTGCCCTGGAACCGACAGGCTCCGAGGCCGTTGTATTCCAAGTGACGGCCTGGAGGGGGCCGAGAAGGATGCGGGGACACAAGGCTGAGGTGGAAATTTCGGAGCGCAGCTCTTCCTCCTCTAACTACATGGGCTTTAACCACCGGTGCCACCACCACATCAAAGCCGCGCCGAGCGGCGGACAGAGCCCCTGGAGCCCCAGCGTGCTGCTGCAGAGCACCCTGCCTCCCCTCCGCTCTCTCTCCTGCAGAGTTAGGTCAATCTCGCGCAGAGCTTTTCCTCAAAAAAAAAAAAAAAGAAAAGAAAAGAAAAACCAGAATAATTGTTTGTGCACGTGCTTTTGTTTCTCAGAGGAAGCCTGCCTTCTCCCATCTGCTCCCGCAGCGGTCCCGCTCCGCGCATCCCCCCCAACCCTCCCTCAGCGCCTCCCCCCCGCGGGTCGGCCCCAGAGCAGCGCCCGCGGCGGGTGGGCGCCCCGAG
>NW_008824036.1:906433-916660 GCF_000699105.1 Pygoscelis adeliae | reverse complement strand
TCCCGTCCCCGCCGCCCGCGGGAGCCGGGGTGCCGAAGGGCCTCCGCGCTGCCCGGAGCAACCCGGCAGGCATCGCCGGAAAGTTTGGGATCGGCGGGGAGGCGATTTTTTGCACCCCCAGTTGAAACCGGAGCCCATCGTTCCTACGCTTTGAAAATACGGAGTCCTTGGCGCAATTGCTTTGGCTAACTCGGTCACCCGGGAGATTTTCTTTAATCCGCGCGCAAGTCAACCAAAAAGGAACGGAGCAATAGAGGAAAATTTCCGTTGTCCAAAGCGGTAGGTTTTTCTTGCCCGGCTTAGGAATGCCCGGGTGTAATCTCCCTGCCTGTGCTTATGCTTCAAATTAATTAGGCAGTGACCTAACGATAACTCAATAATGACTCTCCCAGTTTTAAACGTAGCGACTCCTAAAGTGGGACTGTGCGCTTTAGGATGCAAATGGAACCAGCGGGGATTTGGATGATTCCTTGATCTGCTTAAATTTTCCTTTTGTTGTTGATACCAGTCAGAACTCGGTGGTTTTGCAGCCTGTCTTTATGCAGTCTTTTATAAATACAGAGATACACACATGCAGTTTTCTGGACGCGTCATCTATGGATTCATGAGATTGCCATGGATCCACTAGCACGTACAGAAAATCTAATGTGTTTTCCATTGTCCTACTTACGCTCCTTATGTCTGTCAGTGATCTACAGTTATCTATTGAAATCAACATACAGCATTTATATACAATGCCTGCAAATGGAGATAGGAGACTGGTGACTTCATGCTCTGCTCGTTTGGAAAAACAGATGTGCATCTTTCAGTGTAGCTGGAGAAAAAGCAGCTTGATACTATGAACGAAACTAGTTATTACCTGTACAACAGTGCCATCAAGGCTGACAGTCGGCCCTGGTCTTACCTAACTGTTAGCTGAGAAACTATGTCTATGGTTCATATTCTTGCCCAAGAAAATGCTAACATTTGACAAAAATGGACCCAAAGCTTCATCATATAAGGTAGGGAAGGTTAAACACAGAGAGCAAGCCAGAGAAAGGGGTAAAATATCCCCAAGTGCAAAGAGTACTTACTGCAAATATAACCAGCCAGACGGGTAAAACTGTCTTGATACTAAATTTAAGATACTGCTATATAACTGTTTGACAACTCAGCTGTCTGCGGGGAGGGAGACCACTTTCCTGATCTGAAGTAGCAATTAGTGCCCCTGTTCCAGCCTGCTGGAAATACTACAAATAATTCATCATTAAAATTCAGATAAGAAGCAAAATGGAAATAAAACCAGACCACTAAGTACTGCCACCAAGGGCACACCGTGGAACGGCACACAGGCTCGGAAGCGTGAGAGAGAGGACCGCATGGCAAAAAGACGTTCCCTAAAGGTCACTGCTTCCCAGAAGCTGCTTTTTAACTCACAGCATATTACTCTGCAGGCGTGAATGAAAGAGATTACTGAGTTGCCAAGGAGGTAGAAACACCCTGTCTCCCAAAGATGTTCTTGGGAAGTAGCCTTAGAGCAAAGCCCTTTTGAGTCTTCTCCCAAAACTCTCCCACACGTTTTCTACCCCAAAGCCATAGTTACAACAGAGACAGAGAATTCAGCGAAACGGGGGATTCCAGATCTCTGCCTGTAGATCCTGCGTACAAATACAAGCCAGGCTGATACTTGGAAGTGGTGACCATCTGTTTGGATGGCTTATGCAAAACAAAGCTCCAAGTTGTCAGACGAGTCTGTCAGGCGTGTCACAAAATGCCATTGCCGTTGGCATCAGTGGCCTCCCGGCTTCTTGTTAGAGCTGGGGGATTGACTGGGGCAGGGGACAGAGAGCTGTTGAAGCCGGGGTAAGAGACATGGGAGCTACCTGGGGATCACAAGAGTGCTGTTTTCAGATGTGGTATTGAGACAGTACTGAGATACTGTGAGAGCACTCACACTGCCTAACTTTCAGCTTCTAATTCAGCTCGAGTAACTTCATGTACCTCACACCCCTACCAATGGACAGGTCAGCTTTTGTCTCTCCAAAACAGAAATCATTAATTATTTGATAATACTTCTCCATGCTTACAGTTTTTAACAGTAATAAGAGCACAGGTGGCCAGGATGATCCTGGGCTTGCACTGCTGACAGGAGCTGAGGATTGTGGTGTTCATTTTATTTTCCTGGTTCCGTGTTACTTTGGGCAAGCCACTTCCACCCTATGTATGCTAAAATAATCAAAGGTGAAAGACTAAGTAAGATTTCCAAGTATTGCTGGATGGTTAGTATGGACTAGCTCAGTTAAGGGTAGAAAATTGTATGAGCCAGGCTGAAACCAAGAGAGGATATCATAGGCATTTACGCTTCAGGTATCGAGTGCAAAACTGCCATGGATCTTTTGTTCAAATCGAGGCGTTATTTAATAAGCCTTTATTTGTCCATCCTGCATGTGATTTATGGGGGACTGGGGATAAAGGGTCCATCAAAGAAGGACATATCCTTCTTTTCTGAACTAAGATAAATTGAGAGCAGGTATTGAAATTAACGGAGCTCCACCGATGTCAATGTCCCACAATACAGACCGAGACGCCGGAGGTTTTCCCCACTCCCCCACTAAAGTCCCTGTCAGCACAGGTAGAAGAGCAGCTCTGTCATGTGCTCCTGGACAGACGTCTGTCTGTCTCTTTTCCTCCTTCCCAGCAACAGCTTCAATTCAGCTGGGCTACTTTAAATTACACAGTGATGCGGTGATGTACAAACCACCTTTGGATGCATTTACCTGTGGATGGCAATTGCTCAGACACTGTAGTATGTCATCGCTTTGGACTATTACCATGAAGAGCTGTTCTGTTTTGGGTTTATTTGTCAGCACACAATCTTTTTTTTTTTTTGCAATTATCCCATTATATTATGTACTGTCTAGCCACCCAGGAGGAGGCTGTCCCTATCCCAAATAGTTTCTGATTTAAAGGAGGAAGGAAGGCAAAGGTAATGTTATGATTGCCATTTTGCAATTTGGGCACCAAGACAAGCATTTTACCCGGGGTCACACAAAAGTCTAACCAGATCCCGAGTCTCTCAGGACCCTAAACACAAGAACAGGCTGCCTCCAGAAAGAGATTTCGCACAACTACTATTTCCCAGTTGCCCCAAAATACTGTACCTCATCTCGTTACGAATCTACTGTCAGTGGTTGCACCCACAGATCTAATCTGACTGCGAGCACCTCTCATTATTGTGTGATAATCCCTACATAGGTGTTGATAATCTTCCTGGGAGTAAATAGAAGGGGAAGCACAATGTAGTTTACAGGCCATTGAAACCACAGGAGATCACTTAAAACTATTATGCATGTACAAGCAATTCAAAAAATCTATGCGTAACTTGTATCTCTGTAAAATGCTAAACACAGGAAAATTTAGTGATGGGCTGCAGTTTCTTTCAGGATGGAAGAAGGCCTTTGACCAAACTTAAATTATTGGAACTAATACAGGGATAAGCAGTTCAAACCCTCTAGCCTGCATGGTGGAGAAATCAGTGTGGCTCCAGAATCTGCGAGTTCAGTGATTCACAGTTTTAAAAGTTTCATGTCAGAATTTAAACTCCTCCAAAACATCCTCAAAAACTTAAAACTCTAGTATGAGAAAAAATCCTGCTTTCTTTGTTTAAACTCTGGGTGTGCATATGTGCATGAATATATAAATATATAAAATTGAAAATGTTACTTGAATTTCTGCATACAACTCTGAATTCAAGCCATAGCCCTGAGGTACAGCTTCAGAAGAGATCCAGACTTAGAAAAATGAAGATAATTCTCTGGCCCCTGTCATTACTCAAACTGGGTAAATCACTGTCCATGAACAGAACACTTAAATTAGAGGCATCATGCTTTTTTAGTTGCCACGCTCTGTGTGATAAGCGTAAGAGATGAGTGCTCTTGATACAAGGTGGCAAAGCTTTCCAAAACCAAACTGATGTTCCTTCCCATCATCTCAGCCTGAAAAAGAGGGAACATCTTCTACAGACAGGTCCATAATGTTGGTTTGATGTGTAATGCTGTGCTCCTGGGTGTATCTGCTGACGCTAGACATACTTGCAAACACTTCCTCCTCATAAAAATGGGATAGACAGGAATATTGTACAGTTTACCATGCATCAACTTCACTTCCCCTATGCTACACATTTCCTCCTTCCTCCCTCCCTCCCACAAAAGACCACCTGGGTTTAACTGTGTGTTCATGGGCATGAAGAGGAGTTAATTCACAAAGCTGTACCACGTTTCCCCTGGACCTGAATAGACCCAAGCCAGTCTGATTTTGATTTGCTTTCTCAGTAACTATGAGAATTTAGGAGTATTAAGAGTTTCATTATTCTCAAAGAAAAGCAGCTCAGATCCAGTTTACAAACAGTAAAATCTTCTCTTGTGTTTTGAAAATGTTTTCTAGGCTGCTAAAACATGTTTTGCCTAGTAACAGACTTAGCAACATAGCAGTATTTCAGCACAGAAAGGCTGCGAAGTCTCTCATTCCTCTAGGGTTTGAGCTGGATTTGGGAAAATACTGCATGGAAAAAAAGTGCTGCAGATACTCTTTCAATTATGAAGTGGTTTCTGTTTCTTCATGGCCTTGCCTTGAGGGTATTAGCTTTCTGCAAATACTCGTGGCTGAAATTCATCCTACTACAAAGGACCAGCCCAAAACGTGGGTATTCCATAAGTCCCACTTAAGCCCAAGCTTTAGAAGGGTTTTCATGATTCACAGTGACTTGTGTAGACCTGGGGTGTGGAGGGAAACCCCATCCCAAGTGAAGAAGTTGATGGATAGAAATGTTTCTAGAAGCATCAGTTTAGAAGGGTATGTTGAACGTGGATTTCCAAGTTTGTTAACAGCACTGGAGGAGATCTTCAGCCACTGAATAGAAAATCCAGGTGTTGTAGCTGCGAGGGCTTAGGCAAAAGCTTCCCCTAATCCTCTGTGCCCATCATTCAAGACAGTGGGTTTCGGGCTTGGATAGAGCCACTGGACTGTGCAGTAGAGAAACCGTCTAACCAAAATACTTCCACTTCCAGTACTGCATATCAGCCATCAGGCCGATGGACATTTTTAAGTAGGAGCTTGGTAGGAAATATTTGTGACCTGTTTACACTCTACAAACAGTGAAAGAGGAAGAACTTGCTGGAGGTGCACCCTTTGGCAGATCACTTGGACAAGACCTGCTTCCCCTACTGTGACCCTCCCTTTCCATGTGCCTGTCGAAGCTTTTGTGAGAAGTTGTGGGGCAGGCAGCTCTTTGCCCACGCCGGGGTTTAACGGATGAGATTCTGTATTGTAACCTGAGCAACAGTTTCAGCAATTAAGTGGTCTAGTTCACGTATTGCAATTCCTAGGTTCAGCACGGAGGCCTCTGAACAATTTTGTACATCTGTGCTGGAAGGGATCCAACAGGTCTGCACTGCGCAGTGGAACATGGATACTGCAATTGAGTTAGCAGCTGCCAGGAAGGTGCACTGGAGAAAGGCTTGAGCAAACATACATTTGGGACTGAGTCCCATGGCTCCTCTGCGTATGGATTTTTTTTCATTGGCTTTATTGCAGGTTTCTGCTGGGGGACTGAGAGATGATTACTGCAGTATTCAGACTGTTACATGCCAGCGGCTCCATTGTGGTTGGTGTGGGGGAGATCTCTATCAGACAGTTCCTTATTTTAAAGATCTGAAGCGATAAAACATAGAGGGCTCTTTATTTCCACTGTATAGTCTGGAAACTGAGGCACAGAGAAGCTTAGATATATACGTCAAATCTGTAGTTAGGCTGGCACTGGCACCTAAATCCAGAGAGTTTCAGTCTATTAGCTTAATAACAAGACTTAGATATCTAGTCTAAGTAGAACATCTTTTTCCATGACATTGTATGAAATTTTCAAACGGAGAGAGACCTTCTCTTATCAGCGGCTGAAGAAGTCATTCCTGTGATAAGATCACACTCTAAAATTATAATGGCAGCAGTAGCACTCCATATTACCTCAGTGATTCAGGATACTGTATACATAACTGCCATTAATCATATCTGATAGTTGGGAGAAGTGGAACAATCAGATATTCAGGTCTGATATCAACAAAGAAAATGCTTCTGCCACAAACATTGAGAAAATTATTTAAGGACAGAGCATCCCTATACAAAGATTGCTCACAGTAGAGCCAAGGTCAGTGAGTCACTGCAATACTTGCTGCGTAAGTGCTAGCTGCCCAGAAAGCAAGCTTGCACGTGTTCAGGGGAGAAAAAAACCCCCACCTTTATAGTGCCTTCACACACCATGCTTCATTGGGATCTCATATTTAAATGTCTAAGTAGCATCACCATATGTAGTGAGTTCCTGGTTCAGTGGCAAGTCAGCCAGAAGACAGCAATCCCTGGATTTCCAAGATGTGTTTTTCAGGGCTATCTAACTTTGGCAAACACTGTAAGTGATGTCAGAAAGTTTCCTGGTCCCCGAGTACTTTGTTTTGGTATTAAAATGACATGGTGACAAGAAAACATTTGCTTGTGCTTCTGTCTCTCTGATGATTTTTTTGTCTTGGAGCAAAGGTCCTGAACTTGATCCTACCCTCTACACTAGGAAGGAGAGGAGCTTCAGAAAGTGCAACCCAGACCCCACGTCACTGAAAGAGCCTGAAAAATTACTTTGTGCCTTCTGTGTCAAAAAACCCAAGCCGTTAATAACTAGATCCTTAGTCTGCAATTCCCTTTCAAGCTACGTATCAGTTTCGAGTGATACAGATACCAGTGTTATCTTTTCCTTCTCTGTCCCTTTTTCTCTCTCACTTCACAGACCTGATACTACTGTCAGGAGCCAGTATAAATTTACTGATGAGATTCTCAAGGCAAAGACTTGCTAGAGAAACACATGATTTCAGACATCCAGCATGGACTATTTGAATGGAGCCTTGTTTGCATAAAATGCTGATTATTCTTCCTCCTTGGAGGCTTGGTGACAGTGGCAGCATGTTGGCCCGTTTCTGCAGAATTCTGCAGCACTTCCTTATAAAGCCCTCTGGAAGTTTACCCCTAGATTACTGCTGCCACTTTGCTATGCAAGAGCCCATGCTCGAAGGGTGCTGCCAGCCCTCAGGACCCCCTGAATAAATACACTGACAGAAGCCAGGGGGGAATTCTGCTGTTTGAAAGAACATGAGCAAAAGCTTAAAAAAAAAAAAAAATTTGGTGCTTTTAAATGTCAAGTGCTGACCCTGCTGGCTCCTGATGAGACTTGTGTTTCTAAGTCACCTTTGAAAGTGAATCTTCGACTCACAAGTCTTGATCACACTTGAAAAACGTTGCCCTAGGTTTTAACTGGCGCTTATAGTGGATTCACAGCATGTGCTCTGCAATTGCAAAAAGAATAGAGACATCCGTGTGTGTGTCTCTACTGCACCAGTCTAATTATCCTCAACAAGCAGAGTCATCAAAAGAGCTGTAGTTTAGCAGCTGACAGCATTTTGGATTCCATCACCAAGACTCGCTGCGGGCTTTGTGCATTACAATGGGGTGCGCTGCGGCGCACCCCCTATATAAACAGACCTGAAAAGAATAGGCCTTGGCTTTGCTTGGCATTATTCTGTCCCCACCATATCCTATGCTGCCCGGTCGTGCACAAAGACTGAATCTAGAGAGCAGCATAAAGTGGAGGGGAAAAAAACAACAGCAAGAAATAACAGGGTGGGTTGAGGGAATTGCTAAAATCACCGCAACAAAGCAGCTGACGACCTACATAAACAGTGTTCTAGACATCTTGTACCTCTCGTCTGTGTTCATAAGACACAGGTGCTGCCCTTTCAAGTCCACTCTTCCAATATTTCTCCTGAAGTTTTGACAAGTCCCAGCAGCAAAAGGCATTTTTTAAGGTACTCCTGAAATACCCACAACTCACAGCATGCAGCTAAGAGATGTCTCACACGCCTAGGGAGCAGGAGCCATCGCTCCTCCGTTCCCTGGGAAGCCTCAGCCTTCCCTTTTTTTTTTTTTTTACAAGGATTCGCAGAAGAATAAAGATAGGCACAGAGAGCAGAGTTGCATGTGCAGATATGACAATATCCTGACAGGTATTGTCAGGACCTGAGTGGTTTCTGGCACCCACCAAGCAGCAGCGTAAAATTTAAACAGAAAGCAAGCAATCATAAACTGGAACCTGCAGTGAGTGACAGGAGATGTGTTTGATGCCTTTGCTTTCCCCAGACACCAAATTCAAGTCCTTGGGACTGAAGTCTCCTGTCATTGCCAGCACGAATACCTTGCAGGCCAGTCCCTGTCAGCAGGAGATTAGCATGAAAATGCTAGCGAAAGGTTATGCATGTGGCTGAGCAAACAGCAGCCCTGAGTAAACGTTGGGATATCTGTCTTCTGTGCTAGAAACGCGGAGGCATACCCAAAGATAGGTAACACTGATAACCACCCTGGCCTTTCATAGCCTGACATCGAAAGAGGTTTTAACTACATTTCACTCACACCCATCACCCCCCTGCTATTATCAAATGCAAGGCAAGTGCCACTTTTTTCCCTTTCATGTAGTATTAGCTAGGCTATGCAGTTCATGATGGTGCAGAATTAATCATTCATGGTTGGTGACTGTGAAATAATTGCCAGTGTAGAGGCGGGTGTGTTTCAGAGAGATTTTTCATCTCCTGATTTGTAAAAATGACTATTTTCTTTCTCCTCTACCTAATGAAATATAGCAAGTTCTTACACGACACAGATCTCATTAATGGCCTGATTCAGCAAAGTCCTTGAGCACATGCATCTCTTGAATGTTGATCAATGGCTGACATCAAGGTGTTCGATACATTTCTACCGAGCATGAAGGGGGATGCGTTAAATGGCACTGGAAATACCTGAAATAGATAAAGTGGTACTGTTTTTCTTCTAAGCTGTTCCTCATTTTATTGAGAGCGATTGAATCGGTTTCACGACGCAGATTTCAAGCCCCGAGTTTGTGCTGACATAAACTAGTATCGTTTTTCCCTTGTATGGCACCAGTGAGTAGAAGCCTGATTTTTATGCACCACAATCTTGTTGTGCTGGGGGCTGTGCGAACAGAAAAGGAAAACATCACCCCTGCTCCAGGAGTGGGCAATCTAAATAGGAGCCAGAAAGAGCAAATGCCTCTAGAAAGGAGGACAGGGAGAGGCCACATGAGGAAGCAGACAGTTTCATCTCCTGCTGACAGGCAGTGATCCCAGCATTGCCTCCAAAATCCTTTACTCCCAGTCGTTACCCGTAGTTACAGCGAGTTAGATTGATGGGTGAAATTCACAGCTGCATGAGAATGGCACTGTTATGAACAGCTACTTTGAAATAAGTATCATTCCCATTTTACAGACAGAAAAATTTAAAATGAGACAATACATCAAGTCGCTTGATGCCAGAGAGGGCACCTTAATTAACATTTGCCATCCACTCGAGACAAAGGGCGCTCCAGAATTGCAGACTGTAAATGGTGTCAATGATGTCCTGCTCCTTTGTTCTACTATTATATTGAATTTATTCTTCACAATCAATATTTCTTTCTGAGAGTTGCTGCCAAGTCCTAGCAGGTGTCAAATCACAATATATTACCCATGGATAAGTTGCAGTCAGTTCTCCCAGGCACCGTTCAAAGAAATCTCAAACTGAACAAGAACTGGATCTGGTTCATATTCACACTAGTCCATGGGCAATGGAAACAAGCCTTGGAATAAATGTAACTTAGAGCTGCACCTTACAAGACACATTTATATTCCCTTTACAGTCTCTTCAACTCCCTCCATAGCGTAGCTGTATCGTAAATGCATTCATGTGCTAAAGTGCAGAGCCTCTGGTAGTGTAAATCAGCCCAGGACCATTTACTTTGTTGGAGCGATATTAATACACACCAGCTGAGGATCTTACCCAGAAATCATAGAATCATAGAATCATTAAGGTTGGAAAAGACCTCTAAGATCATCGAGTCCAACCGTCAACCCAACACCAAATAACCTGACTTTCATTGCTATGAAAGCTTCCTTTAGAGAAATTGTTTTTTTACACCATTCAGGTAATGCAAAGAGCCTGTGTGTAAATAAGAATCAGTACCTGTCGTGGTTGAACCCCAGCCAGCAACTGAGCCCCACCCAGCCGCTCGCTCAGTCCCCCCCCAGTGGGACGTGTGAGAGAATTGAAGGGTTAAAAGTGAGAAAACTCGTGGGCTGAGATAAAGACAGTTTAATAGGTAAAGCAAAA
>NW_008824036.1:897070-906130 GCF_000699105.1 Pygoscelis adeliae | reverse complement strand
TTATCAACACTGTTTTCCGGCCCAAATCAAAACGCAGCCCCATACTAGCTACCATGAAGAAAATTAACTCTACCCCAGCCAAAACCAGCACAGTACCAAAGTCTCTGGGAGAAAAATACAAACCTCAGGTGTTTCTCGCCTATTCACGGTGCATTTAAATGTTGGGGCCGCAGAGTCTTTTATAAATAGTGAATCCAGATCTGCGCCGCAGCACAGCTTCTCGCTGCCCAGCTGCTGTGTGCTCAGGGAGCACCGGGGCCTCACAGCACTTTCCAGAGCTGGTGCACATAATAATGTTTTCCCAGGCAGCACGGGTGCAGCTGGCTCCCCAGGTACCCTGATTATTTGGGTCTGAAACACGTCAGCCAAGCGCAGCAGGATGGGGAGAGGATGAGTCAGGATGGGTCCACAGAGACCTGAATCGTGGCTGCTCCCCGCAGCGGGCAGATAGCTTGTGCTGTGATGGCGCAGGACAGCTGATGCTGTTTCCTTCCAGTATTGCAGCGATTACAGGTTCACTGCTCCACGAGTATCCATCCTCTGTGCTGTTTAACCCCTCTCTTCTCAGAGTTAGCCTTGATGTGTACAAGAGGCCTCCTGTGTGGGGTGAGTTGCACAACTGGGACTTTACTTACACCAACCTGAAACCAGCTGTATGGGGGTATTTTAAGTCTCACTTTGATTTGATAAAAACAGTGCAATTTGGGGGGGGAGGGAATGACCCACTCCCCCGTGGTATTTCCTCTTTCCTCCCTAAGGTAAAAATTTCTACTTGCAAATGGGAAGGTCAGCCTTTATAAGAATTCTCCATTTCATCATCCAGCTTCCCAAAGAAGCTCATCAGATGCCGTCTCTGAGAGAGGAATTAACTCCCTATGAAGACCCTGACTTTGGGGGTCAATGCATCTTTCCAACTTCCGCCGGTTCCTGCCCCAAAGCTGCTGATCCTCATTGGGATCAAAGGACTGTAAGCCCTTGGGGATTCTAAGGGAGAGAATGGCGTGTTAGAAGTACATGGTGTGACTGGGGTTTTGTTTGATTCCCATATGCCTACTAACATTTGACAGCCGTCATTCGCACAACCTTTAACTCCTCTGAAAGTGCGTCGCACAGAGAGAAACTTCTGCTAGTGCATCGCCCCTGTGATTTCAGCCTCGGCTGTGTCTTAGCAACTCGAGCGCCCAAGAAACGTGTCTCGCCAGGCTTCTTGTGTGAGTCAGCCTAACCAAGGGCGCTGGGCAGCCTGCTGCGATCCTTCTCACGTTCTCCTAGGAAACACCTGTGACCAGCTGCTGATTTCTTTGCTTGCGCTTGGTGTTCAGATAGGCCCATCTGCTGCAAAGTGAACTTTAAAAGGGTAGAGCCGAGGCCACCCAGCTCAAATGTGACAACAGGCAGGAAAAAATGAATATGTCTTTTAGGATGATGCAGAAACGGGCTGCAAGAGCCTGAGGCCAGATTGAGATCCTTTGGGCTTAGAGATGCCTTAGCATGGGGACAGGACTGCCATGTCTTAATGATCTTTCCTCCCTCCATTCGCCCCCCACCTCTGCTCCACCAGTCTGTGTGACAAGTGGAGATAAAGTTCTCCCGTTGTTGTTGCTGCCTCTTTCCAACCACAGGACTAGGAGCTGGCTGAGGTGTCATAGGATTTCCCTGGATGACAGCTTAAGAATTTTACGTACTTGCTGTCACTAGCTTGTTCTGGGGGAGAAGGATGGCAGCGATGTCATTTCAGTCCTTCCGGGCGGCCAGTGGGGTTATGCAGATATGGGAAGGGACGAGGGCAGTGTACGCCAGAGCATGCAACCCAAGCCGAGCACCTAACACCCTCTCTTACTTCTGTTGGAGTGGGGGGCAGTGGAGAGGACATAGTCACCAGGGTCTGTTTATCATCCTTTCTGACGTCTAAAGGTCAGTGGAAAACCTTGTCAGATCTAACAGCAAGCTCAAGTGAGCGATGCAGCGAGAGCCGCTGCGGAGCAGCCCGCCCAGCAGCCCGGCTGCTGGCTTAGGAGAAGAAACATCTGCCTCGGTTCCTTGCACCACAGCCGGCTTCAAGGGCAAGGTGCTTCTTTCTTTTGGCTTCAGGTGCCCATTGGTGGGAGGAGTATAGTAACTCCCTGTCTCACAGGTGTTTCGGAGGATAAATAGATTAAAGATTGGTACGAGCTATGATAGTGATGGGGCACAGGGGTTGTATATGGACCACAAAAAGGGCATGATTCCCCTCCGGATCACCAAAAGCCAAAAAAAAACCCCCAAAACATTACTTAGCAGCACACAGGAGAAAGCTGTATTGCTGGGTTTTGGGTGTTTTTCCCTGCAAATGAGAGCTGATTCACTGAAAGAAACTAACTATGAAACCTGAGTGCTTTACTGTGTCTGGAAACCAAGCCCTTTTCAGAGGTCCAAAATGGATTACCTAAAGTCAGCAACCACTTCGGAAAATCGTGGCTAACTGATGGCTCAGTGTCTCTGCAAATTACACACCTCCCAACAAGCATGAAGTCATTATAAGGTATTTGCCTGAGGATACAAAGAGAGTCTCTTGCAGCACTGGGTTTAGATCTCAGTAATTTGGATTTGCCATCAGGCCATAAATAATACAAAAGTGTACTCTTATGTAGCAATTAAATACTGTTCCAGGCATCTAGCTCAGCTTTCCACCTACTAAATATTATTTCAATTTTGCTGCAGCATATCCCCAAGTCTTACAGGACCTTTGATGTGACTTTCATTTCAGTAATAGACATGAAATTTTGTGGTTTCGTAGGTTGGGTGTAAGTAATGGTAAGGAAGGAATCCTTTTTCCATGCTGCTTTATCTTTCCCTTACTTGCAACACATTAGTTTTGAGTGTCAGGAACATGCAGTCAGTTTATTTGTGGAGTATCTTTCTAATCACAAAAGTATTTGAAGCAGTTGAACAATTTAGATGAGATTATGCAAATGGGATTGAATGTTGTGACTAGATAATTGTCCCTTTGCTTCAAAGGTATGCGTCAAAGCAGAGACAAGTTTTCGGTTGGAATGAAAATTCCTGAAAACTACGGCTTTTTTGTTATTGTTATCAGTGGTCGGTGCGAAAACAATCGTCGAATCCTAGCAGCATCCCGTCTACACCCTGCAAGGTCTGGGCAGAGTTGTTTCCAGTGCTGAAAGAGTAGTTTAAGGTATGCCTAGGTACAAACATCCCTGCGGCTTTTGAAGTTTAAGGCAAAGTCGAGCTTTGCAGCAGCACGCTAGGCAGCGGGAACGTCATCCTTTGAACAGCGCGCTCTGAAGAACCACACAGGTTTCCACAGGCTCCCCTGCCGGGCCGCACGTTCAGGGAGGAAACCGGGATGAATTTAGGTGCCAGTCTGGCAAAGGATTCAAACGTGTTGCTCCAGTTCAAACATGAATAGTTCCATTGGTTTTAATTGAGATTACTCAGGCGCGTAAATGCACGGCTAGCTTGTGGCCTTTGAAACAATTTTGTTTTTAAGTACTGTGGCACAGGGTGGAGTTTTGCTGATAGTCCTTTGCTGTTGTCGTTACCATTAGCTAACTGCCATCCCACATTAGAACTGCTCGATTTGGTTATCTGGATTAGCGTCTCTAATTTCATTTCCTCTTGGGTGTTAATCAAGGTTCTTTCTCTTACATGTATATGTGCATCCTGTTTGTTCTGAAATGTGCGATTCCATTATTTGGCTCTTAATTATTGCTGTACCCGCTGCCCATGCTGTTGCCCGTGTCCCTGATCTGCTACTTGTAAAGGAACAGGGTTTTCAAGTACAGACATTGCCCTGTAATAACTGTGAATGTTCTGCCGCCCACTGCAGTGTAAGTAAGGCAGAGAAATTTCCGGCAGCTTTCTTTGCCATCAGCAGGGTGATAAGTGTTACCGCCATCCCCATTTCACAGATATGGAAAGTGCAAGTACAGAAGGATTAAGCTTCTGTTTTCAAAACCGGCTTTCAATTTTTCGGTTTTAAACATGTAAAAACAGGCATGTGTGAGCGCTCACACATCCAATCCCAGATGCATCACGCTCACCATCTTTGAAAATCCTTGCACAAATGAAATGCAAGCATTCAAAATCAGCACCTGCTTTTGACAAACGGAGTCTATGTAATTTGTCCAAAGCCAAACTACCAGCCCGATTTGCATATACAACCTGGTATGTCACGTCTAACATAATCTACGAATTCAATAGCTATTTTCAAAGGTGATTTGGGGCTAGATTTTCAAAAGTATTTAGGCATCTAGACATGCAACAATTCCATCTTGTTTCCAACTATCTTTCTTAAAAGAAACGGCAGATACAGTCCTGCCCTGGTCCTCATGTGAAAGCCAGGACCAACCCAGGACGGGTTCAGCCATCACCTCCTGTTCATTCTCAGCAATTCTCTGAGCACCATCTTGGCTGCTACCATGCACCATTCTGCACTTTCCTGCCTGCCAGATTTTGCTGTACATCTGAAATCGCTCCACTCATACCTGTGGTGTTACATTGCATTAATGCGGCATATAAATTGGAAGAAAAAGAGGCTTATATTCTGCCTTATTCACGTTAACCTTTCTTTTTCAATACTAGTGCTTAAGATGTTCTAAGCACACAGAGGAGGTTCTTACATCTAAGAGAAGAGCTTTCTTTTAAAGATGTAGATTGCATTATAGGAAATGAGAAGCAATAATCAAAGGAAGTTCTTCATTCTCATTATCAGTTCTCACAATAGAGTACTTCTGTGTATCCAGCACAGCCCCTCTCAATTCTCTTCATTTGAGACTGGAGCCTGCCTGCCTCTCATCATCGCAACCTCTGCACAGCCACAGTCACCTTCCCCAAGCCAGCATGGATTTTGCCTTTACTTTTAAACAACTCATTTTCAAACCGAGCAAAAGATGCAGCTCCTTTCCCTCAAAAATCAATTGCTATCAAAGCCTTCTTTTGTCTACCCTCATTCAGAGCATGCTGACTTGAAGAGGAATCATTCCCTTGGATTCAGCAGTCTTTGAATCAGGTTGTAAGCATTGATTTTTCCTCCCTCACTTGTGAGCTAGTGATATCCCAGTCATCTATAAACTAGCTTCAGCCAGGAAATGTGATTAGCCTGGCCAGCGAGACTGGCACGGCTTCAGCTGGTCAGAAGACCAGGCTGAGAAGAGAACGGGTAAATGTTTGCAATAATTGGTGACAATGAATCTTCTATGCTGATGGCTGAATGGGATCTATTAAGACATGCAGAGAAGGACGTTTAGGTTCCCATTCAAGAAAACCCTAAACACTTGTTTACATCCCATTGATTTTGGTGAATGGGAGGGACTGAGATAGAGAAATATTTTGCTGTCTCCCTCCCTGTGCAAGCTAAGCACAGCGGGCAGCCTGTCAGAACAGCAGTCGTTTCCCCACTTTGCATGTGTTCAAAATGGCTGCATAAAGCAAATGGCAGTAGGAAACCCAACCCTCCAGGTTTCAGAGAGCAGTGTGCTTTACCGATACCGGTTAAAGTTTTCAGAAAGCACTGAAGTAACTAGAGGGTTTGACTCTGAGGAGGTTTCTGAGTCACTGTGAGCATCCAGCTCTGTGCCCTTTTTGCCCCATCGGGCTTTCAGTGCCAGCTGATGCATTTGCAGAGGTTTGCCTCTGCGAGGGACATTTGGGGAAACAAGAAGAGCAAATGCGGAGAGGGCCGTCGCCATTGTGACCTCCCGTCCAGCTGCAGAGCGTATCCCTCACCGCCTTCCCTCCCCGCAGAGGTCGTTCAGCATTAGTGTAAACACGTGGCAAACCTTTCCTCCCCGTCGTGTTAACGCTTTCCAGGCATGCTCCACCGGCAGCTTTTGCCGGGGCTATCGTGCATATTTCTTCCCTCCTCGGGGTCTCCGCTTTTGCAGAATCTCGTATTGCCATGATGTGACAGCTCACAGCAAAGCAGCATTGAACGTGTCCCAGAAACACAGTCCCTGGCTTCCTTTCCATCCCTTCCCTCTCCCAGGAGTGCCTCGGACAGAGCGCAGCACGCAACTGTCCTTGCTCTGGGCAGGAAACAAAGGTCAGAAATCTGGAGCTGTAAATCTGCCACCAGTGGCCATTTCTCGTTTTAGCTCTGGTTACAGAAATATACTCTGGTGAAAGGTGATTTCGCTGGCCCACCTTAGGTGAAAAGAAATGTTGAAATACAGGATTTTTGTGTCTTCCTCTCCCCTCCTCTTTATCACACATTCAAAGGAGAGAAACAGTAATTCTCCCCCCTGAACTCTGCAAGTTTTAAAACTGCTGTGACTTTCTGTAAGTCATAGTCTTCTGGTTTCTTGCCAAGGCCAGGGCAGCCCCTGGAGCACTTCTGACTTTTACCCATTTCCATAATCTTTACAAGCCACAACAGAAGGACAGAGTATCTAGAAAACAGCGGAGGCCCCTTCCTCCACCCGAACACTGGTACTCGGGTTTGCTCCCTGCTCTGCCTCTCCTACCATCCTGGGGAACTTGTCGTGACACAACACCGGGGCAGTTTGTCTCCTGTGTGTTTCTGAATCTGGGAAGGAGAGGAAGGGGCTTCTTCCATCTCTGCAACCCTTCTGCAACACTCTAGCTCACCCAAAACATCTTAAGGCAATTGCATATCTATTCAAAT
Source organism: Pygoscelis adeliae (assembly GCF_000699105.1). Lineage (NCBI taxonomy): Eukaryota > Metazoa > Chordata > Aves > Sphenisciformes > Spheniscidae > Pygoscelis > Pygoscelis adeliae. The sequence continues at coordinate 899,505 of NW_008824036.1, read as the reverse complement.
ACAATATATCTATAATGCTGAAAATCCCCAAGATTACTTAGGGCTAGTAGCTGTAAAAATACACAGCAATATACCTACTTACTATATATATCCAGGCATATGCACACATTTATATATACATACACAAGCATATGTTCCTACAGTATATACAATGAAGTATGCAGGGTATGTACAGTTGAAGTCAGGCAGCAATTTGTGGCCAATGTGTGGTTTTCTTTTTTTTTTTTTCTTCTCTCTACAATACAAACCAAACCATCAGAATTGGCAGTAGCAGCCAGGAGAGCTTGTTGGTTCGGAAAAAAAACCTGGAGGCTGACGACAAACACCACTTAACAAAAGCTGAACGACACATCCCAGCCAGCCAGCGAACTATCACGGAGGGTCTGCAGTGTTAAGCCATTCAGACCACAAGCAAAGTATGTGCAAGGGCTGGCACTAGAAACACAAACCTGTCCTGCAACATACTTGTTCTGATGAGGTATGTCTTCTTGACCACACTCGCAGGAACTTGATGCCTGATTAATAAAATCTTATATTTGCACGACATATTACATTACTGTTTCACCCATGCTTTGCAAGTTGTGGCCTGGATTAACAGCGGGCTATTGTCAAACAATATATAGGACAGGGCTTTAAAAGAACAGGACACTCAGCAAATCACCCTCAGACCCTTATTGAGATGAACAGTGCTTTGGGGAAAGTGGCGTGTATATATTGTCTTGCAAGGCCTCATTTTCTGTGGTTTCATCTAAGAGATGCACACCATTGCATGGCTGAACGTCTACAGGATGTGAGCCAGTGGTTTCAGGAAATGAATGGGCTTAATTCTGATCACGTTTGCACAGTGATAAATGAGCAGTCCAAATCCCCTGCTGCCAGTGGGGCTCTACCACGGTTGTCACACCGAACTCAGCGATCAGTCCTGGCCTGCTACGATACGAGAGATGTCAGAAATCATTCATCCATGCTATAAAGAATAACGGCTTGCCCTTCCTCTAATGTGCACGCATAAAAATATAAGACTTGCACAGCCCGTTAGAGGAAAGGTTCATTTAGCTTAATACACCACTAAGCAGTTCTGCTGTTCTTAGGCTGTGCCAGTCAGCAACTTTGAAATTTCCTGAGCCAAACTTTGCATTTGGCCAAAAAGGCTTGAAAGCCATCACTAAGCCAATCCTAGTATTTCCTTTTCTTAATGCTTTTATACATTTAACCTCCACAACACTATGTGCCAGTAATTCCACCACTCAGTAATGCATTATCTTAGAAGTACTTGAGCTTGTTTGCTTATGTTTTTAAGCACAAAAGACCTCGACTCTTTTAAGCTCAGATCTTGGGTTGCCTGAATAACCACCTAAATCAACTTCAGAGGGTGCCCAAGGTTCCTAAGCTTTTATTTTAGGTGGCTCAGTTAAACACACCTAATTATGTGAGAAGCATCCAAACCTGAGTTTAGCAAACAAGTTTCAGCAGAGAGGACTGAATTTTACTGGTAAAAAAAGGTAAACATCTGCCTTCCCACTCTCCCCAAAGATACCCAAGCTCTTTATTCCTCAGCCACTCGTGTGGGTGCTGCTTGTATATCTTTAAAATTGACAGACCTGGGAAAAAGCACGGACGTGGCATGCCCTTAGTTCTTTTAAATGCGTTTGACAAAACTGAGTTATTAATCTTAGTGTAAGTTTTGACAGCGCAGAAAGTGTTAGATCAGATACATTTTAATCCTGGCCTTCAATGGGTATTAACAAATCCACAGTTCATCTGGGCTGGGCATCTGCTTGCTGTAACTCCATCAAGTACTATGCTGAGGCCATGAACGTGTTGTGGAGAGGTTTCAAAGATGATAGTGCAAAGCCACGTTAAAATCAATGGAAGCACAGTTCTCACTTGTAATCAAATCATAGCAAATACAGTTTAGAAGTCCAATCTCACTGATTTTTGAAGGAAATGGAGAGAACCTGAGGATGTAAGTCACTGCAAGAGTCCAGACAAGCAGAGATTGGTGGCTATTATTTAGCTGCATTCTCTTTTAATGGGAAACAAAAAGGCATCCAGTCGGAGTGGGAAATCCCCCTTCTCCCTTTTAGATAAAAAAATTGGCTTAAAGTTTCAGCATGAGACTCCTGTCTCCTGCCTGCTGCTTGGGATTCCCCTATTCTCCAGTCTGCAACAAGGGCTGTGTACCACTTCAGTATTAAAGTATTCTGAGCTCAGCCTAGGTTGAACACCCCAGAAAGTTGTCAGCAAGAACAGGAACGAGCCATTATCAGGCAAAGCAGTCATGTGTTTCTTCTCTGAGCCAGCTCTGGGATGAACAGAATTAGAAACAAGTTTACAGAATCATGTAAAAGTGTGATATAAGCAAATCCCAGCGCCTAATTCCTTTAATTCTTAGCTGAGCTTATTATTGGATGGATGATAAAGGTTAATTGAAC
>NW_008824036.1:873897-897047 GCF_000699105.1 Pygoscelis adeliae | reverse complement strand
ATCGGGTTTGGGGGTGAGGAGAAAGACAGTGTGGTGGGGCGGGGGGGGGGGGGGGGGCGGTAGAGGAATAGTTGGAAGCAAAGTCAGCCCCTTTGCTCTGTGCAGTTTATCCAGAAGAAAGTACCCCCATGTGAGCTTACGTCTGCACAACCAAGAAACTGGAAGGACCTCAGAATTTGTCCTGCAGTTAACATAGGCTACAATCTGAACAAGAGCCAAATTGTGAGATCACTGGGATCCCTGCCATTCGATTTCCTTCGACCTGAATGGAAAGGTCACAGCCTCTACGTTTTAAAAGTGACTAAGACTAATAAACAGCTGGCCTATCTTTCGGTAGCAGAAGAAGGTGTCATTGTATTTGCTATGTGGGTGGGAAAACGCCTTCCTTCTATTTGGTGTCTCTTTTGTCTGTCTATTCATTCGTCCCGGACACTTGACAACAGACCTTGCTGTAAAAGCTGTGGCTTGTCCCCCGAGCGGCAGGCAGTGTGCAGACCCTCAGGTGGGTGCGCAGGTGAGCGCCACGAAGACCATGAAATCACGCTGTGACCACCAGTGACTTCATGCTAGCTGCACTTTTACTCCTCTTTCTTCAGAACAGGTCGCTTCAATTGCAAGAGGATTTTCCCTGAGTATAGTTTGCAAGAAAAAGATGATACTTGGCAAAACAGGAGAGGCCAAAAGGTTAAGGGACAATTGCAGGGCTACCGGGATAAGGACTCTACCCAGATGAGTTTGGGCGGAAGCACTTTGACAGCGAAGACTGAAATCTGCATGTGTAGTATGAATGAACCTTTATTCTGCAACCAAATGCACACCAGATGCTAGGATTAAAACAAACTTTTCCCTACGGTCCTAGGAAGGCAGGATAAAAATCTAAACATGGGCCGCTTCAAAGCTCAGCAGCGTTTGGAAGCTACTTTGCTGTGATCTCTGGTGGTTCTGCTCTTAGCAGGTGCAGCGGTTATAGTTGACAGGAGATTCAGCTGCTGATGGTATGGAAAAAGCTTCACAAAAAAACTTTTCAGTTTTGGAGCGAAGCTGAAAGTCATGAATGACCAAGTATTGGGCACTTTTATAACCACTGGCTCCCCCCACCACAATCACACATCCTGTACACGTCTTGGACTGGAGGGGGTTGCCAGAGTCTACAGGATTACAATTTGGGGAAATACTGAAGGGAGAGAATTAGTCCATTGGCTCCTGATGCAGCCTGCAGCTAGATCTATAGATTACAGCATCACATAGTCCCCTTTCTTGGGTATCTGTGCTGAGAGATGATAAATCTCGATATTTGCCATATAAAGCCCCTCTACCTATTGTTAAGAGTGATTCCACTGACACAACAGTCTTTTATGCAAAAGCCTCAGCATTTTACAGTACTGCATGACAGGGGTGTCGGGAGGCCACCATGTGCGTGCAGAGTGGGATGTCCTGTGTGAAAGCTGCTTTTCAGGCACAGGAATTGCCCCCCCCCCAAGACCCCGGCTGCTGCCTGTTCCCAAGAGTGCTGCAAGCTCCTTGTTCAAGCTTTGCTTTCAATTCCTTGCAGCAACTTGAGCCATTACAGATTTACCTACTTGGTGGCTTGTCGGGCAGCTGAACACTCCCAGATATAGCCAAGGGCTGTGCTAGTTTATGTGGAAGGGGAATAACCGAAATGACAGTGCTACTGCAGAAATTACACTGCTTTGTGAAAGAAAAGCTTAGTAAAACAAGGGCTGAGACCTATGCAACACATCTGACCCGCTCCCTCTTTGATGCCAGGAGGTCGCAAGGATGATATACTGTTTACTCCATTCTCTGTCTTCTCTGTTTAAGCTGTGAGTACTTCAGGGCAGGGATTGTGTCTTAATCTTTGAACAAGCAGCAGCTCCAGGCCTGAAGGAAGGTAAAGCATCTCTCTCAGCTTGCATATTTTAGCATGCCTGAGGAGCCTGGCTGTGAAAGCTCTGGGGAACGGCACACCGGGTTCAGCTCTTAAACTAACAGCATACACAAGAAGGGAGAAAGTATAGTAAACAACTCTGGGTTATTACTGTTTATTTGATAGGGGGGCTTGGGGATGTAGGTGGTGCGATTTTTTTTTTCCCAGTCAAATCATAGTTTCTTGACTATTGGGTTGTGCCATGTTATAGTGAGAATTGATGGTTTGTTCCTGTGGAAATAGATGGAGCATTCGAAGAAACAACACCCTATTAGTTATGAGCAGATTTAACACCCCTGCAAAGCTACCATCTGCCACCAAGAAAGGGAAATTAAAGCAAGATGCCTGAGATTCAGATGGCTGCCAGGGTTTGACTGCCTCCTTGCTTTCTGCTTTCCCTCTAAGCAGTGATTCGTTCTAGGTAAGCCATCAGCAGAAGAGAGAGCTGACATGTAGTTCAGGCGTTGTGCCATTAAAAGAGCATTTCTATAACTTCTTGAAAATGAGAAGCTGTCGGGTTTGTTTGGGGTTTTGTGTTTGTCGTTGATAATTGTCAGCCTTGGGGCTATAATTAGCTTTTCTGTACCATGTATTTATACATGGGAAAACGGTGCTTTAAAGATCATGATTTTCCCTCTGTTAACAAAATGGTTGCACCACATGCTGTTTGCTCTCTGCTGAGCCTTTCAGGGCTCAGATGAATGCAAAACTAGCAGTACCGTTCATCTTGCCCCATCGATAGCACAGGAAGTGGTTCTCTGAGTATTTCCTAGACAACTACAAGAAGGAAGTACTCACCAAGGCAAGACTCCCCAAATGTCACACTCCGGGTCCAGACCAAAAGACCGGGGGAAATTCTATTCATATAGGGACACCCGCAATATATCCCAGCCTACAGACAAGTGCAGCGCCTGTTCCATAATGGTCTTAATCTAAGCGTGGAGGCAGAAGAAGGGAGCAAGAACCAGGTGGTATTATACAAGTCAGATGGATTCACTGCTGGCAGAAAGAAGAGACATTTTGGTCTCCGTGAAGTCATGCAAAGGGACTGGTGTGAGCAGGGGCAGCGTTTGGATGAAGCAGAGAGGAATTTCATAGGACTTGAGGAACTTTGCATGATATAAATAGCTGTGCGTTTAGACTGTGATGCTTTTTGGTATTTCCAGAGAAGGTTGCCAAACTCCAGCCATAGCTGGAGACTGAAGGACACATCTGTGGCACTGCACTGGGACGTTATCTGTGCTGTGATATCTCTGTGGTGCCTCATTGCGCTGGAATGCAGCATCCTACCACAAGGGCACTGAGCTCTTTCAGGGGGATGCGGAAAACGATGCCAGAAGTGTAAGTTTAAGTCTTCTCCCTTTTCTGGGGATGTACTGTCCCTAGGCAAGCTGTAAGCACAGAAATGACCAACCAAGCTTGTTGGGTTTTTTGGTTCTTTTTCTTTCTTCCAAATCAGTCAATATGGTGTGGTAAAAAAGCAAGCACACCAGAACTTGGTTTCGTCGGCTCTCCTGCCCATTTGCAAGGTCAAAATGACTGGGAGCCCATAAAAAAACCCACATTTGGGATATTCCTATGCTGATAAAACCCAAATTAATTTCCAGAAATGTACTGATATGCTCAACACATGAAAATCAGAATTTCCTGGAAGTAGCTGGACCAAATTGTGACCATTATCAAGGCAACAGTCTTTATAGAAAAGGACAGACAATTCCAGAGATGTGAACTATTCACCACTATTAATAAAATTCATAACATGACTCAGATGTTTTCATCTCTAATGAGCTTAGATAATTCCAACATGAAATTTTACTGTATATGCTTCCTTTTTTTTCTTCCTTTATAAATTATGTCCCCATCATTCTGCCACTAACATTCATGATTAACCCCTTAAATCCCTGAATATATTATTATCTATGAAAAGACAATTCTTGAGGCAACAAACAAGAGGAGCAGAAGAAAGATGAGGTGGTTTTTTTTTTTCTTCTAACGTTCAGCGAGCGGGACAGGGAAATTAGCTTGTTCCTTGTTCTCTCACTGAATTACCGTGTTCTAAGTTTAGCTACTAAACCCATTCGTGCCGTGGTTTTCGCTCTGTTAATAAGGGTAATGACTATCTGAGACGGCAGCATAGAGTTTAATCCACTGAGCGCTGTAAAGCATTCTGAAATTCTCAGAAAATAGGGTGCAGGAGTAATGCTTACCTTCAAATTATGGAAAATTAAAATTTATTCCTAAGTGAAACACTGTCCTTTTAAGTCATTAAATATGTAACTGCAATACAGACACACTTAAATAAATTATTTAAAGTTATTTCTAGTTGTGTGTGGGAGGTGGGTGGGCGATGAACCAAGTTGATACTTAGTGGTTAGAGCAGCCTTTAGCCTTCACATTTCTCCCCGCTTTCGCACAACCATTTTTTTTTTGTCTTTTTAACTCGTCTTCTGATACAGACAATTGGGCTGGCTTTGATCAAAGTTTTTGGGGGGTTGTGAGAGTTTATTCTAATTCTGCAGTTTTCTCAGGCCTATTTATGCACCTTGAAAATGTCGGTTTGCAGCAATACAAAAGCAGCTTCGTGCTGCCCCGTCGGTGACATGATGAGAGGCCAGGAAGGACTCCTCAATGCTTCAAAAGGCTTGTCAGACTCTTGGCTTCTATACTTTTTATTCAAGGATTAAAACATATAATTTCCATGGGATCCTAGTGGCTTTTTTCATGAAACTTCATCTCTCTATAACCAAAACTCAAAAATCGTTCCTAAGCCTGAATTTACAGCCCTGTGAATGTTCTTTAATGAACCCAATGTTCAGTGCCAATTTCTCTCCCCATCTATCACATGTCTAATTGCTGCAGTACCCAGGTACAAACATTCCCACTGCAAGAGATGGAGCAAATTACATAAACCTCAGTACTGACTTCTCCCTGTTGCCACACTTCTTTACCTTCTATTTCCTCTTATAAAAATTGTTGGTTAGGAAAAATTCTTAACAGACAATTTGGCCTTTTTCTTTTTAACACAAAAAACCAAACTGACGTTAGCCAATGAATTTAGTATGAATAGGATTTAGTTTCAGAGAGAAGGAGGAAAATAGCAATGCTAGAAGATGAAAAGTGATGATGCTCTAAAAAAAAATGATTAGAAAGGTTCTTACAGGATCAAAAAATACAGCTGCAGTTGACTTAGATCTGGATTGAGAAGGAACTACAGAGACTCATGCACTGAGGACAGACACATACACTGACACCCTGAAAGCTGAATATATCATTCCTGTAAATGGCTTTTAATGTGTATTTGTTTATGAGTTGCCTCCCTGAAACCTATATATGAGCCTAGCATACATTTTCTGTCTTTCTCCACAGCTGTAATCTGCTAGTCCCCATACAGTGCGACCACAATCAGATTTTGTTGACTGGACATAAAAAATGCTCACCATTTTAAAAACAATTTCTCAAGTTAATAAGAAAAATCTACTGAAGTTTTCAAAATGTCAGCGTTTTTAAGGAGCTCTAGCTCAGACACAGCAAATACAAATGAAGCCGCCTGATCTATCCTCACAGACCTTTATATGCCATAGTACAAGGAAGAAAATTCTGGTTCCTCACAACTAGTTGTTACGATATTTGCATTAATAATGCATATGCTGGTAGAACCAAAAAGCCTCCTTCTGACATCAAGGTCACAAGCTAGTAAGCACCGTTCATACATATATTGATGCCCTTTACTACAAAAAGCTCCACCTAAGTAATGGAGAGGTAGCATCGTGAGAATACAGACAGGGAAAACGCAAGGAAAGATGGGGACCGTAGCACAGGAGGACCTGCCCGCTTCATCATCCTATACAGAGATGGGCTTTGCGTGGCAAATGGGAGTGCAGGACTGCAAATTGTCTACCCGTGGAGCTTCCCAGAAAGACAGAAACGTTAGCCCTTGTAACGTACCATGTACGTATAACGCGATTCATCTCCCTCTGCAAGTTACTGACCCCACACTGAGCTGCTTTTCAGCATGCACGGCATGGACATTATAAGTGAGCTCTACCTTACGAAGTCTTTCAGGGATGGGGTTTTCAGAGGAGGCTAAAGAAGTTAAGCAGTTTAGATCTTTGCAACACAAGGTGATTTTTAAAACCAAAGTTGTTTTGGGAAGCTCACACTTCAGCGCGCCAGGAAATATCCCAGCTCAGGTGCTCCAGAATGCACAGGAAGAAAAAAATCATCGAAGACTGTTCTGCTGAAGTGCCTACAGCAGAGACCTATCGACAAAGCAAGGAAATTCAGAGAAAAGCTGCAATGAATGAATGGAAGGAATAAAATCTATTTTGGCTGAGTGACAGGGATGTGAATCCCATGCCCTTGCTGGAGCATCATGCACTGGGGAAGGGGTTGTACGTAGGACTAACAGCCCAGTGCTGTTACCCGTTAGCAGACACGCTCCCTCGATGTGACTGCCAAAGCTCTGTGCTCTGGCTCTGAGGACCCTGGCTTCAAACCCTGCTTTCAGTCCGTGCAAAAAAAGTCCTTCCTTAAGCAGCCAGAAGGGAATGCAATTAAGGTTGCCTCATGAAGTTCATAAAGGCTAATGCATGAAAATGAGCAAAGACAAATTGCGGCGGAATATTAGGAAGAACATTTCTAATTGTAAGGTCGGCTGGTCTTGTTCCTTGAGCCTCTGAATACTGAGCTGAAGAAAGCAAATGAGACGATACTACTGGGAACAATTCTGTGCTGTCCGGGAGATGGGCAGGATGAATAATATGGAAACTCCTCTACAATATAATGCACTTTTTCAGCCTTTCTCTAGAAATCCAGCCACAGTTTCTGGCACTTATTTATGAACCTGTGGCCTTCAGAAATGAAAACCTTTTTTTTTTGTTGTTTTTGCCGAGCTGCTTTCTCTCCTCACTGGCATGTTTCCCTAGCATAGTTCAGGATGTTAGCATGGGCTTTACTGATTCAGGAGAAAGAAATATCTCCTATCCTCAAATTCTCAGTCACTGCTGGAATAGGTCTTCAACTCATGTTAACATATTTGGCTCTTCTTCTTGGTTTGTTTTCAGAGTTTGGCTGTGACTTGAGCTTGAATTACAAAAATACCACATGCACATACTGAAAAAAAAAAAACAAACCAACCCTGTTCTCAGTGTTTCTTGCCATGAAGAGCCAGATATTCTGCCCATTCTGGCCTTACCAAGCAGCTCTTGTAGGCTTGTGTGGTTTTTGTAGTTTAGTTCAGAGGGAAGCCTAGGAAACCATCACCTTGAATCTATCTCCAGTCTTCTCACTGCTTAGGATCACCCACTAACTTCTTGGGTTTTCCCTATGCCTGTTTTCCGAACTGTAAAATGGGAATATCCCATCAGTAACCCAGGCCGCCTTTTTCATGAGAGTGTAACTGTGGGAATTAGCGTATTTGTCACAAATGTACCAGTGATTAAAACGGTTTCAGGGTTCATTCATGCCTCAGTGGGGAATGTGAGGTGAATATGAGTATGTATGTACATTTTTATTCTGGATCTCATATCTTCCAGGACAGCTGCGGGGCGGGGGGAATGGACAAATAGTAGCATTATTTTGAAGTATGTGTGAGTATATCTCACACACTCATGTACAGGGAAAAAATCATAAGATGGTGGTTAAATAAGTCTTTGTGTAATTTTTATCTACAATTTTCCACTATGAGTCACCATAATTTACATGTTATCTAACACTGAGAGTCCCAAGTTTGTTACTTTCTGTTCTATTCAGTGCTCAGTGGGAGAAATCAACTTGGTGAGGCTTATCCAGCCTGCTTGGAAGAGGTCCTCTCGGGCTGAAGGAGTTAATGGTTTGCTAGAATAACTGTCATCAGACAATTGTGTTATAAAGAGCAGCAGTTACCAAAATACATTTTAGCCTGCAGCATACAAGAACAATACAGCTATTGTACTGTAACCACAGAACTTGGCACACAGATAAGCTTGAAAGGGAATGATGTTTTGTTTATTAGGAAGTGATGGAATCCATTGAAAGGTTATTGTTTGACTCCTTTTGAAGCAAATTCCAGCCCCTTTGTGAAGGGTGTTTGCAGTCTTTGGGTCAAAGGCAGAAGGGAGTTTATTCAGCGGTGTTACCTTTCTTCCACCAGAGATAGTCTGGAGGATAACAAAATCAACCTGCCTCCAGGTGACCCTTCAGAAACCCCTACCAAACCATAATTTCTATTACAAAGGCAAGGAAAGGGAGCTTATCAGAATTTTCTATTTTCATGAGAAAACCCAGTCCCTAAAAATAAATCCAAGTTTGAAATCAGAACATTTTCAGCTCTTTTCAACAATGACGAAAAATGCATGTTTTGTTTGCAAACATGTAGTTCTCAGACAGGGAAAAAGTTGATTTTCAGGCCACATAAAATGCTTAATCCTCATGGAAACGGACAAGGTGTGAGGCTGTCACCTACCTGGCTTTTACCCAGGATCATGTGTTCTGGGCTTAGTAAAGGTCCTCCATCGCTCGATCTGTAGCTCTCTAGCATATGGTGGTTAAACCTTGGACCAGGCTGCCCAGGGAAGTGGTGGAGCCACCATCCCTGGAGGTATTTAAAAGACGTGTAGATGAGGCGCTTAGGGACACAGTTTAGTGGGCATGGTGGTGTTGGGTTGACGGTTGGACTCGATGATCTTAGAGGTCTTTTCCAACCTTAACGATTCTATGATTCTATGTTATACTGACAGTCTCAGTTACCATTTTACACATTGCTTTGGTCACAAGCAACGTAAGAGGCTGCCTGGGTCCTACAGCTGGTTCAGGAGGCCAAAGGCTTACAATAAGCTCAAGGAAGAACTTTTTCACGCTGCAAAGTGTGGAAGTCACAGAGGCGGGGTGTTGTAAAGGGGGAAAGCGAACATGGGTTCAGAGATCATCTATCACAGTCATTCAGATGCGCTTTTTGGCTCAAGAAATACTTAAACTGCCAGTTGCTGGATGCTGGGAAGGCGCAAACGTATGGGCAGAGGAAGACACTTCTGTGTGCCTGCTTTTATACTGGTTTGAAGTACTCACTGCTGGCCACGGAACAGGAAAGAACGGCCTGCATGGGCCTTATGTGATCTAATGTAACACTTCTCAAGTATCACAGAGATCGTGTCAAATACTGCTATAAAAACAAAAAATCAACAGCGGATTAGAATGCTCACAGAGGTTTTTTTCAGCAAGTACAGACTTTTTTGCCTTTTCTGGATGAGTAATGTCTGAATTAATTCAAGCCACCTTGATTTGAGAGAAGAGAGGAGGAAAATGATGGGGACTTTAATGTAGTGAGTAGATTTTTAAAGGGTAGTAGATTGCCCCAAAAAATGCTCTTAGAGGTCTCATTATTAATGGGATGGAGGGTTACAGAAAATCAGCCACATCCTCACCGTAAACTGCCATATATTTTTAATTCCTGTGGGGAACTGCCACAAAGTTTGAGGGATGGAAGAATTGGAGTTTCTGACCCCTTTTTCTCTCCATCTTGCACCTACTCCAATAGAGGACTGCAAAACTTAGGGCTTATGACTAAGGACAGAAGCTCATGAGATTGGCTTAAAGACAGTGAGATTTAATAACCAGAACATTAAAGCTTGAAATTTTTTTTTCATCATGGTCTCTAAGGTTTTAGGATACACTTAAGTTGTTTTCTTAAGCTTTTCTCCCCAGCCAGGAAGGATATGGATTGACTTTGCTTTTTCTAATGAAACTCATTGATTCTGAAATAATCACTTGATATTAGGAGCTGTGCCATAAAAAAAAAAAAGGGGGGAAGTCAAATTACAGGATTGAGGAACTCTAATAATATGAATATGAAAGGGCTTTTTAAATTCTTCAAAGGTTATTATGTCCTCAACACTTTGCTGATTTTTTAAAGTGCATAATTTCATTTGAGTCACTTCCCCTATAAATTACATCCTTAAAAACCTGCTGATACGTAGAAAAACATCCCATTTTAGACTTTTTTTTCCATCCCCCACTGTATCTGAATTTTACTTCGATAGATACTTTCAGGAATTTTTTTTTTTTTAACCTCAGGAGCAGCACAGATGACCTCAATTACAATTAGCTATCACGTACAATGCAGAGCCATCTTAAATCTTCAGTCCTTCTAGCTGTTTTTCAACAGAAGGTTTATCTTCTGTGATTTTAATTAAGTTTGGACTTGGTATTACTAATTTTAAGCCAAGTTCAGTAGGGAGCAGTGGCATTTCATAGACTGTGGGATCTTATTCGAAATGCCTACACCTTTAATTAGAAATAGTAAAGCCAAAGACATTCAGGCTTGGGTTTGTTAAGTTAAGCAGCAACATCCATATAAAGCAAAACAAAAGCAACCCAGTTTGACAAAAATACTGAGCGCCTGCTGATCCTCAGAGCCACAGATTTTAACAACACATTTGAAAATCAAGGCAGTTTTGTTTAGGTTCCTGTTGAGATGCCTGACCTCAGTGACTGACATTTGAAATTTTTTGCCCAAACAATCAAAATTCACAGTGCCTTGTGCAGCCCACAGCTTATAAAACCCTCCTCCATCTTACAGATGCTGAAACCAAACGCAGAGAAGCAGATCCCTCTCTCTGTGTAGCTGTGTTGAACTGGAGCACAGAGGTGAAACAATCCTTTCGCCCATCCTGAAAGAGTCAGACGTATTTATATAGATGTCCCAAAGGCTTTTGTAAGCCACGGGGAGTTTCTTCTGTGGGCTTCAGCAGATTTTGGAAGAAATCTATGGTAACCTAAGGAATAGCAGCAGCAGCAGCAAGAGACCTCACTACCTCTATTTTGGGCACAGTATAAAATGCGCCCAGAAATAAATAGATTTGTCAACATCAACCAGCAGAAGAGGACCAAATCCAGCACTCGATCTAGTTACTCAAGCCCCCTCACGACTTTAATAGTCATGTTTCTCCCTGAGTTTTGCTTGGCCTTCCTTTTCTGCAATGAAGAAAAGCTACATTAGAAAAAAAGCTACTTCTAATTTCTCTTCCACCCATAGTCCGTCCGTCCCATCTGTCCATCCATCCATCCATTCATCAGGGTACCACAAAGAACTGTGATTTCATGACGCAGATGATATGCGGCAGGAATTCATGAGATCTCATCGGTACTGATGAATTACCAAACAATAGAGGTTCTATATTCATATAAACACCCCAGAGACAAAAATAGGGAAAACTCAGAGAAGTATAAATGTGTTTATATCCAGAACAGTCTCCACAAAGAGTACTTTGTACAGTTTTATTATTGTTGTTTTTTCCCAGAAGCATCAGCAGTTCCTTAGGCATGTAATTCATAAGAGGCTAAAATCTAAATTACGCATCAAAAAGGGAGAGATGCAACTTCAGTGTAATAATGCATTTCAAAAATAACTTCAAATGCGTAGTTCAGAGCAGCAGCCTATAGCTGGAAACGAGTGCCCAGTCAGCAAAGGCAGCAGAGGAGTAAAAATGACTCTTCCCTACATGAAAAAAACCCGGTAGAGATCTTTATTTTCAAATCTGGCAGCAGCAGGGCTGTATCCTGGAACCCTGAATCTGTTTGAAGGACTTATCTGAGGGGTTGATCCATCAGAAATACAGTAAACAAAATAGACAAGTCTTGCATGCAGGGCAGCCAGGTTTGCAGTACTGAACTCTTCCTTCATATGTGACTAGATATCCAAAAAGGACATTGCAAATCAGCAATGCAGGAACTAGCTGAAATTATATTTCAAACCAAAAGGAATCCCTTCTGTTTAACAGACACACCACTGTAATATAGCCCAGGGCAGACGTTTGTACAAATACAAGTCCTAAAGCCACCACTTTGAAATCTCAGAGAACTCTGCAAGAATACGATCCCTTTTAGTCCTCCTTGAGCTGTTCTACACCAATCTACAGCAGGGATATAACTTTCTACTAAACTTCACTGAAAGAAGTTTAGTGAGAGATGGGTGATCTTTTACTAATAATTTCTATCAGGCTTCTCACAAGGGGTATTTAGTTGAGGATGAAGAAACTGTGAGTCACACGTAAAAGCTGCTTGTGCGGCTTAAGGTAAAAGAACTTCCCCCTCAGCTCTTTTGATAGCGTAGAGACCACACTATGAATAGTTTGTCTCTCACAACTGCTTTTTTTTCTGTGTATGTACTAATTGGAAAGTATTATACTGTTATTTTTGTGATGGTACTGCTGGAAGATCCCAAGATGCTGTCACACTGACGTCATCATGCATTACAGGAGTTTACAGTGCTGAGGGGAATTTATGATCTAAATACACAGGAGAAAAGGATAGAGCGCACCAACAAGAGACAGAGAATAGGCACAGAAAAATAGAGGGCAGGAGTACTTTCACATAACCGTACATGTCAGTAGGTGATGCCTGTGTCTGGACTCGTCATCTCACTCTTTTTCCAGGCAATGGGGAGAAACGGGCACCTATAGAGCGTGAGTCATCTGACCTGTTTTAAATGCCTACCCTCGCCAAAAATAAACATGCCCTACAAGTGCTTCCATTGACTGTAAAGACAAGTCCAGATGCAGGTATCTACAGTATGAATAACTATATTTAAAGGGGAGGATGCCACCACCACAAGATTCATTCACTTCACTGAAGCTACCCACAAAGTCAGCAACTGATGCCCGCCCCTGTTGGTTTAATGGAGCGAATCCCCCTCAACCTTTCCTTGAGGCAGAAGTCTGTCCTCAGGCTACTGCCGTATCACAAGCCTTTTTATCTGTCCACATTTACTGCCACAAAGGCACAGATTCAACCTGAAATTCAACTGGACAAAGGAAAGGTGGAGAAATCTAGGCATAAACCGAGAAAGAGCCACCAGAACGGGATTATATGGTTTCTCCTTCCATGTTGTCTTACTGTTTCCCACTAACAGCTGGCACTCAAAACATAAGCCAGATTCTGCTCCCGGCAGCCCAGATGGAGTCACTCCAGATTTGCTGGGAATCCAGCACAGTTTCTGGGGATTCCTGCCAGGGTAACTGAGAAGGGCACATCCTCTCCAGCTCCCTTCACACTGCAATGCAAGAGTAAAAGTGTGAAACACTTGTTTGGGAGGTGACAAAGCCCTGGGCTCACAGGTGGCCACCTTACGCTCTCTTGGTAGACCAAAAAAACCCTTTTGGGGGGGAGGGGAGTGCTAGAAATAAAACAATAGCAATAGGGAAAGCAATAGCTCTGAGCTAGCACACCTCCCCTTACTCCCCTTCCCACAAAGCTACAGGAGAGATGACTTTGGACATGCAATTTTTTCTCTCTCAGGCTTTAGTTTCTCATCAGGGCTGTGTTGCAAATGAAGGCCTTTGCTCACTATCACAGCGAGCAAATTTTTATCCTTCACCAATATCGGGGCTCCAGTTAGGTGTCAGGACCAGGGCTGGAGCTGGTAACAGATTTTTCCCTTCCTCTTTTAATGGAGTTTCTCATTTTCCTCTTGCAACTAGGTTTACTGCTCCCAGGGAACGCAGTCACATTGAAATACTACCAGAATATGTGATCATAATGTAAGGAGATACAACAATAATCACTGATTAAAAAGGAAAAATGAAAAGAGTAAGAGCTGGTGGTGGGATTGCTAAATGCTGATAAGTGCTGTAAGACAACCTTTGATTTTTTTAATTAATTATACATTCCCTCATACTTTTTACTGCTGTTGATTTAATTGGACTCCTTATTTTTAGACAACTACAGCAAGAGGAAGATAGGGTACAGCTTTCAGAAGCTCAGCTCTAGCCTAATTCTGCCTCATTCAATACCACTGGGAGCAAAATTAGGCTAATGCTGAGCTCTTCTGAAAACCTTGTGGTCTTCATGCAGTTTAGCACACTGCATGTTTATCTGTCTTGCAGGATGGAGTAATTTCTATGCAGTTCAGTGTGTCCACACAGGAAACCACGCAGAGCTGGGCTTAGTATCCACAAACATCCCAAAACCTTAATGCAGGAAAGAGTAAGTGTTGAGCAGCAGAATATGGTACCGAGGTCTGCCTCCTACCAAGAGAATTTGCCGTGATAGTCACTTCAGCCTCACTCCATGCAATTTATTTGCACCCCATATAGAAACATGTCTGCCAACGTGCTTTGCAGAGAGAAAGCATTAAATGTTGAACTGCAGAAGGGGCAAAGAGGAATGCACCGACAAAAGTCTGTTTTCTGCAGCCTGAAATCATATATTGCCACAGGGGGAGGGGACATGGGGAAAGAGAGAGAAGATCCCTGCATGCACACAATAATTCATATTTCATGGAACCTCCTTATCTGTGCTTCCCAAACATGTTTTGTGAAATTGTGGAGAGACGTAGGAGCAGTGAGAGTCTAGCAGAAGCAGGTCTGTTCACAGAACAGGGAAGGACTGAGGAAAGGTTATGTTATCTCACGTGCCCGTACGCACATGAAATAGCAGCCGCCAGCATTGGGAGCACAGGAGCCTGCAGATCTGCAGCTGGGAGGCCATTATCCTGCAGTATCTGTTGACTTTCTCTAAGCCTCAGCTCCTGTACTTGTGGGATCTCCCAGGCATGTATGTCTTGTTAAAACACACATTCTGCTCTTTTGGCTTTCCCAGGATACTAATTTCTGCAAAACTTTCCCAATATATCTGCAACTGTGGCAGTATAAAAGTGCTTGTGTTGGTATAGTTCATGCACTTTCAGATCTGAACTCTTGTACAGTCCTGATCTTGCTCGGGCTTTCACTGTCTGTACAAAAGCCCTGCCTACCCTGATGAATCTACGGCAGAAAAATGTGTAAAGCATGCCGTAGCTGCCTTTAAACCTTCTCTGTCTTTGAACAACCAGCTCCGGGAGTGCTAGAACTCACAAAGCCTCATTTTGTGCACATCTTTCTGATGGTTGATGCTTTTCTTATGACTGCAGCATTTCTTGGGGCTTGCTTCTGCGAGGATCCTCTGATGTCTAATAACAAGTAAGCTCACCTCACCATCTTTTCCAGCTGGTGCACTCCTAAGGTTACTTACGGCTATCCAAGAACCTATTTTTACAGAAGCTGCAAGACATGAGCTATCCTTGATAGCTCTACGTCTCTGTCACACTGGGTTTAAATATACTAGTAGGTTCAGAAGTTATTGTAGGAAGTTGGAGAGACTCACAGACACACACATGGACGCAGCACGGTCCTAAAAGCCTCAGCTCCTTTGAGAACCAGACTAAAAAAAGGCTTCACTACAGAGAAAAGCTTGAAACATGTTCCCAGGATACCCTCGAATTTTAAAACCTAGAAAAAATGCAAGAAGAAATCACAATGTCTTCGTTTTAAATATCTTTGAGAAGTGAGTTCCATTTTTTCAACTCCTTCGACTTAAAATTCTGTATTTTCTCTTTTTGCCTTAATCTGAGTATCTCTCAGCCTGTCTCCTGGCTTGGTGATGGCAAGCCTGCAGCTGACTCGGGCTGCAGACTGTAGGGCAGTGACACCTTGAATGTGTTTGCATTCAGAAGGCAGTGCTGGGCAGGGATAAAAGCAGGGCTGCAGCTTTCTATTCCTGTGAAACCCACTGGAATGAGTTTGTCTCTTGGAATAATGGGATTCTGGACTCCAGAAGGCCTCTTCCGCCTCTTACAGCACACTTACACGCACAATTTACCATACATGCCTTGCTATTAGCTTCTGAAATTTACTGCAAAGAATTATTCTCAACCGATATCTAGTATTCTCCTTTCTTGCCTACTTTCCACGAGGCAGCTCTTAAATATTTACCAAGAAGGAGGCCCATGTCAGTCTAGGTCCTCTACCATATTCACAGGAGCCTGCATAACAAAGTACTCTTTAAAAACCAAGGGGACTTTATAACTGATCCTTATCCACACTAAGCACCTGTCATTCATTTAATTTATAGCGCTTTCTTATTTCATCTCCCAAAAGCCCACTCTGACAGGGCAGAGAGAGGGGTCTTGCTGTAAGCACAGCTATTATTTTGCAGCACCAATGCTGCAAGGTGCTCTTCCTGGGTACCGCCGCTGACGTGCCGCACTTGCTAATGCTGCTGTTAGTGACAGCTGCCTGGCTAGCAAGAGGTGAAGTGGAGCAGTGACATACAGCACAGGACAGGCTGCCTCGTCAGCGTGATGGAAAGAAAGGCTGCAGTATTATTACCATTCCTTCTTCATTTAAGAAAAAAATGGCACTTTTTAGTATGCTTTCAAGATATCAGACACACACGCAAAACATAAGATGGGGATCAGTTGTAAAAGATTTGCATCGTGAATAATTTTGGAAATACACCCCCACATCAGTACTTAACACTCCAGCGCGGGGGAGAGCTACGCTATGGAAATGAGGTGATGCTAGTGTGTATGTGTGTCTGTCTGTCTAACAATACCTGCCTGAAAAGATCAATCTGGATAACAAGGTCTTCAAGGCAAGCATCCAAGACTTGGCCTCCTACACAACCCTGGCAACAGGATGAAGTGTGCCTCCACATGGGAGATGCTTATGGTAAAGTGCTAAGGCAAGGCGCTAGGTGTCTTTGGTGACTGGCAAAGGAAAAACGATGGGAAAAAACACTTTACACTCAGACAACATATCTCATCTGAGAATCCTTATGGTCAAAACTCTTAACTAAAGGGAAGCCCCAGATCTCTCACCATTTAGGTACCCGAGCAACCACAAAACATCAGTAGTCATACCGGCCAGGCACATGAATAGAGGAGGCAGAGGACAGGCCAGGTTATGTCTCTGATCCTCATACGCATGCACAATGAGCTTTTCTTAGGCAAAAGGAGCGAGTACTATCTCCTCACTTATCCCAGACCACTGCTCCCAGTACCCGATTTCTTAGGTGTCAGAAATTAAAATTATAATGCTGAGAGGAGGAGAAGGGAGGAGACATAACTAGACTGTGGGACCTGCTTCACATTGATTCTCGACGTGCAAAACACAGAATAGGAGTCAAGCACCTTTATGGGCGGTGCTGTAAAGTTTGCAGGGTTTCAGCAGTGCTTAGGCCCCGGGAATTCCCATCCCTTGCAGTAGGACGAAACAGCGTGCCGAGCACTTTTTAAGACCTAACGCTGCTTGCGTTTACTCAGATGGCTCAGAAGAGACTGAAATGATTGGGGAGCTGATGTTTTATGTGGTTGTGTCCTATCGAGGTCTCTGAGCCCCATTGTGCCAGGCACTGGAGAGTGCTGCAGCTGCAGAGAGCATTTTACAATGTTAAACAGGCATCTTGGAGCACAGAAAGGTGAACTTATTCCTCCACAAACATGACAACTGAGAGCACTGGAGTAACCAGTGCATCACGATGCCTGCTAGATTTAGGAGCCCTTAATTGAAGGCTATGAACTGGGTCAAGGAGAATCCCGTGGTGAGGGGATGGAGCGGGACCGTGCAGGTGATGTGTTTGCAACAGACCTTCGGTCAGGTATGCTGCTTTGGGTTTGGGTTTGGTTTGTTGGTTTGTTTGTTTTTTTTTTTTTTTTTGGGGGGGGGGGGGTATGTACAGTCGTGCTCCAGCAAATACACATCCATTTGTTACTTGCTAGCATCAAATCCCCAGGTTTTCAGTGAACTGAAAAAAGTTACTTTTATCATGGCAAACACTTGTTTTAAAATCCTTAGAAATTTTGCTGGAAGAAAGAATAGACCCAAAGCCTTGATTTGCAATAACCTTTCAGCACATGCTTTGCGGAAGAGCAGTTGGCGTGTGCATATGCCTCGCTGAAGTCTGTAAGTACGTGCTTGAAGTTAAATACATGCATAAGCACTCTTTGGTGTAGGGATAATTACTAAATCCAGGTCTCATTAAGGTCTTCCTATTTTCTTTTCTCTAATTCACTTATTTATTCTGCAAGAATATGATCAGATAGAGGAATAAAGACTGTAACATTAGAACTGACAGGCCGTACAAAAATCAGAAAAGTATGCAGGAAAATATTCCCAGTCTGTGGTAAAGTTTTCTCATTACATTCTCAGATCCTTCTTTATCTCATTGTTTCTCCGTTTATCACAATTCTTCATTTCCTGTTCCCTTTTAGACTTCAAACATATATATTTTTAATGTGGCTTTTTTTAAGCCTTCCATAGTTAGCATTTAAACCTTTCAGAGACTCTTGGCTAGACCTCATGTACAAATTCCAGATAACTTAACCGGACACTACAAGGACATTTTAAATGTATAATCTGGTATTAGAGTTTAAAGTCTGGCCAAGAGTTTATGACTTCTCATTGTTATTAATGTTAAAACAACAAAATAATTGTACTGTGCATTTTTACAGCTTCTGCCACTTGAGGCTGGTAAAGGACAGGTATTAACGCAGCAATACTTCATTCCAATTTGGATATCTCACCTTACTTTAGCATACAGGACTCTCAGAAGCATCCACATTTGCCTAAATTTCCTCCTCTTACAACAAAAAGTAGAAGAGGCAAGCCAAAGCTGAGCTAACTTAAAAATCCTCACCAAAGTTTTTGTTACAGCTTCACTTGACTGGAGTTTTTCTGATGTCCTGCTCTGCAGGATTACTATAGAGAGTTCACCACAGCTAGCAAAGACTTGTATCAGCTGAGGACTACAGGGCGATCTGAAGGAGACCAAATACAGTTACCCAGATTGAAATGCAGACCAGAGCTTGCTAACTAACTTTTTTTTTTTCCCCTAATGGAAACTTTGACATTAGCTTTAGCTTACTGGTTTAACCACACAATTCAAAATCTCTGAGGCAAGAGGCCGAGACCTCTGTGCGACTTCTCACCCCAAGATGGAGCTTCTAGTACCGTGGCACTCCCAACCCCAGCACTGTTCGGGGGGTTGTTTTAGCCTTGAGTCAGTGGCAAGTGTGCCTCATCATCTGCTGCATCAACCCTCTTTTCCCCTATTTCCTACAGCACTTTGGGGTTCTTGCCCAGGTCTCCCATACGAATAGTGACGTAACCTGTTCCTATCTAGATGGCAAGAAACAGTAAGCAAGGAATAATATTTGAAATATTTTGAAATATTAATATTATTGAAAATAGCAAGGCTTAAAAAATTTCCTGAACAGAGCTGTCTAGAGCAGGAGGCTATTTTGAGTATCTCTTTTTGCCTTTAACCCAACTATCTCAGCACCCCACCCTTCTTCCTTCCACCTTCCTTAATTTCTTAGACTTCCTTCTTGTTGCTTTGCGTGAGTCTATTTTAGGTGTGAGATCATGGTTAGCTTCTCGCTAGGCATCTACTTCCCATTTTCTGTCTCTGGGGTTTGCCTTTTCAGCAAAGTTGTGAGTCCATTAGTACGTACAACATGTAGGATTCCTCATGATAAACAGACATTGCCCATAAAGAAGAGAAAATAACTACTTGAGAAGAAAGTGAGATGTCAGAATGAACACAGCTAGGCTCTTCCAAATGCAGGAAATAATGCAAAAACTGACTAGTGCAAAGAATATCAAATTAAGCTTGCTGAGTCCAGCTGTCAGGACACGGGTGTCTTAACTCTTCCACCTCTGGCAAACAGATATTCAGACTAACCACAAAATATCATTGCTTTGATATTAACCATCTCCTTTCTCCTCTTGGTAGGAAGTTATTCCATCTCATGCACTGACCAACTTCAATATTAAATTCCAGATTGGCCCATGAAGCCTTACTGTGGAGCCCACAGTGGGACTTAGTTGTGATCTATTCCCTTCCCTCTATTAGATGGAAAGGGGCTTTAACAGTGAATGGATTTGGCTATGCAGGCCCCAACCTGACGCTTCACCGTCTTTGAACAAAACTTTGGGGGTGCTTGTTGTTTGCACGTTAAGTGGACAGTATAGTCCAAATCTCATTGCTGTCAAGTCAGAGCAAGTTCAGACAAACATTCAAACTCTCCCTCTGAGGATGTGCATGATACAAAGACCTGGACTCTAACCTAGAAGGAAGCTTGCATCACAAGTTTCATCACAAGATGCAAACCGAGTAGCTCAATGCTTTGTCTTCAGTCTTTAGCTATACCATGTTGACATTGGTCTATGTTATCTCTACTCGCTTCCTCTCTGTCGGGCTGGGAAAACTTCCCCTTAGCTCTGGGGTTTACTCTGTCTCTGAAGATCAAGTCAACTCTCCACTGGCAGTCAAGAGGAGCTAAAACCACAAGGCTCCTACTAATAGGAGCAGCACATCAAAACCTCCTCGCATCGCACTGAGAATTAGTCCCAGAAAACGAGGGCCTTGGTGGCCTGTGGGGCTCAAGTTCCTGGTACAGCCCAGTGTCACCGACTTCACAGAACAGCAGCTTTCTGGCAAATTGTGCAACTGCACCGCCCCCAAACTTCCTGTTTTGAAACCCCAAGAAGCTGGAAAATGTTAACACCGGCACTTTAAAGTGCTAGTTGTGGCTTTTTTTTATTTCTTCTTCTTCCTAAAGATCTACATGATACTAAAAAATTCTACATACAAAGGAGTAAAGTGGGGCTGCCTTAAGGAACCGGGGGAAGAAAAGCAAGCACGTGTCTCTCCAGGGAGCCCCAAGCCAGGCAGAGCACGGCACGTCGGAGCACCCACAGCAAAATCATCCCCTCTTCCATGACCTGTGTGACATTAGGTAGCTCATTGCCTCTCCAGCTCCCATCTCGCCCTCTCCGAATTAGGGTGTGTGGGGTGTGCTCCATCGCTGTGGCTCTTGGTAAGGTTTTCGGCAGCAGGTCCTGGTTCCTTCCAGCTGGAGCTGTGCTGGGCACTGCGGACACCTGCCGAAACGGCGGTCGCCGAAGGCGAGCTGTGCCACTCAGAGTAAGAAGCGAGGTGACAGATGGAGAGGAAGGTGCTCATGAAGTGGCAGCGAGACAATTGCGGTTCACGTGCCGAGCAGTGCTCACGGGGCGCCACGTGCCATGAGCAGCCACCTGGCCCGGCCTCCCGCTCTGGCCAAGCCATGTGGCAGATCCGCGCTCTGCCTAAAACCCACCCGTGATGGGAAAAAGAGGCCCCAGAGATAAGAGGACCTTGATACAGAAAAACAGAGATACGGCAAATCTCTGTTCCATCCCAGCTCATTTCTCTATAGGAAGAAGAGCAATGAGAAAGAAGAAAGGATCGTGTTTGTCTTGAACGCTGCGAGGGAACTTATTTATTTCCAATCAGCATGACAACTGCTTCCTTTTCTGGCTATCACTGAAACTCCAGATGGTACATTTGAGCATACTTAAACCTCTAACTTGGCTCCTTGCAAAGACATTGTTTTCCTAGTTAGCTAAAAATGTATTAATAGTATTGGGATGCAAGCGCCTGCTCTCCTGCACTGCGCTATTTGAATAATGAAGTCTTGGTCATTCTGCAGCATTCTGGCTAGTATTAAAATTAGGCGTTTGAAGGGGATGAGCCTCTGCTGAATGTGCTCCAGTTATAACCACCTTCTATTTGAATTTATTTGTATTATCTATATCTGACTATTTTGCTAACATTCAGAATTCTGCCAACCCTTTAACAGCAGCGGTTACTACCTGTCTTCCTTAACCCTGTCACCTTTTTCCAGTGATTGCTCTGCATCAAAATTTTGAACCTTTCTGAATCAGCCAGCTGAGATGCTGCCAACTCTTATGGTTTTATTAGGGAACTGTGAGACATCATTTTCTTAAATCTCCAGCTTCAGGACTCCTGTTATTTTCAGAGCCTGCTGCTCTTTGAGCAGCAGTACATTTCTAGACTCGCACATAGGGAGAAAAGCTTAAGGAAGTGAACTAGGAAGCCAGACAACAAATGTAATCCAAACCAAAAACTAAAAGGAAAAACAATACCATGATTGTAAGCAAAACTGATGACATGTTCTTGCACCTGAAGCTGAAGGGGAGAATGAAAGGACAGAGGAATTTCGATGGTGCGTGACCAATTCAAATCAGCCAAAATACCTGCGCCTTGTTCCTCCTCCATCACGCGGGGACCTGGTGGAGCGGCTGGCAACTGCGAGCTCAGGGCTGTGACATCTAAGCCCATGCCTCATAAAAGGCTGTACTGTTATTGTTCTAAAGAAAATAATATCCTGTTTCCTTTTTAAACTGTGTATCTCTTTAAAAATGTTAAATGGCTGCTACATTCCTGCCTTTATCCCAGACACTTTTTATGAGTCTGTACTTCCCTCTTCTTTTGCTTTAACAAGCCGGCTAAGCAGAGGATTAGGGGAATGACTTAGTGCACATGTGCTGAAGAAGGGGGGGAAAAAATCCGCCTTCAAAATCTTACATAACCTAAAAAAACCCAAACACGTAAAACAGAGACACACGCCCAGGCCCTCGCTCTTTGCGTTTAAAAATCATCATCATCATGTGGCCAGACTGCAGTTTGCCAGCTGGACTGTCCTCTGAAAAAAATGAACATTTCAAATTATGGAAACTAGAAATACATAGCAGCGCGTGTCCCAAACTTAGTTCTGATGGCGTTTCCCATTTCTCTCTCTTTCCTATTACCAGAGCTTGGTATTCAGTGGCTGGGAGTAAGCAGCCGCCCCTCGGGAAGGAGGAGGAAGAGAACTACCGAGCCCTATCATGCTGTCAGGCACCTTCTATAAATATTTATGTGACCTACAGGATATAGCACAGTTTGAAATCTTGCAGCCTCCGTAGCCACTGTGCAGTCAGGCAGTTCCCCGTACTCCTCTCAAAGTTCCTGTATTTCAGGCAGGACCTGGGTCTTTACACAGCTGTGATCTGCTTATAGCGTTCGCTGACCTAAATTGGGGGTGTTGTACCGAACGGCGTGTTCCTAAGGGGATCTCGGCGTATAGCAGTGAACTCACGTTTTGTGGAGGATGTAGCTGCAATTAGAGTCACTCAGTAAACGTGAGGAGGACTTTATGTGCTCCATCATGTACGGAAAGCAACAGAAGGATAAGGTAATGCCTGAAGGATTGAGCCAAAGCTCAGTGAAGGGAAGAAAAAGTAATTCTTCTGCCATGCACTTACGTTAGAGTCATTCCTGTCTTGCAAACACACCCAGGTTTTTTGGTTTTTTTCTTAACAAACTGCAGAAAAGGAACCTACCCAACCCCCTACCCTAAACAGGAACTTGATCCCTAGTGATATCTTCCTGTCCTGTCCCTATTTATAGCAGTAAGGTCGCCCAAATAAGAACAGAAACGATATCATATGATTTTGGTGACCAACTGAATTCTGCATATTGAGAATTCAGAGGAACACATTTGAATAACCCACATCGAAAACCATTTGGAAAGAACACCTCACTGCGGCCATTTTTGTGTGTAGAACAACTAAGCAACTCGTGAGACACGCGGTCAGTTATT
>NW_008824036.1:833944-873842 GCF_000699105.1 Pygoscelis adeliae | reverse complement strand
TTTGCTCGCAGAACTGTTCTTCAATGTGCACTTGTTTATTGAAAGCCTAAAATAGACACGTTTCCACTATTGTACTGTTAATGGTATAAACAATTGATGAAAACTGCAAAATTTAAGGAATCTGTAAAGGGCACTTGATGGGCAATTTGGAAAAACACACACACACACACAAAGCTGGGAACTTTACTGTTTGCAAAGAATTTATAACCGCTTCCCTATACATATTGCTATACAGCTGGGTTTGAATTCAGGACCTCCCGCACCATACCTGAGTTTGACATGTAAGCTAAGGGGGGAGTTAACTATTAGGCTTCTGACCTGTACCTGCACTGACAGGCATGTGCCAAACAGCAACTGCAGCCACAGCTAGAAAAGGCCTATTTTTTGGTCATTCCCTGGAGCCAGCCAGCATTTTGTTTTCTATGCTTTTACCATAAACCAACATAGATTGAAAAAAGTCAAGCTTTAAATAGATACATATACCTATTTAAATATGTTTACATAAATACATATTTTATACACACACAAGCAAAAATAAAGGTGCCTATTTTATAATCCTAACACAAATGTTCTATTTGACAGCATTCTTCTTTCAGACTCATTTGGCATAAATTATGATCCATAATTCCTATCTTACCACGTCAGACAGTCCTTTGAACTGAACCTAGTGATGAGGAGAGCCAAGTACTTCCATCATGTTTAATGTGGTTTCCAAAAAATCTTTATTTACACAGCTAAATATTTTATGGGCCAAAGATTCAGGGCTACTTGAAATGATGAATTCATCCTTCCGAGGGCTTTTGTTCATGGATAAGAAGTTTGTCTAGGCTTGAGGCACATAATGAAAGGGAAGATTTAGTCATTCCCTTTCTTTTACAGGCTGCCTCCATCCTTCCGTTGCTCATTCACAAATCCCTCAGTGCCTCCGTAGGCAGACAACTCGTAGGTGGATCTGAGGTAGAGGCTGCTGCTAGCATTTTCTACTGCCTCTGTGAGCAGCAGCACGCAGCAGAGCAAGCTCCCTCTTACAAACAGAGGTCAGCTCTGCCGGCGGCAGGGTTTGAATCTCTGCTTATTATAGCAAGGGGAGAGCCAATGGAAACGGGGAAATTCAGTCCTAAGCAGCAGCCAGAGGGGCCAACTTTATATGAATTAGACATTGCTTCTGGAGAACAAACAGGCTCCCTGCACCCAAGGGTTCAAACCAGCTGTGTGACTCAGCCTTGGTGTATTTGAACGTGTGAGGAGAGGAGGAGGTTGCCTGCAGCGGTCTCTGCTCGGTGCGTGCCCGAAGGGCCAGCGCCGAGGGCTTGAACGTCTCAGCCCCTGCAGCCCAGCCTGGCCGCGATGGAGGCCGGGGACCCTGCATGGCCATGGTGCACAAATGCACTCATCTTCCCCGCCCTAGCACAGCGCCTTGCACGTCAGCTGATCTCTGCTGTGGGCATCAACACCCCAAAGTTTGCATATCTTTTTAGTGATAAAATATAACGCAGGTGCAGATAAAGAACTATCTCAAAATAGTTCACCCCCGTCCCTTGCTCTTGTGCTGTCTGCATTAACTTTCCCACATGGCAGTTCATTACCCCATGCACTACGGCACCATTGGCAGCCGTACGCACCCTCCTTTTTCAAACTGGACTAGCGTAAGAAACCTGAGCACTTCCTCCTGACAGAGGAAGGATTTCTGTGTGGTGCTTCTGAGACTGAAGGTTCTCTTTATGGTTAATGCATCATTCCCCATTACAGTCATTTCCTCTGAAGTAAATGGGATTTTGCCATTATACTTTATGTTTATTGATATATATTTCCTAGCTGAATTGACGTTCCCCTGTTGCCTTTTTTTTTCCTACCCTGAAATTGCAGGAAGCCAAAAATCCTTCAACAGTAATGAGTTAAGTTCTGTAGCATGCAGAGCTGTGTGCTCTCCCATTAAGCGGGCTGGGGTTAAAATGGGCACCATTTACACAGTAATATATGTATTCCAGGGCAGCAATACCGGTTCCGCTGTAATGTTTCAGGCTAAGGGGTCAACTGTTTAGCTGGGACACTTCCTAGCAATATTTTGATATTGTTTAACCAGTGATTGAGTGGAGGAAGACTTTCCTTGTGACTTGATGTTGAAGAGTGTCACAGGAAGGCCTTTGAGGTTGAAGAATGAAAAAAATCTGATTCTCTGTGGTGGCTAAAATACCTGCAGTGCTTTTGGAAGACACTGCTATTAGGATCTTCTTTCCCCTTCCCTAAATCCTCCATCTCCAGCCCTGCATCTCCGTTGCTCTCTGTTCAAAATTGCTATTATATGTTGCTGTGCGTTGTTAAATGATTTCCCTGTACTTCATCTCAGAGGCAGCAGAAGTTAAGAGATGGAGGAATTGGGTGGCTCAAGGGACTACTAAAGCTGCACAAAGCTTTTCACCTCCTATCTGAATCCAGCTGCAATTTTTGCATGACCAGAAATGGTTACTGTGTGGTGCTGGTTTGGTAGATTCTGAAAAATAAGTCGTCATCTGTCTTTTCTTCTTTTCTGGTGCATCTGCGTCACAAAACCACTTCTTACCACTAGCTACAATACTACAGCCAACACTTGCTACCCAGCATAAGGAAATCTGAGCACCTAAGCCATAGCTAGTCACCTAATTAAGTGACCCGATTTTCTCAGGAGCAGAATATGCCTTCCAGCTCCCACTGCACTCAGCAGTTGTG
Source organism: Pygoscelis adeliae (assembly GCF_000699105.1). Classification (NCBI taxonomy): domain Eukaryota; kingdom Metazoa; phylum Chordata; class Aves; order Sphenisciformes; family Spheniscidae; genus Pygoscelis; species Pygoscelis adeliae. The sequence continues at coordinate 871,136 of NW_008824036.1, read as the reverse complement.
AAAATCAGGCCACTTTTGTAAGTGGCCAAACATAGCTGTGACTAGTTTTGAGTACTCAACTTTTTAAAAGTTGATCTTGGCAGGGCCTAGGAGCTGGAGCACCCGGAGGATGAGTCCTCTCCAGGTTCTGGCTGGTGGCTACAGAGGAGGGTATTTGGGAGGGATGCAGTGCATGCCCTGTTTTGTGACTAACCAGAGGCTATCAGTCATCATCACCATTCCCAGCACTAAAAAAAAAAAGAAAAAAAAAGTCTCTCAGCTTCAGGTCCCGTGATAAAAATATACCTTGGCTTTTGTTTGCTTTATGCAGTATTTCCTCCTTGCATTGAAAATTAAATTGAAAAGGGAGCTTATTGTCCCCGTGGAAGAGATGGGGACCTTTTGAAATCACACATGAACAACAGTACATGGGGCCCAGCCTAATGTTTTCTAACGCCCTTTGGGGTCCCAGGAGCACAAAGGCAGCTGAGAAGGAGCTGCAGTCGATTCCAGCAGAGCTCTATTGTGCGATTTGTTCCAAGGAAACATCAATTCATTAAGCGAACAAGTCAACAAGGGTGGGTGGCAGAACCGTCTGTCCTGCTAGATTGTGCATGACTCCTTCAGAGATCCGCTCTGGGGTCTGGAGAGAGTAAATAACGAGTGAGAGCCAGCTTGTCTGCCCTCACTTTGCAGCAGGAGAAACTGCTCATTTCAAAGCCAGAGCTTTACTGGGAGGGTGTTTTTAATTCCCTGCCTCGGATGCAACGCAGACAGACACACTTCAGCAGCAAGATCTATGGTTAGGAGAGTCAAATTTTAGTCATGTTTTATTTAAAGAGCATAAACAACCTAGGCAAGAGGGGAGGTGAACTGAGCAAAGGTGACGTAACAGAAATGCATGATGAAACCAGGGTAGGGAAGATCCATGGCCGGCCAGCTGAGGCAGCTGGACATTGCTCTGCTCAAGGAGCAGCCTCCCTGAAAGGTTCCCAGCCTGTGCAAGGGGAGAGCTTTTTGCTCTTTGCTCTTGTCTGAACTATTTTTCAAAGCAAAGCAGTGGCTGTTTTGCATAGCGCATCTGAGCCAGTCTAGGAAAAGGTCAGCAAGATAGAACAGACCAAATTATGACGTTGACCGTGCAAGATACATCCTTCCAGAAGGCAGGTGCTCGGACTAGCACTCTGCTGATCTCAAATGAATGCTGGCAGATAAGGGCAGCAAAATGCTTCAGGAGGAAGTATTTTCATAATCGCACATTTGCAACACAGCCCTTTTTTGCAGCATTATCTTTCTGCCTTCCTCTTACTCTCAAAATGAACAAAAATATGTATATTCAAGGGGTGGGGAAGCCAAGGGCAGAGCTGAAACACAGCTGAGTCAACACCACATGTCTACGAGCTGGTGGGTAACATTACATATTCCCGCATGGTTATCGGAGTGCTTTCAAAAGTCATCACTGCAGACGGAAAGGGTGACAGAAGCGCAGTAAACATCCTACGCAACACTATGGGCAGAAACAAGAAATGCTGGAGGGTCCCAGCTGCCCTAATCCTAGAGCCACGGGTTGGACCCTGGAGTCATGATCCTCACTTGGACCCGCTTCCTATAACCAACCAGCAGCACCTTCTCGCAGCAGATAGCACAGGGTGCATAATGCACTGATCTTGTCCCTTTGGTCAGACCCATTGCCTCTAGCTTAAAGATGTCAGCAAGTCTTTTGCACTATTATCAAGCTGTGACATACCATATTTAGTAATATTAGGTTACAGCTTGAGGCCAGCCGGTGTAAACTAGAAGTTTTCTTGTCGTCAGTCAGATTTTCTGTCACTAACAGCAGGCAGCTCTGACACACAGCGTACAACCCACAGAGCATAAGGGAGGCAGCTGCTTCGGCCGAATTAACAACAGGAGAATACAACTGGCTGCCACCTTTGTCAGTCCCTGGGCTGTACCGTTGCTCGTGCTTCACACGCCGAATGGCAGCCAGCGGGGCTTTACCTTCGGTGGGAGCTGCGCTGGTGCCTGAATGTGTTCCGCGTTGTCTAACGCTGGGAAAGACACCTCTGTCTACCAGGGCAGCGTGGTGGGGCTGTAGGATGTAGATCCTTGTCTGGCACTGCCCATCTGTAGGATCCCTTCCCTGGCTTCAGGGGACAGCTGCCTGGAGACCCCACTCTTGCCTTCTGTGAAAGCTTCTTGCTCTTCAGACCTTCCTCCACCCACACCATGTTGCACAAGCGTGTGCTGGTTAATTAGATTAAACCAGCATCCCGTTCATTTTGGCCTCCTTTCTACCACACCTGTAGCTCTTGTTTGAGAGCAATAGTGCCCCTCTTCCCTTAAGTAGGAAGCTCTGAAGTCATCTATTAATGGGGAATTTGCCTCCTGACACCCAGCTGAGAGCCTGACTTCTGCCCAACAACCCTAATGTTGCTATCGTTTTCTGCCTCCTTCATTCATAATTTTTGCTAAATATTAATGCCATTTGGATTCTGGGTGAATTCCTCAGTTTGGCAGTCTCTGGCGTTACAAAGCTGAGCTGATCCACAGCCGCATTTCAATGCTGATGTCGAGCATTTGGAAAACGCTATTACATGTCTACAAGTTAAACAGCACTGTGCCGGTTTGTACTGCAACCGGAAAACTTGCTGAACAGAAGACTTGGGTCTTCCTAGCTGGGCTGAAAAGGGATTTATAGGCATGCTGAAGGGAAATAAGCAAAAGAGCGCTTTCAGCGTAGCAAGGACTGAAGGGAGCCAGCAAACTGTGGCAGGTTATTGTAACCTGACAAATCTCTGGTTTGTGCCCCCTGGTGGCAGTTGCATTTTTCTTGTCCTCGGTGCTATTGCGACGTCTGCACTTCCAGACCCAAACCTTTTGCTTTTCATGCTGAGCAAATGACCAGCAAAGAGGTCATTAAATGTCAATAGCCGGTGCTTCGCTATCCAGAAAAACATCAGGTCAAGCAGGGAAAACCCGGAGGTCCGTATCTCATACTTTGAACAGGCCGCATGACTTTGCCCCTCACACAGAGTACGTCGATTTGACGGGCAGCACGTCCGAAAGAAAGCCCCAGGGCTGAGGGAATCAGTCTGGAAAGCGTAGCCCACAGGTTTCTAAACGCACTGTTGCAGCCCTTCCCCGGCAAGGACCCGAGGTTCAAGCAATAGATGTGGCTATAGCCATATAATCCAGCATCACTGAAATACTCTTTTTATTTTGTTCTCTCTTCAGACAAAAAGCACTGGCATCGACAGGTGGAAGAAGTGTTCAAGCAGCATGCGACTGGTTGGTATGAAGTAATAAATGTTAAAAAGAGTAAAAGAAATGAATGAATTTAATGTTTAAGATTTGAGCCATTAGAATGTGGAATGTTTAAACAGGGGCATTATCTGAAAAGCGCTGGCAAAATTAGTGAGACATTATTTAAGTGCTGTAAATAAGCAATCCAGAAACAAGCCTTGTCTGAGATAGTTTGTGATCTTGAGTAATAGCAAAAAAAAAAAGGTGAGAGAAAGGAACCACTACTCTCTCCACCCTAGCACCTAAACAGAAAACTGAGAGCTGCCTTTTCAAAGATGTTGAGCAATTTCTAGTGCTCTTTTCCCTGTGTTTTGTACACCGGAAGTCAGAAAGGCAGAAGCGGTGACCCAGGTCAGATCTTCAGAGCCTCAGCCTGAAACTAAAAACCAATTTTCTCTATTACTTAGTAGTGGTAATGGGCTGCAAGTGAGAGAGTGCACCTCTCTGCCTGACCTGCCAGAGCTGATTTTTTCCATAAAGGGAGAAAGAAAGGGAGTGAGGACAGGGGAAGCTAACGTTGCTGAAAAAAAAAATACGTCTTTATCTGTCAATCTAACATTTCTTTCTCCCTCTCAGGCTCTTCTCCCATGTGGGTGACCCATTCCTCGATGACACCCTGCCTCGGGAGTACGTCCTCTACCTGCGCCCCACCGGACCCCTGGCTCAGAAGCTGTCTGAGTTCTGGCAGCAGTCAAAGCAGATCTGTGGGAAGAACAAAGCTCACAACATTTTCCCACATATCACCCTTTGCCAGTTCTTTATGGTAAACCAGAGCTCCTCTTTCCGTTGCCTTTATGCATGCATTCATGAGCAGCCCTTGCCAGGTCCAGACCGGAGACGTTACACGCTTCGTTCAGTCGCTGCAGAAGGGTTTGTGCTCGGGGAGTTCAGGGGCGGGGGGTTGTTACCAGAACCGCCTGATGCCTGGGCTTGTTGAGGAGGTAATTGGTTTTTAAGCGGGTTGTTTTCAGGGAAGAGCAGCAGCAGAAGACCAAAGTCTCATAATCTCAAGTGATGGTTAACATGAGAATAGGCGGGGGGGGGGGGAGGTTAGGAAGGTTACTTGGGGATAGCTGATCCCACTTTGAGGACAAGGGAGGGGCAGATGATTTCTAAACATACCGTTTTCTGTGACCCTGTGCTTTTTCTCACTGCATAACAGCAAAGGCAGACCATTCACGCCCACCCACCCAAGCCTTTCCTTTCTCTACCGAGTGCACTAGAGAGCTAAGCACAGACGCAAGGAAAGATTCTCCACCTGAAAAGTACTTGTCCCGTTTCCTTTGGCAGTGCGAGGACAGCAAGGTCGATGCTCTCACTGAAGCACTGCAGGCCACCGTGATGCGGTGGAAATGCAAATTCCCTGCCCCTCTGCCTTTGGAGCTCTACACATCCTCAAACTTCATTGGGCTTTTTGTCAAGGAAGAAAGTGCTGAGGTGCTCAAGAAGTTTGCTGCAGACTTCGCTGCAGAGGCTGCTTCTAAAGCAGGTGAGTGACTATGCTGGCAGCTACAAAGAGCTCACGGCTTGGGCAAGGCTTGGGCATTTTCAGAAACCAAATTTTCGATGGTATGAAGAAACGAAGTTCATGAAGCCAATACCTGATTTTCAAAAGTGGCCTGAAGGCTAAGAGCCCAAGAGGAACACCCCACCAGGTGCTTTGGGTTTCAGTGCTTTTTCAGTTGAAAGATCACCTCACACTTAGTCTCAAGTGTTATCTCCTGAAAGGGAAGTTGACATTTGGTGGTTCCTTAACCTTTCAGATAGATGCTTTGTCTGCAAAGCTGAGCATTTCCTGCTCCACTCGCTACCTCAAGCCACTGTCACAAAACTTTCCTCAGCCTTGTAAAGGCTGTGTTTGGTTTTTTTGCTGCATTTCTGAGATGCAAACAGAGCTCTGTGTGGATGAGGTGGTGGATGCCCCATCCCTGGAAACGTTCAAGGCCAGGCTGGATGGGGCTCTGAGCAAGCTGATCTAGTTGAAGATGTCCCTGCCCATGGCAGGGGGGTTGGACTAGATGACCTTTAAAGGTCCCTTCCAACCCAAACTATTCTATGATTCTATGGATGCAAACAGGTCACAGCGTAGACGTACCCTCCAAATCAACACAGTCAGAAAGGACAGTTCTTACCCCAAAAAACTGACCCAGAACAAGGAAGCATCAATGGCTGCCAGCAAGCTTCTACCCCTGCGACTGCTCCAATTCAGACAAATCGGGTTTTTCTTACGGGAAGCAGATTGCTGCATTGCAGTCCACAGCTTGGTCAGGTTATCACACTAAAGTCTCTGGGGCTTTTTCAGAGATCCAGAGCATACTTCTTCTTGCTGATCAAAAACAAAGATGGATGAGCTTGCAAAGCTACCCCTGGCTGGCACTTGGAGCCAAGTCTCTGAATAGCTGCAATTTTGACTGAATAATCAGTCAAATTTAATTGCAATTTTTGGTTGAATAAGCAAGAATAAATTACATGCAAACAATGTATCCTACGATTTCCACATCTACTGGAAGAGTCCCAATATTTCACATACTTTCACCTTTCTGCTTCATGGAATCTTTTCCTAATAATGGTTCTTTTTCTGCAGGATCATTTTGAATCATTATCATATCAATGTCTGTTTCCACAATTTTGGAATACCTCACCCTCAGTGGGCAAACTGGTAATCCAACTAATGTCCAGGGAAAAGATTTAATCCACTCGGATAAACCTGTAAATTCCAAGGATTTGTAATTGCTACTGTAGGAGAGAGAACAGAGGAGGGAGAGTAAAAGTTTTGATTTTTAACTTGCTTATTTTGGAGAGATCCTCATCTGCTAATGAAAGAAAGGACACCCCTTTCCTGGAAAAGTGTCTTGTCTGGCAGAAGACCCAGTGGGTTCAAAATTACAATAATTGCTATCACACCATCCAGAAAGCCATTGTTTTCTGACTGCAGATGAGTTTTGGCAGTTTGGCAAGGATGCCTTGTCTACCACCCTGGTGTGACTCAGGACTGAATCAGACCACAAATCTCTAATAATTTGACCCAAGGTGCAACATACACAGGGAACACGTTTGACTTCCCCAAAGTCTTTTCAGAAACTGCCCTACAATTTGTTCCACTTGAGCTACCTTTAAAAGTTCGGCTCCCAGCTCCTGTTCAGAGGAGATAGACACTCTTACACCTTCGAAAAGCTGCTAATCTCGACAGTCACTTGTTGTTAATCTTCTCGTTGCAGATGTTCACGTGGAGCCCCACAAGAAGCAGCTCCACGTGACGCTGGCCTATCACTTCCAGACCAGCCACCTGCCCACACTGGAGAAGTTAGCGCAGAACATCGATGTCAAGCTGGGCTGCGACTGGGTTGCCGCGATATTCTCCCGAGACATACGATTTGTTAATCATGAGGTAAATTTTTGGAGCTTGTTTCAGTCCAAAAATGAAAAAAAAAGAGGACCCAGCAGAGTCGCAGGCTGTTTTAGCTGCATTTGCAGCTCAAGAGTGCTCACAAGCTGAGAGCTGAATGAGGACTCCCATGTCCGCTGCGGAGAGCTGCACGGATACACAGCACAGACTACACAGACGTTAAGGAATTTGCCTCAGGTCCCACAAGGACACCCAGAACATAGATCTCTCACATCCCACCAGCCACCTTAACAAACAGACCATCTTGTCTTTTTCTGCTTTTTACTCATACTGTCTAGACTTGCTATTTCACCCACCTCATGTCTTGCAGGAACCATGTCCTGCTGGATTAATTAATTCTAACAATGACTCTCCTCTTAGCTCAAAGTAAGCTGGTCTGATCTCTCGAGAACCAGGCCGGTATATTAACTTGACCGCTATCCATTTCTTCTGTACAGACTTGACATTATTATTAATCACAGCATTTAGTTTCATTGTGTAAGAAACATTTACCCTCCTGGCCTACATACTTAAATTACTCAAGGATTCTATAACTGCAGCATCTAAGTGTCTTAACATAGTTTAATAATGTTGTTGTCCGACACAATATACAGAAAAAAATATATTATTTCCATTTTGCAGATTGGGATCTTGGGCATAGAGAAACCACGCATGAGATTCATCTCACCTCCCTGTAAATATCCCCAAGTTAGACCTCTTAAGTCTGAGCCACTCTGCGGCTCCCTTTGCACTGAGGCTCCGTGTGGGGAAACAGGCACCTCCAGAAAGTGAGTCGTCTGACCTGTCCAAGATGTCTATCTCAGGATGAATCGACTTCTGGAGGAGGGAACCTCCAGAAGGTGCCTGCGCAGGCTTAGGCAGCTAACTAGGCTCCTAAGGTTGGGGTGATTAACCCTACCAAAGTGCACTGTCCAGAATCAGACACACAAAACCTGTGGCGGAGCGGGAAAAAGTTATTTTAGTCCAGCACACAATACACCACAGAGTAAACATGTGCCAAAGCTTGTGGAGAGCTGAAGTCGCTCATGCACGGCGCTCTGACCCAGCCCAGGCCATGCTTCCCGTGTGTGACAGCCTCCTTTCCTATCCAAAGAGTCATCTTGTCCTTCAGAAGCTACAAGTAGTCAACGCTATCACTGACTGCAAAGGGAGCTGCTGATGAAAACCAGCTCACATATTTGCATAACTTCAGGCAGCCATGTGTGAAAGTTTTGGCCTTGTGGTAGCAGGTGACAGTGACTAGTTTCCATCTTCCTTTGAAGATACCGCAAATAGTCTAGGAGGATTAGTGAGCAAAGGGGCTGACACCATCAGGAGATCAGAGCTGCTCAGCAGATTACGGTTTTCCTTTGTGTGATGCCATTGCAGAAGTTAGGCTTGGCCAGGGACAATGACATGTTTGTTCCCCTTTTAAATGGGGGACTGCTGTAGCCATTTCTGAGGAAAGTTGCTGATAGACATTTAATACGTGTGGATTCCTCATGCTCCAGTGAAGAGAAGATTACAGAATTACACTCACTGATCTTTCCCCCACCTTTTAACTTAATCCTGTTCATGTTAGGAAATACAAAGAAAACAATGTGGCCACATCCCACAATTTCTCACCACCTGTGTTTTTTCCTGTGCGTTCTCCTGAACAGTTTTGAGAGCCGGGTGTCACGGATTCAAACCTGTTAGCCTCCCAACAGCATCTCTGCCTTGTCTTCAAAAGCAACAGCAACAAGAACTGCTCTTTCAGATCAAGCACGAGTCGATAAACCAAAAATGGTCACTGACCACTAGAGCTGTGTAAATTCCAGGTCCCAATAAGAATTCAGTTCCATTTTTAACAGGGAGCTTAGATTTAAGCACACAGTCATGTTTTTGCTCGCTCTAAAAAATCATCCCCCCTCTTTCGCTCCTGGTTATCAAAGACAGGACTGGAATCAAAGAGGAAAGAAGGAGTAAATACCAAGAAAAGCTTTCCAACAGCAAAGAGTGGGAAGTGGCAGGAATTCCCTGAAGGTAAAGCTTTCCTGGATAAAGCACAAGGTGATGCATTACAAGGAGAGCTCTTCACACCTTGCTAAGGTTAAAGGTCCAGTATGGGAGTGCTCCTGCCCCACTCTGCTAAAGGTTCCCTTCCATTAACAATCCTTTCATTCATTTGTGCTTCTGTTTCTCCCCCAGACTCTGCAAGTCATCTATCCTTACACCCCCCAGAATGATGATGAACTGGAGCTGGTCCCAGGGGATTTTATTTTCATGTCCCCAGTGGAACAAACCAGTACAAGTGAGGGCTGGATTTATGGCATTTCCCTTGCAACTGGCTGTTCTGGGCTACTGCCTGAAAATTACATCACGAAGGCGGATGAATGTGGGACCTGGGTGTTTCATGGGTAGGTAAAGCTTCTCAGTCCAGTTTCTGTTGCTGTAAAAAGGGGGCTCAGCAGCTGGGATTTCACCTGAGTAAGTGAAGAGTCTCCCAGGGCTGCTGAGAAGGTCTCTTGGGGGAAACGTACTGGCACACAAAGCCCCATCTCATAAGTAAAGGAAGAGCAGATGCTATCCCTGTGCGTGGGATTAGAGGACAATGTGATTTATTTAGCTAAGATGTTACAGCAACTATTACTCATAGGATCGCCGCTGCTGGTTAACAAAGCTGGAGCAGATGGCCGCTGTAGAGCCACTGCTGTGTAGACACCTCTGTGGCGGGACTAGGATAAGGAAGGTTTAAATTTGAGCATTAATTTGGGAAGCGAGATCTGCTGTGTATAATTCCCCAGGGAAAAGGACTTGGGATCAGCAATGTTTCTTAAGATACTTAGCAAGATTTTCAGAAGCGGTCAGTTGCCTGCCTGCTGGTGGCTTCAATGAGAATGCAGACCTTACGTTTTGAATAAGGTTTGAATACCTTATGCCTCTTGATTTTGATGGGAATTAGTTAAACAGCAGTAAAAAACTAGTGCTTGAGGGGTGGGTCTGGGCACTCCTGCAAGGCTGTCTGCATCTCTAAGCACCCAAACACCTTTGACAAATCTGGAGCATAGGGAGTAGTTTGTATGTGAGGAGAGGGGAGAAGCACGTTCTTGCCTGCTGCCCCCCTGCTAAGCACCATGCGGGTACAGAAGTTTGATTATGGTCACACCAGCGAGCAGGTTAGTTACAAAGGGAAGGGATGGAGATACAGAACAAAACACAGTTCATGTTTCAGATTTCAGTGGGCAAACATGACCTGCGGGGAGGGTCTCTGAGCAGAAAGGGCAAGCATTCGGTAACCCATGTCAGCCCAGAGGAACAGACCTAACTGGGCACTTAATAGAACCTGATCCAACTCCTCCTCAAATCAAGCAAAACACAGGAAACAAAAGAGCAAAAAGGGCAAGCAGTCTTTTTCTTTGTCTGTGACTTTTCAGGCTTAACACATGCAACATGGTGAGTGACAGACAGAGAGCAGGCACAGGGCAACCGTAGCTTGCAGGCTGGCTTCCAGATGCGACTGCCACCAACCACTGCCCTTCTGTAAACCAGCACCGGCTTAGCCCTGAGTCCTCCCCAACCCAGAAGTCCATCAGGCAGGGACAAGCATAGCAAGAGATCACTCATTTACCTCTCTTGTCAAAACCATCTATTCTTTTCTTGCCTGCCCTCTGAGAAAAGAGCACCACTAATAAAGGGCTTTCATCCATATGTTAGCCAAACAGAACAAACCTAGTTATACCGAGTCTGTCACCATCAAACTCCAACTCATCTTTCATTACGAGGAAAGGAAAGACCTCCAGTAACCAGGGCTTAAGGAAATGAAAATCAAGACACATGGGCAAAGTCAATCAGGGTGTTTGTGTGAAGACAGGACTTAATCCAGACCCTCCAGTCTGCAACCCAGCAAGACCATCCTTTCTTCCCCTAAAATTTGCCAGCCAGAATGGTCTCGGGTCCACATACACTGCAGCAGCCTGCTCTAGTGGATTCTGCTTTTTTTTCTTACGATGCCTAGAAGGGTTTTGAGGCCTAGGGACTAGCATGGGAAGGAATTACTGTTGCAGCAGCAACTAAAAGGAAAGCCAAATGTTTTGTAACTCCAGCACCTCTGCCTCCAGACAAGCAAAGAAAGGAAATGCCCCTTCCCTGATTACCGCTAAAGACTATAAATCATGAATCGGAGCATGCAATACGGAGCATTTATCAAAAACATTATTACATACCCGGAAACAGTCTCATTTTACACAACGGCTTCCCACAGGGAATATTAGGTTACCAAATGTCATTTGGTCAAAACAATATAGCAAGCTAAGGACAACCTAAGCCCCACTGCTGTCTAGGCCACGGTATTCACAGTAGGATCCTTGTGGTAAGAGAAAAACGGCACACAGATACCTTCATTTCGTAGACATGAAAGTGAGCATGGCAGTACTCACCGGGACTGCAGGAGAACTGCCGCGGTGCAGGAGATGGGACCCAGCTCACGGCGTTGGGACCGAGGCTGCTGTTGGCGAGCGATGCTGTGATCCTGGGGGCTGGTTTGTGCTGCTTCTGTGTACACAGCCACGTCCTGTTTCATCCCTGCAGAGGAAGAAAGAAATAACAGCCATGGAGCTTTCCCTCCTAATCACAAGAGACTGCATTCTTCAAGTGAAAATCATGCATTATTGAGATCATCACGAAAATACAGCTCACTCTGGGCTGCAGCACCCTGGCTATACCACGCAAGAGATATGACAGGCAAAATGCTATTCTGGGATATTTGATCAAATCTTTAGTATAGCAAAATCAGATTGCTAGTTCCTGCACATTTCACCTGAAAAAGGTTTCCCTGTTGCACTGCTCAAGTGAGGCAGAAGCTGAACTGTGGCCTTTGCAGGACATGGGGTTTACGGCTAATACCCAAATAATGCCTCAAGAGCTCTGCCCGGCACACAGACCTTCCTGGCTAGCACTGTACAAACATAAAACACAAAGATGTCCCTGCCCTACAGTAAGGTCTGTACCTCAGCTGCAGACCAACAGGCTGCCATGCTAAGACAAACTTGATCTATTTAACAGGCTTTGCCTTCAGGGCAGAGTTACTGCCCATGAAACCAGGTTGTGTCTTGAGAGACTCCAGGTCCGAATCCTTTCCCTGTCTACTAAAAATAGGAATGGTATCACTTCTATTCTGCAAACCCCAAGGATTTTCCGTACACCTAAACTACATTTCTTTGCTGGCTGTGGCACATCCCTGCATGATTTCTTCTCATGCCAAGGACTGGACCTGCTGGGGACAGTGAGGAGAAACATTCAGTCTCTGATCAGTGCTATAGATTGGAAAATAATTGAAGACAAATTGCTTCAGCATCCCACACAACGCAACCCAGATCCTAAGTCTGTGTAACCCATTCTTGCCATCCCCTCAGTAAGGGCACGCGAGTGAAAAATAACCTTTCTGAAACAAACACTGGACCCTCCTTTGGGGAGGAACCGGCTGCGTTTGTATCCATGTCAGGAGATCTGTTAGTGACTGAGCCTAGGAGAGGACCTGGCCATAATTATGTTAAAATACTTTTTCCCCTGTACGGTATCAAGGTGGAAATCCTCTCCTGGTAGCAGCAGAAGCTACTGGTGAGCTGAAACTATTTGGAACAAATCCAAACTACAGATCCAGTATTAAAGATACATATGTATATCTACCTTAAAAGCTCCCCAGCGAACTGCTTGCAGGGTATTTTGTAAGTTGCCTTTTGCGCCTGAAAATTAGTGGGCTACCAAGTCAAAAGAAGAAACTCTCCACCCTCAGCACACAGAACCCAGAGGAAGTGGGAAGCCCAGCAAAGGTACAAGAATTTACTTGCCCCACAGAAGCCACAAAAACCAAGCGTTCCAAGACCACAGGGCTCTCCGCATATGCATGTAAAGGCATATGGGAGAAGTAAGCGTGCTATCTTTGTATCTGTGGACCCAGCACCACCCAAAAGCTAAAACTTGTGATGGTTTCCTGCACTGCTTTTCCATTACCAGCAAAGCCAGAAATAGTCACCACCTCTGCCCCAAAATCAATAGAAGCACTGTAGATATTACACAGCAGTCTATTTCAGCTCCCCATGAGATGCGAAAGCTATTCCTTGTCCCTTTAATAAGCCTGAGAAATCAGACTTGGCACAAGTAGCAGGGGGAGGAAAAACAGCCCTAATTTTTCAAGCTATATTTGGGCCTCAGTAGGTTTTTTTCCACTCTGTCTTCCTCCCGTTCTGCAACAATGGCTGGTTCATTTTCCCCGGGGATCCCTCTCCTCTAGATAATGATGAGCGATGCGGCAGAGGAATCTTTTCCTACGCAGAGCTGAGGACTAGTGCTGTTGTGCCGTCACAGAGACCCCTTCTCCATCCTCTGCTGCAGCATCTCCATTCTTCAAGGGGCCTTTCCTGACTGGGAGGACATTGCCCGCAGGGACACAGCAGTATCGCTGATAGAGCAGTGAAGGCAAGGCATCATCCAGAAGACAGTAGATGTTGTTGCCTGCCTTCAGTCTCCGCCAAGCAGAGGAACCACAAGCCTTTGGGAAAAGCTTCCAAACAATGACCTATGCTTAGAAGATGACTAAGCTGAAATAGCTTCCGCGATTTCTGTTTTCCAGCAACATCAAGGAGATACTACTGAAGTCAGGCTGGTGGCTCTCCTCCAGACGCAGCAAGACAGTATGCCTTTGCCTCATCACCATTCGCAGCGAATCCTAGCATTTATAAATAGATAGTACAGCGTCCGTGGCCTTTTAATAAGGGCTTAGAGAGAAAGTCTCTTTCAGAAATTGTGCAGCAGTTCCTGGGGGTAAAGGGAAGAGGGGTAACCAAACAAATCCTTAGTATTCTCCAGGCCAGCATCCTTAAGAGACTGTCATATAGGCAAAGCAGGAAAGGGCTGAGATAGGATGAGGGGTTGGAAGCTGCAACACAGAAGTAAAGACAGAGAGCTCAGGCTCAAGATCCACTTTGCACAGCATCAGAGATGGGGCCTAGCTAAGAAATTCAGATTCTTCTCACATTGAGATATTCAAGTTTTCGGGTCAGTGAGGATGTATCTGTGCTAGCTGCACCTGCACTCCAAGCTGACCACTTAATACAGTGATAAACGTCTGTTCATGCTCCCCGCTCAGGGCTTAGCTGCCCGGGGCTTGGCACGCGCTAATGCACTCGGGCAGCTTTTGGATCAGAGTTGGCCTTATCCTGCCAGCTGGAAGCATGGTCCGAGTGTACTTCTGCCTGCAATATAGCGCATGCATATATTCTGAGGAGAAGGGTTAGACATGATTTCTCACCACAGCACCCAATAATATTTCCCTCAGCTTATCCACAAAGCCCTTCTGCCTATATTTAACTCCTTTCAAGATCCAGCACTGCTGTTGCACCTCAGAGTCGTACCGTGCCTAACTCAGAGGTGTTTGCTGCCCTGACCTCTGATGCTCTATCTGCAGTTGGGCAGTGAGCTCCTCACAGAGGAACGGTTCCTTGGGGCAAGCCCAGACCTTGTTGAGAACTCACCATGAACAAAATAAATACAGTTATAAGAATCTGTAAACCTAGAAGGTCAGCTCTGAAAGAGTAAGAGCAGGAGGCTGGAGAGGTTATCTGCTGCCAGAGGGCTGTGTCCACAGTGGCTGCTGCAAGGCTGCTGCCTCACGCTGTTGGACGGGGATCGACAGTGCTGTCCCCGGCACGGCTGATTCCCACCTCCCGCTCCCCTTGCCTGCCAGCGCTTCTCTGCATGGCATCTTCACCCGACCGAATAAGCCAGTAGCTTGGTCTCATCCTTGCACCCTAATTCCACCAGGTAAGGGACCAACGTCAGGACCAACAGTGTAGTGTTTTTTTCGTCTTTAAACTGGTGCAAATCATATGATCTCGCAGAAGATGAGTTCTTTACAAAAATGCAGATGACCTATTTTTGTTCCATTGGTAGAGGCACTTGGTGTTATTTTAACACCTATGAAGCCCCTCTGAGATTTTATCCTAACTAGGTGCTAGTCAGGAAGCAACTTCTGACATATTTAAGGCACTGAAAAGTGCAAGCAAAGGCAACTATTTCTGTCAAAGTAAATGGCCATCTACATTAACTGACATTTTTTTTTTTAATGACTAAGCAAACATAACCCATACAATGTAACCGAATCAGCAGAGGGTCACTGCAGCTTCTCTAATTACCTGTCAGAGTTTACTCCCGAGGGTATTGGTCAAAGTCCTTGAACGTCTGGGCATAAGAGCTTTATTCAGAGGGACCATCATTAGATAAGCCCCTTGAGGGAGAATGGGATCTATTATATCCCTGTGGCTACACTTAACAGGAAGCACTGGTGAGAATAAATTCCCACTGTAGATGGGAAACGGAATAGACAGCGCTGAAAAACGTAGAAACAACCCAGACTGAGCGTGCCATGTCCCCACCAGGGGATACAAGCTATTTTGTGCGTGGGAACCCTGAAAACTGCCCAGCGTGAGAGGCAGGGCTGTGCTCCAGCTTTCTACTGAAGCAACAGCTGATGCCACAAAGGTGCGTGAAAACTCTCTGTAGCCATTAGTTTCCAAACTTTGGTCCACAAGACCATGGTAAGTAATGTGCAGCTGGTTCCCAGATGATGTTAGTGAGCATCCTGTGGCTGCGAGGAAGGTCCTGGCATTTTCCATGAGAATATGTGAGGGCTGACTGAGCCTCGCAGACCAAAGTTTGGGAACTGTTGTTCTGTGAAACTGTTTCTAGGGAAACAGAAAGCCTGTTGAGATGGGATTTGTCTCTTCATGCCTGTACATCACCTAGCAAGGTGCTCTCTAGGCAGCACTAAAATACAATGATAATGTAATAACACGACAACAGTAATTATCATCAGTTCCTGAAGACTACAGAAATGTCCTTACTGCAGCCTGAGCGCACGAAGTCCAAAGCATTCCCAAAGCCAACATCTTTCTATTTTTGGCAGGTCCTACTCAATTCTGAATACTACATCTTCCCCGTCCCTTCAAGCCTTCACTGACGGAGCTCTGGAAAGAAGACAGCAGGAAGACCAAGGACCTGGGGACGCGGGGCCACTCACTATCATCTGCCAGAACGTGCAGGTAGGGACCCACATATAAATCACACATATAAATCACACACAGTTCTAGTGGCAAGTTTCAAGCAACTGGGTTTTCCCCAACAACTTATCCTCTGGTCTGCTTTCACTGCCTGCATCAGAAGTTACAAGTTAAAAGTTCTCTACCAGCTTTTGAATGACACAATTAACCACAGGCACAGAAGACATCGCTGTCCCCAAACCTGCTCTTAGCATGGGGCGGCAGGGCCCCATCCTCTGCTCACTTTAGCAGTTTTATACCAGCATAAATTTACCAAGTTCAGAAGAGTTTCCTGTACCCGCATTTGCACTAGGGTAAAGCAAGAGGTGCCTGGTCCTGACTCCCGCTCATAAATCAGATCTCAGAAAAACCCTTGCACGTTCATGAAGGTCAAACATCCTGTAATTTTTCTTCCAGCCCCTGAGAATAACCAGCCAGCCAGGGCCTCAGAAACGCTGCCTGTTTGTCTGCAGACACGGGGAAAGGATGGATGTTGTTTTTGGGAAGTACTGGTTGTCCCAGTGTTTTGATGCCAAAGGTGAGTCGGCTCCCGTGGGTCTCTCAGGCTCCAGGCTTAGATGAAGAAAGGAAAGTGGCAACTGCCTGGGACAAAGCTTAGATGGAAGCTGTGGTTTCCTAACACAAAACGTTGCTTTGAACAGTTACGAGTGGCAGAGCACCTCAGCGCAGAGCTCTGCGATGGTAGGGCTGCAGTCAGAAGCAGAAACACAAGCCAGGGAGTAAATACTACATTTGCTAATATTTGGGAAACTATTGCATTTGGAAATGAAGTCATGATGTTAGTAGTCAGTGTCCAGTGCAAACATCATCTACCATCAGGAAAACCTTTTGCACAGCTGGCTCTCAGTCCTAAATGAAAATAACACCACTACAGGTACAGTTCAGAGTGCCCTTTGGGGCATAAATTGGAGTTTGCAACCCAGTAGTATGCCTGAGTTTCAGGCTATAGTTAACAGACTGTAACTTCAGGCTCTGTTAGCATTAGAGCTGATCGGAAATTTATCAAAAGTCTTTTTTCTATTCAAAAAATGCCAATATCTTGTAATCGTTGGAAAAAAGGATGATTTTAAAACTGACTTCTGTCTACATTACGTTTGAAGAGCTCTGACATTTTAGCCTCCTGTAAAAGTGTAACATTTGAGGTTTCATTTGTTGTGGGATGAAAATTACTTTCCTTTGGGGCATTACATCTGTCCTAAAGATGCCTTTAAAAACATTAGCAACGTTCTCTGCTGATTTTGAACTGACAATTTTGTCAGATGCCCGATAGTTCTACACAGCAAAAACTACTCAACAGCCAGGTCTAGGCAGCGCCTGCAAGGTGCTGTTGTGGTGAAGGAGGGCAGAAACAGGCGTGATGCTTTCTGCCTCTCTCTGATCGAATAATTCCAGCAACTGCTTCTAACCTTTCCCTCACAGGAAGGTATATGCGCAGTAACCTGAATATGCCTCACAGCTTACCTCAAAGAAGCGGCGGTTTCAGGGATTATGAAAAAGACGCGCCAATCACCGTGCTGGGCTGTACGCAGGCAAGGCTTGTTGGTAAGTTGTCCTCAGCAGACAAGAGCTTGCCCAGGAAGCTTTGCTATCTTCCTCCCACACACCCAGCCAGAGAAAGAGAAAGTGCAAGGCAGAAAAAAAAATGAATAGGGTGCCCTGAACTAACGGGATTTAGACGTTTCAAGAACTTCTGCAAAGTCCCTTCACCTTCCCCAGCAAGCCCCCTCTTTCAAAGGAAACCTTGTCTCCTTCAGCTGCTGCAGCTGAAGAAAAGACAAAGCACAAAATCTAGGACATGGTATGAAATCAGAGCCATCAGCAGCGCGGTTGCAGAGCGTTCGCTACTGCCCTGTAAACGTGCCACACTAGAAAACGCTGTTATTACTAATGTTGGTGAGAAATGCAGCAGTGTGACGGTCACCTCATGCAAAATACGCTTTTTCCTTGACTTTGACAATCTTGAAGTTTGACCTGCAGTCTGCTACACCAATATACTTTTATCAGCCTGTCTGGCTTTATGTTTATGTGGCAAAAACACAGTCCAAATTATTTCCAGTGTTCTCCCACCCACCCCATCCTTGTCCCTGACTTCTGAGCCTGTTGGTTTGTGTATAGACAGAAAATTATTTGGTAGTCAAAGAGCACATATTGAGCATTGTGATTAGCGGAGTACTTAGCGTTTTCTCAAATTCAAATCCTTTAGAGTACTTCACGCTGGTCACATTCAAACTAGGGCAGCTAAAATTATACTTGCTTTTTAAACAAAAATAAATCACTGTACAACAGCAGGATGCTCAGACTCCCGGCCACATGGCATCAGGGTTCGCAATATGCACATAACAGAAGGCGAATCTGGGAGCAATCACAGCACACTTTGCTGGTATCATTAAATGGGTCCGAGTACGCAACTGCATACGTGACCCAGACACCATCAACCTGCCAGCGCGACTGCGGCATGCCAGCCATCTGCAGGCAACCGCTCCCCGCTGCAGCGGCACAGACTCGACCTTGACGACTGCCGGAGCCGTAATTCCTCTGATGACCTAAGCAAACCAGCAGCTTCCCCATGATGGAGGGCTGTTAGATGTGCCGCTCCTTCTAAATTACCCCACTTCTCTCAAGAGATTTATAGATCAGTTTGACATGGTTACAGCCATCATTAAACGTACGAAGTCAAGGTTAATAACCCCTTCTTGCTCCCACTTCTTTGTCCTGCCTCTTCAAATACAACAAAAATATAACTCTTTCTTACTACAAGTCTGTGAAATGCTGAGCAGATTCCTGTTCTCATTTGGTTCCCTTAGGCATTGCAAGAATATTAACAACCCTAATAGTGGAGTTGATTCTTATCTCATTTTCAGTGATCTTCCACCTGTGTAATGAAATGGTAATTTATACTAGTGAAGAATCGAGCCAATTGAATTAAGTTGGGTTTGAGTTAAGTTGAATCATTCTGATTTACGGCTTATAAATGAAATGAAATTAAATTCAAGCTCTCTGCAGTTTTTCTCAGCACACTGTTTACTTTTTGGCTAAATCTAAGAGAAGCAGAAACTGAGCAAAAGCTGCTGTGATTTCTTTGCTTATTGGTTAAGTATCCAGATGCACGTGAAGCAACACACACAGAAAAATGTATCCCGGTTCCACAGCTGGGCACATCACAGTGCCCAACGCCGCCGAAATAAAATACGATGGGTACACATATTTCCCGAAACACAAGCAGTGCAGCTGGGAAGCTGCTTTAGCTCCTTGCTGGGTGGCAGATACCTTGCATGCTGCTGTTGCTGTTACAATGCCATTTGTCTGGTTTTATTCACGGGTGTTGAAACTTGCTTGCAGGTGAAGCCTTGCTAGAAACTAATACCATTGTAGACTACATCTACAGCTCCCCATCCCTACGGTGTGTACAGACAGCACACAATATCCTGAAAGGTAAGAACCCAACAAGCAGGAAAGGCTGCATTCTCCTCACTTTCTGGGAAAAACACTGCCAACCAGATAAAAGGGAGCCTGGCGTGGGAGACCCAGGTAAATGGTAATTTGGGGTGAGGATTATTTCCATGGGCGTTTATTTCCCATTAGCACAACACTGCCTGTAAGGAGCCCTTTTTTAATTGCACAGCGTGACAAGTGCTTAGGCAAGTGGCGTGCTGGCCCTAACACCAGCTGCCGGTCAGGGTTGGGTTTATCGCCCCCCCTGCAGAAGCCAGCGGTGCGTTCGGGATGGGTGGACACGTCCAGCTCGGCATGCCCTGCGCCCTTGCCTGCTCACGCTCCTGCAGCTGCTCATTGCTGCGTGCTCCCACAGCAATTGCTACCCCCAGTAAGAATAATTTACTGCAGCAACTAGGAAGGGAAATCGTGATAGAGGCAAGAGGTGCCCTGGCATTGGAAACAGTTGAAAAACAGCTCCAAAATACAGTGACGCCTAGGTTCAGTATATTGCATGTAGCTGCTGGCCAGAGTTTTACGTTTCCTGGCATATCGTATGCCAAGTACATATATTAAATACTTCATCTTTCATACCTACTACTAATCAACTGACTGCTTAGGGAGAAAAAAAATAATTTACAATCAAACTGAAGTATTAAAGCTGCAAAGTCTTGCTGCCTTCCTCCCCAGCTACTTTCTTTGATATCTGGTCTCCTTTCTCTGTTTTCCAGGTATGCAACAAGAGAATAACCTGAAAATTCGAATAGAGCCAGGCTTGTTTGAATGGACCAAGTGGGTCTCTGGGAGCACATTACCTGCCTGGATACCCCCCGTGGATTTAGCTGCAGCTACTCTAAGTGTTGATACAACCTACAGGTAGCAGAAAGGGGGCTGAGAGGGTCTCGCATTGCTTTTTGGCTTTGTTTCTGAAGAGTAACTCTGCTGAGTTTTTCAATTTAAGCAGTGACGGGAACAGCTGCTGAGGCTCCCAGAATAAACTTAGAGCAGGCTCGAGGCTGCTGTGTTGAACATGACCTGAGAATGGCTTATTAAAACCAAATTTCCCAGATCACTGGCAAGGTCCAGCTATATTGCTGATCATGGAGGTCCTCTTTCCAGTATTCCTTCCATCCTGGGCATCTTTTGGGTGTCCAGGAAACCTTCAAAGTATTTTTGTTTGTTTTAACCCTTTTCCTAAAACTTAGGAGTTTAGGCTCAGCCAACAGAACTAGTTTTGCTGACTCAGTTCCTGACCATCATGTTCGTAGACTGAACCAGATCCTGGGCTCGTTGACACCTGCCCTTCCCTTCCCCGGAGGAAAAAGCTTGTCTGTCTCTCTATTATGATTAGCATGGTGATGGATCTTAATTGTAAATTTTGCATCACCCCGGGGAACATGTTTACATCTGCCAGGAATTCAGGGTCTCCTGTGACGTCAAAATTCAGAGGTTTTCTGTCAAAGAGCTAAACCCTAAGCATTTATCACTTCTCAGCAATTACATCTGAAAAGTTTTTAGTGGAAAAAATTGCAGGTTTCTGACTCAGGTTTTCATGGTATTCAACCCAAAAGCAGTTGAAGAAGGCAAACAAACATCTGGTTAAAAAACATTTGAATGGCAAATGGATAAGCACCACTGATCTTTCCTCCCACTTTGCAGAAAAGGGAAACGCAAAGATAATTCATTCGACTTTCAGGGGCCCTGACAGAGCCGCTCCAAAAGTGCAGAGCTGACCTTCGCAGAGCTCGGCATTTTTGCCAGCCCCCCCTGCGGCTGCACAGACCAGTCCTGGTGCCTGGTTAGGCTCCATATCCCGACCTCACGCCTTTGCTGCCAGCCGCTGCTGCTTTCCTTTTATCCAGCCACATGGCCATACCTCTGCGTTCCCAATATCAGTGCCAGCAAACACCGCGGGGCTGCCGGGAGCAACCTGCAGCCTGAGTCTGGAGGGAAACTCAAGACTCTCTCCTCTGACTCCCCAGTGAAGCATCACAGTCGTGGTACCCTCCAGCCTAACACACAGATGCTTTTTACTGTAAGCTGCAGAGAGAAAGGCTAAATAAAACCCAGCAGAAATAGTCATGTGGCAAAGAATAGACAAGATGATCTGTTCGTGCTTCCTACTCTCAAATTTATGATTCATTTATACAAGCCAGACTCAAAGAGCTCCCACAAAGAAGGAAACTTCAGAAAGGTCACACAGTTCCAGTTCTCCACTGCACCTCAGTGCTGAAATATCTGTATCGCTATGACTTCTTGCAGAGACTAGCACTTTCTATCTTAATGTGAACCTGATCATCAGCTGAGCAATCTCAGATAAAAACAAAACATTTATAATACACACATGGTATACATACACAGGAGTTCCACCTACATGGGCTCGGTGACAAATATTTTGTGGCTGGACTTTTGTGGTTTATGGTATCACCAGAAACGCTGGTGTTTTACGGTGTCCCAGTGCACCCGTGTGTTTAAAAACACTCAAGCGGAATAAGCAGTTGAAACATTAAAAAGAAAAAAAAAAGGAAAACGTAAAGAAAGAACTGATTTTTTTCATACCTAGTTATACCATAAATCACTTGCACTGCGTCCTTCCAGTCTGCAGCTAAAATTCCAACACCCTGAGGGTATCCAAATAGAAGTCCTTACACTGTATTTATCCCTGAAAGGGCATCATGTGGCTAACACTCGGCAGAGCAGCTGGACCACAGGAGAGTCTCCGCTTCAGAAAATAGATGCCTTCTGGGAAGACCGTAACGAATATTCTCAGCACAAGAAAAGAGCCTCCTCTTGTGTGGTCAGCTGGTTAGGTGGGGGACTGGGAGACAGCCTTGCTGCTGCTCTCTGTCTCCTCTCACAAGGGTAATTCCTGTAGATATATCAGATCACTGGATGGAGGGAAAAGTTAGGTCTTTTCCTTGCACCACAGCACAAAAATACAGCCTTCTGCTTCCTATCCCTTGCTTCTCTGTGCACATCAACCTACTCCAGCTGAGTATTGGCCAGAGTCCTGCCAGGCAATTCACTGAAACGCCCTGGCCCAGGAGGAGGCCAGCTAATTCCAGACATTTCCCAGCAACGCAGCTTTACAGATGGCCAAAGCAGCAGTTTGCCTCTGCCCTTCACCATCAAAGCGTGAGCAGTTGAAGAGAGCCAGCATCTGCCTTCTCCACGCTCCGCGTTTCTCCCCGTACCTGCCCGGTCTCCTCAGACGGACACAGATGTTGTCAGCCCACCCTCTAAGCTGGAAGCTGTGGCAGCACAGCGCAGACCTTAGTCTGGCAAAGACGGCTTGGGCGGTGGCTTGTCACGCTGCTGTGACCGCACAGCTCCCAGCCAGCGGAGCCGACCCGTCTGTCCGCAGGCGGCTGCGTCGACACCGTCCTTGTCCCACTGTCCCTTCCTGCTCACCCACTCCTGCTGAGCACAGATTTTGTTCTCCTGCCACTCACTATGTGGGTGGGTGAGCCCCGAAATCTGCTGATCAAAGGACACATGACTAAATAAACGCAAAGTGGCCTCGTTATTGCTGCATGCCATTGCAAAAGTAACACAAGTACCATCAGCATGTCGTGTGCTGCCTCCACTAACTGGTCCGCATTAGAGGAAGCAGTTACCATTTTTCCCAGCTAACTGAAATATCGTAGTGCAGGAATGGTAAACATCTCGGTCTGGAAGTTTAAAAATCATCATAGTGGTCCTGACACAAAGCGCAGTTCTGGGGATTTGGGGAATTAGAAGAGTTAAAGAAACAGCTACTTTCAGATGAATCGTAACTTGCACTTAAAACTTTATCGCTTCTTCCAATTTACCATACTTGTTTTTCTGCTCACAGACCTCATATTCCTGTCAGCAAGTTAGTGGTTTCCGAATCTTATGATACATACATAAGTAGAAGCTACCAAGTGACAAAAGAAATCATCAGTGAATGTAAAGGCAAAGGTAAGCGCTACAGAGGGGGTGAAAAACAAGACAGGCTCTCCGGGGCGTAAATGCTGATATTCCTGACCAGTCCTTCCCTCTTCAAGGAGGTGAATCCCCATATCTGAGTCTCTCATCCCCTCTCCCAGAGACATTGGGAACTCCAGGTTCAACTGTATGTGTCAGAACTATGAGTTCGGATACACTCAGCTTATGAGAAAGGTCCGTAAACTTTAGTAGCAGAAGTATTTTAGGAATCCCTACCCAGTGCAAGCTGTCTGTTTCTCAAGGGGATAAGCAAGCTATTTGCACTTTGCTGACTGTTACCAGCATCAGATGGGGCATCTTCCATCCCCTATCTGAGCTACTCTTCTGAAATATATACCCATAAAGACTGTAGAACATTTCTCCAAACACAACATTGAAATAAAAAAAAATCTCTAGCTACTGTTTTTCATTCACAATATAGGAATAGGATGTTTCTAAGTTCTGGTGATTTCACTAATTTCATTTCACTGATCCGCCTCTATGTTCTAAACCTTTTATTTTAACAGTTTGCCCACAAACCTCGATAGCACAGTGTGACATTGGTTGTAAAGGATCTTGGAAATAGAAATCTAAAGCAATTGCTGTGGAAAACCAGCAACTGAAATTAAAGTGGTTGTTTTAATCAGAATTAATTTGGGGGTAAAAGAAAAGTATTTGCTTCACAAGAAGCTGAAATCTCACTGGAATTCTTGTTTTCTTCAGAAAGCCATTTTAAAACTAAGTAGCACTGAGTTAACCATTACCCTGAAAATTAAGAAATGCTCTAACCATGTTACTAAACCATGCTTTTTCCCCCATATACACGTAGTTTAATGTGTTGTTATATGATAAACAGAACCCATTTTGAAGATTTTAAATGGTTAGCTTGATCTTGGGCACCAGTCCCTAAAGCTGGCTTCATCCCGCTCCTCAGCCTGCGTTCCTCACTTTATTTCAGGAAATAACATCCTGATAGTGGCACACGCATCCTCCCTGGAGGCTTGTACCTGCCAGCTCCAAGGGCTCTCACCGCAGAACTCCAAGGACTTTGTACAGATGGTCCGAAAGGTAATTACCGCCAACAAGGAGTAAAGCTCGCTGGCTTTACAATGAGAAAAGAAATTTGCAATCTGCTTAACCCGGCAAAGGACACTTTGTTCCTCCCGTCCGGTCGTTCTGCCCGTTACTGAGTTTCATCTATTTCAGAAGTCATAAGAGTAAAGCAGATTGGTTTAAGAGGCTTATCTTAACGTGTCACTTCTGTAACATATAGCATGGGATCAGACGCCCACCTTCAAGTGGGCTTGCAGTGACTCTGCTTTATGCTTGTAGATACCAGGGCTGTACAGAGACTCCCACAGTGCCCTCCAGTCCCGAAAACACCCTAACCACAGCTAACAGGGCACTTCTGCCCTACACCACTTCCCCTTCTCATTTCACTCTAAAGAGCTTATAATGGTCGGGGAAAAGGCCTGAAAATTATAATGGGGTCTTCTGCCTTCATTGCTTTACTCCCACCCTGGCTAAGGAGATGGCATTGTCCACTGCCAGCCTTGCAGACCCTCTCTGGGATATTCATAGCTGATACTTGATCTGAGGACACCTGAGCCAGAGTAGTGTCCATATTTCTCCTCCATAGCTGTGCTGGCCTTCAGGGTTTGGGACCACGTCACCCATCAGGACATCTTTGGTTTGAACTGGCCCGTATTTAAACTACGTTACAAGGGTATAATCTGTCTTTCCCAGTGTTTTGCACATACAATGGTGCACAAAGTCTGGCTGTCACACCTGAGTCTTACAATCATCTTTTGAAAATGGACTTCGGGGAGAGGGAGAGAGAGAGAAGACAGTGAAATGCTTCAGTAGCACAGCAGGACTTCAGCCCTTCAGGGAGCTCCCTCCCTGCACAGCTCGATCCCTGCTCATTGCCTTTATTTCCATCTCTCTTCACACAGATTCCATACTTGGGGTTTTGTTCATGTGAAGAACTGGGAGATACCGGTGTTTGGCAGCTCACGGACCCCCCCATCCTCCCTCTCACACACGGACCAACTGGAGGCTTTAACTGGAGAGAAACCTTACTACAAGAATAGGCAAAGCTACATGAGCAAGGAAAACCCATGGCCTTTCTAAGCATTGGAGAATGTCTCTTCTTTCTTGTGTTTATTGACAGTGGAAAATAGTCATACTATGTTCAGTGGATCACACAAACAGCTGTTCTAGCATATCTGTCACACAGCCACGGTGATGCAAAAATTCTCATACACAACTAGGCAAATACAAAAGGGAGTGATTTGAAGGAAAAAATATTAAAATACAGATTGAAGCTCTTGCACTGCCGGGAGTCTCTGTTTTGTCAGTAGCTCGGGTAGATTTTCCCACCTTGAATGGAGCTCTGATAACACCAGTAATTTTCACGGCCTTCTACATCGTGTTAGAAACAACTAGCACTGTGTAAAAGTCGAGCATTCAGGATGCTGGGGGGGGGTTTCACTACCATTTTTGCAAAGCATTAGCAGGCTTGTTCAGGAGCATGCGTTGAGACCCCCCTCACTCACAACCCCCAAATTCTCAGCACCTTCTATAAAGCGTATCACCACCAGCTGGAAATGAGAGTCCAGCATTGCCTCTGCAGGCAGCATCAGATTATTCCTCTCCTCTATTTGAGCACTGTGTTAGGGGTTGTGTTGGGCATACCATGGATGCAAAGATCCGGGGATCCAGGGATTGACGCTGCTGCGCGTCAGAAGAAAATTCTGAATTTCACCTCAGTTACAGATGAAGTTTGCACATCAAAAGACAGCACCGTTGCAAACAAAGACTGGGAGCAGTTTCTTTTAAGTGGAGATGAAATAAGCCTTTTCCAACCAAACCTGAAGGATTTAGAAAGTTGGAGGGGGGGGGTGGGGGGGTGGGTGTCCTTTATTTAAGTTATTGAAATCCACCCTTGTGCACAGACCCAGCCTAAAGTGCTTGTGTCATTTAAATTATCTTCAGAGGACCTTGAAAAAGGGTTTTCCCTTTTATACCGAGATTTTGTGCTAGTCATTTACACAGTGGTGGCTTTCTGTCCCTTGTGAGCTTTCCGTCAGCCCCGGTGAGGTTCTGCAGTAAGCAGCTTTCTTCAGGAGGTAATGATGAAATCAAAAAGACACTGAAATTCAGCCTCTGCTGCATGCTTTGCTTCCTTCTCCTTAATTCCTAAGTGCCATCTGTCATAAAGACAAAGCAGAGCTGAAAAAACAATACACTTAAATTTAGGAGCAACACGCTTTGGCCTATTAAGATGCTATTTATCTGGTGGTGGAAGGGTTATGTTCTGGGGAGAAGGGTTTCCATCTGTAGCTAAAATCTTTGAAATCACAAGAAGGGTCCTCTTAGTGCAACAGCCTGCAAGATCCCAATACCAGCTGCTTCACAGGAGAATGCAAAACACACCGCGGTGGGTAGTTTATAGTATAAACTGGCTTCAGAGCATGTTTCTTTTAGATTAATATTATCTTAAGTCATCAGCCTTGGGTCAAAAAGTTCCTGCAGAGATTTGTACAGGTCTCATCAGTGTAGGCTCACTTTGAGAAGGTACTTAAAAATGTGCTTAAACAGGATGAAAGATATTTAGGCATACTCCTTTCTTGGTTTGGGCCATAAGTCTGAGTATTCCCCTAAATACCATCAAAGGCAAGTTCAGAAGTACCAGGAAAGAAATTCTGGCATCCTAGGTACCCCTCTTCTGTCCAGCTTTCCCTCTGCAGAAAGTGTTAGTGTCCTCATTTGAAATGTTTGTATGGCACAGAAATTCATGCTGGCCAACTTTGACAGAGGCTTATTATTCATAGCAAGATCAAAGTTTGATTTTGTGTTGGTTTCTTCTAACCTATCAAGCCTTCGGCAGGACTGGTCTCACCTTCAGTAGGATATGGTCGAGCTGCACTTCCAGCAGTCAGAACAAATAAGGAGCGATAAATTGCAATCCCTTCTTCCTAAGTGAGGCAAAACACTCGGCAGTTGCGATGTAACAAATCTTAAGAGGTTTTAGCTTAGCTTTGTCTCTGGGTTTTATTGAGCTTGCTGGGGAGAGTACACCAGATTCTGTACAGATTTTGAGTCAGCAGAAAGCTCGTCCTGTGCAATATGTACGTTGTCACGATCCATAAGGATAGTCCATTATTTATACATTTATGACTATGTAATACACAGTAGGCCATTCATAAGAGCATTATTGTACCAGGGATGTATACTGAAAAGTCAGGGAGATAACTTATGAGATGACAGAAGCAACTGCTCCTGTGCAGTTACACTGCTGTCACTTTAGTTTTTAACTGTAATTTAAACTATTTTTGGCTGTGTACAGACATTCTGAAGAGCATTTCTGGCTTGTTTTCCTCCATGCTTACTCACTGCAAATTTGCAAAGAGTTTAAACAGGTGACAATCACACCAAAACTAATTTGGTTACTGATGCATGTGTAATTCTCCGGACTCCTTTTTGTTTCACGCTACGGGCCAGCAAGATGTAATTTGAGGCAACAAATACTGCCCGTACAAAACAGTGGAGGCTGCTCAGGTCCCACTGCAGTTATGTGGCATTACAAGGAGTTTACTTAGAAAGAAGCATGAAACAGAAAGGAACAAAATCTGAATGCACAATTTGAATATCGTACTAGCTGATCTTTGCATATAGTAAGTAATATAGAAAAGAGTGTTCTGTTTGAGAAGGTAGATGTTAAAATACTCTCTTCTTAAAAAAAAATATATTTTTGGATGTTTGGGAAAGTATTTTGACAATTGTAGTCTTATCTCAAATTAGATTTTTCAGGCGTCAAGAATCTCAAAAAAAATCTTAATTTCTTCTAGCATTTTGATTTCTCATAGGGGTTTTGTGTTAAGTAGTCTCATGTTGATGAGGCTTATTGGGGGGGAAGAAAAAAAAAATGTTCCTTTTAAATTTTTAAATGAGATGTTAAGAATACAAAACAATTGCTGCTTCACTTTCGCTCCATTGCTGCTCATTAATGTGTATTTAACATCACTTCAGTGTTTTGTCCCAGAAGAACATTAGACTTGATCTATTTAAAGTGCGTGCAAGTCTTTTCCTTGCCTTCGCTGTGAGCTGTGTCAGATCCCAACAGTTTAATTAGGGTATAGGAGGTAAATAGCAGTTCCTAGATTTTTCCCTCTTTTCCCAATTAAGGAATAAAGCTGGAAATCTGCCAAGAATAAGTTGTTTGTCCGATATTTTCATAAACTGCAACTTAAGGGTTGGGCTAGAAAAATAGAAGAATCAAAGCGCAGAATCAAATTCTAGCACGGCAGCAGCTGACGGGATGACACTCGGCACCAGAAGGTCAAAACCAGGGTATTTGAAAAAGTTCAGGTTTGATGAAGAGTTTGTCCTTATCACCGGACTTTATATCTCCCTCCGCTGAAGTGGACGGGAGGGGGCTGCGGCATGCCCCAACCCCAAGGCTTGAGCTCTGCCTGGGGATTCCTTTCTAGTTTAATGCAGGTACCAGGTCTGAAGTTTCACGCATTTCCCGTACATTTAGTGCAGTGGCAGCTACAGCCAAATGCTTAAATCCTCTGAGCACGGAGCCAGGATCTCCGTGAGCGTAAATTGACACTGTTATACTCAAATCAAGAGCTTTGCTAGTTTATGCAAACTGAGGATCCAGGCCATAACTTCAGAAAGAAAACCTTACTTCCCTTTTCACTCAGTTTGAACAGTTTCAGAAAGAGGTCAGCTGATGGTAGGAGCCTCCTCCTCTCCTCTGGTGTTAGCTTCTAGTGTCAGCGGTAGGAAAGTGATAATTTACATCACCAAATAAGTGGTTGTTTACAAGAATTCTGAAGGAATTATCTTTAGTGAGGGCAACGCAAGCGGTAATTCTGCAAAACAAAGAGGGTAGAAGGGATGCTAGAGTGCTCCTTCCCAGCGTATTATTTTGTATCCGCAGCCCTGAGCCCCCCAGGTAGCAATATCTCAGGGACGTGGGTACTGTCACCTTTGACTGCAGCTCTTGGGGGAAAAAAAGGTCAGAGGATGGGGAGGGGGTTGCGTACAGCACCGTGACAAACTCAGCCTCTCTACTTAGCTCCCGGGTACTGCACTGGGTGTGAGGGGTTGTAAACTTTTCTTTCTGGGTCCCGTGGGTCCTTACAAAGGCCTGATCCAGAGCCCAGGGAAACAAAGAGGAAGATTTCTCATGATTTCCTCAGGCTTGGGGTAATGCCGCGCAAAGCCTGGTCCTACCACAGGCTGCTCCCCCCGACCTGCCACTGACTTAACGAGGAATTTGGAGGACTCGTATCTGTGCGGGGTTGAGCCCTTCCAGTCCTGATTTAAGAAACGCATGCAGAAGTAGGGCGAGATTTAGCATCTGATCATATTCATGCTCATTTCAAGAAGAGGGACGCTAGATGGTGGAGTTAGGCTGTAGTCAACTAACCCTCATTTAAACCCAGAGCTGGAAATTAGTTTGCGATGCTTCACAACTTAGAATGTATAGAAATTCCATATGAAAACTATTGTTTAGAAAGGGAGCCTTAATAGGTTTGGTTTGTGGTTTGTTTTGTTTTTTTAAAAAAGCCTAAGCATAGAGGAAATTATTTGAAATTTAAAAATATACATGAAATGATGGCGGTAGCAGACACACTTAAAATGGTGAATGAATGAATACAAAAAAAATAATTAAGCAGCAAGTGTGATTGGTTGCATACACTCTAAATCGCTACTTACTTCTCACCACTTCCTCAAATACTTGTTCCCTGGGGAATATTCGTTAACCATACATGCTACATAACAGAAAATACACAGCCAGTTCCTTTCTATTACTTCCCATTAAAATGTATTTTCTGAAGTTTCTCTCTGTGGACATCTCTTAAAACTTGATGTTATCAATGGATACTTTTTTTTTTTTTTTAATTTTAAACCTGTTGTATCATTCTGTTTATTATGTTTTTTAGTGTGAGCAGATTGTATTTATTTGAGAAAAATGTTTGCTGTTTAAAAAAACCAATAATTGTATTGCCAAAAATAGCTGTAATTACCTGTGACATCTGTATTTTTTTATTTGGGGGGGGGGGGGGGGAGGTTGGTTGGTTGTTTTTAATCTCAGTTTAAAGTGCTAACAACTGTTAAAACAACCACTGCATTTTAATTTGCTTATGACATTAAATGGATTTCTCGGAAGTCGGACAAAAATGTCTCGTAGATGATTTGATAAAGATGCCACGCACCCACACCTTGTCCCTCCTATTTAAATTTTCCGCTCAAGCATGTTGGACTTTGCCGGAGTGAATATTCTGACACAGCCCTTCAATGAAGTGCCCCTTACAGAGGGGCCCGTGCATTGCTGGGGTGCGCCTGAGCAATATTTTCAGTGGCTGCAGCAAGACGTAGGTAGGAAAAACACCTGTACTGGGCGTACGCCTAGAGAACAGCTGTACTGGGACCTTGAAACAAAAAGGGAGTCAGGGCTGTTTCTCAGTTTGGGTTGCAATGCTGCCCACACCGCATCCCATTTCGGGATGCCCACCTGGATGGGGTGTAAGCCTCAGAAGCATCAAGGAGAAAGGGGAATTTGAGCTACATTTTTTTTTTCCCTCCACTGAAGATGAAGTTCATTTATTTGACACCAGATGGCACAAAACCATCTCAAGTCTGGTTTTCCTTCCACTGCACAGGGACGGAGTTTTCCCTCTGGGTCGGAGGCAGGTGGCTTCACTGTCTCTGCTGCTTGATGGCTTTTTTCCCCAAGTTATTTTACTGTCAGGTTTAGATGTGTGGAACTGGAAGCACAACTTTTAAACCAAAGCAATGCTTACCTTTACAACACACACCACCTTTCTTGATCCGGATTTTTTAATCCAACAGTAGTTTTATCAGTCAGCGAGACTCTTCCCTTTCAAACCAACTATCTACATTAAACTTTATGGCCTACAGCTCTGTTTTCCAGTAAAACTGATTATATTACGATTAACATAAAAGCCATCTCTTTTATCAATCAAATTATACGTTAATAGAATGACACCCTTCCATGCACCTGAAAGTTTAATAGAAACAGGTTCTAAGAAATTAGAAGTGAAATGCATAATGTATTTATAATTAACCATTTTGTCCAGTTCACTCAAACCTGCAAATGCACACAGTTTTTAAACCATATTTCTTATCTTACTAAAGTCAGCTCATTTTGACAGTGTTAGTCGTTTGCACTAAATGTTGGACAGTTGCAGAGAAGTGCCAGAAGAGGAGCTGCCAAAGTCTTCTTGGAAATCAGCACACGCGGCTACGTCACGAAAAGAGGCTCTGCCTACCACAGGCTTGGATAAATCTTGTCATGTTACCGGACACCACACATCCAGGAGACCCAAAAAGCTTTGCTATGCCCCAGATTGCTCCTGAAATAATCAGACCTGCAAGGGGACACGGGAAACCCAGATTCTGCCACCGGTCCTCTGGGACCTCCTTGATGTAATCAACCCTCTGCCCCGTGCTTCAGCGCTCAGCGAACCTTTCACAACCACCTCACCAATACTCTTCATTCCCCAGAGAGCCACAAACCGCACACAGCGAATTACCTTTCTCTCATTGTTTGTTTTGCCAGGATCCCTGCAAGCAGAGCAATGCAAACCTCCCATGCACGCAGCGGTCCAAGATGCAGAGTGACACAAGACTCTCTTTCCAGGGATTTAAGCAGCCTTGCCAATTACTGCACTACAGCGGTGTCCACCAAATATGCTCTGCCTTCCTGAGAGCCTCCCCATCTTGGGGAATTAAAGCCTGCACACAGTGCACCTGTAGGATCGCCGCAGCAGGGGTCCCCGGTGGGGTTACCCCCGGCCCATGCTTCTCTTAACCTTTACCTGCTTCCCCCCCGTACACATCTCTCCCCATCTCCCCGGCACGGATGCTGAGGGAGACAGAGCTGGAGGGGGCGGCAAGGTGAAGCACCCCCAGTCCTGTCGCCCACCAGTTTCATTTTAGGGACCTGTGGGGTCACCGATTTCTCAGCAGTCG
Source organism: Pygoscelis adeliae (assembly GCF_000699105.1). Classification (NCBI taxonomy): domain Eukaryota; kingdom Metazoa; phylum Chordata; class Aves; order Sphenisciformes; family Spheniscidae; genus Pygoscelis; species Pygoscelis adeliae. The sequence continues at coordinate 838,976 of NW_008824036.1, read as the reverse complement.
CCAACACGTAGGAAACATGAGGTGGGGGAGAAGAGAGTGGAACACCAGAGAAAAGGAAAGGAGGCAGAGACCCCGGCAGTGATGAAGTCATGGTAAATCTGCTCCCCCCGTGCTGAAAAGGGACTGGCTGCACAGCAGCCCCAGCAGAGAGAGGAAGTCAGCACAGACCGCCTGCACCCACACCGCAACATGACTTTCACCCGGGTGCTACCCGTCGCGGCTCTGTTCCTGATGCAAGGTAAGCGATACGCGTTGTCTTACACAATCTCCCCTTTGCAAGCAGTCCAGCTTGGAGAACTCGATTTCCAGCGTTTCAGCACACCACGCTTTGCTGTTGTTGTTTTCTCGTTGACAATGCCGTATTGTCACCCAATTCCCGAAGCACGCTGGTGCTGAATTCCAGCTGATTCCTAAACCCAGTATCAATGAGACCAATTCACCTCCTAGCAGCTGGCGGCATGCTTGCGATGGCAAAGCGTTGGGAAATCAAAAGATTCTCCCTTAAATTTGGACAGCGGATCACTGCTTACTTTCCATGGCTTAGATATCTGTGTATGCCTTTGTTCATGTATTGTGTAAAAAGAAGCTAATATAAGAAGTCAGAGTGATTTAGAAAGCACTTGCAAAGTACTTTGAAAATGAAAAGCACTTTAAATGCTCAATCTCCTTACTCCTACTAGAGGATGTAGCTTATACCTACTTTGCTAATCTCCTGTTTTTCATACACAGGAGAATGTGAGAGATTCACATTTGACCATGTCAAACAGGGAAAGATTTAAGTAAGGAAAGCGGCAAGACAGCTATCTACAGCTCAGCATTCTTGCAGGCTTCGCTCCCGACTCCTTTGCAGGAGGAATGCACACGCGAGCCTGGTGCTGGCCGAAGCAACAGTCCCTCTGCCTTCTTAACAAATGCTGGAGCAGAAACCATAGCAGTGCTATCGCTGACGCTTTGCTAATACTTTCGCACACAAAGATACTGTTAACAGAGACCACATCAAATCTCAGTGTCTAAACAGCGACAAAGCATTCTGTAATACCGTATGCTTAGGATATTTCATTACCATTGATTGTGTTTCACAGAAGCCAGGCCTTAAGGAGCCGTCAGTTATATTCTAGCTGAACTAGCACTCGCAGTGCCCTTTAGAGTTGCTCTAAATCAGCAGCTTCCACTCTGAGCGTACAACCCCTCTTCCCCCAATATTGCCACAGACTCCCGCACGATGAATCTGTACCTGCTGGCAACTGCTAGCTGCTCTTGGCCATCCGAGTTAATTCGGACTCCCACCTGCAGGTCGGCAGCCACAGGTCAAAAATAACTCGTTAAACAGGATGTCTCTATAGGCTACAGTTTTAAAGATCACTCTGAAATGATGCATTGAGTGCATATCACCGCAACGAGTTCTCTGTGCACTTTCTGATGGCTAAAATAATGGCAACCAGAGGCATGAATCATTCTGCTCAGTTGCATCCTGCAATCTCTAGCAAGAAATTGTTGCCCTTTCTTGCCAAGAAGGTGGATATATCACCACCAGGTGGATATATACTTCATGCCAGACTAATTTTTCCAGGTAGCCAGGGCACTGGGATTCACACGGTACAAGAACCACTGTCCTCTGGAGCTGGCACGGGAGCATCTCCCACACCCCAGTGACTGCACTGTGGTGGGCTACAGTGGCTCGAAGACCACAGCCACGTCAAACTGCCCCCTATACAAGGAAGGAAATTTGACCTGTGAGTCATGGTCTGAACGAAGCCATGGTCTCTCATGGAAATTACGTATATGCTCTGTTCTGGGGGCTGCTTTTTTGTGTTTTAGAAAAGCAAGCAACACCCCCACCTTTTCTTGCTCAGTCTCTCTGCTCTCACCTCAAAAGGTGCAACTTGAAAGACCCCACAGCGCTATCAGCGACAGGAAACTGTCACTACGAAAAAAATACAGAAGGGCCCCATGCAAAAACCACAGACAAGGCCCTCTCTGCTACCTTAACAACATGCACCTCCCAAGACAGGTCTTCACAAGTGGAGCCCATGCAAGGAGGTTTTCCTTTTCTACCGCTCCTCTGCAAATGACCCCCACGGGGCACAAGCCCTGAGAAACCAGCTGAGACACTAACCCTCAGAAATGGAGGCGGACTCAAGAGGAAACGTAAGGCAAAGGCACTGATGTGCCATACGTGAGGGTAAATCAGTTACGGCCGCTCTAAGTTCAACAGGGCTTCACCGGCGTACAGCGATTCAGTGGAACCCGGCCTGTGGTGTCTCCTGGCAGCGTGCAGTAAGGATAGACAGCAGATCTGTATTGCAGAGTTTCTCCTTAGCTAAAGCAGCGTACATCATACTTACAAACTTGGAAGTAAAAATATTGAGATATTACAAGGAAATCTCTTCTATAGGCTTATAGGGTCCAAAGATTAGTTAGTGAAGAAAGAAAAGGTCCATGGTGTATTTGCTATTTGTGAAGTCCCAAGCTACATCACTGACCATTTTTCCATGCCACCTCTGGCCCAGGAAGTGTCATGTGTGCTCAAATCAAGGGTGAGGCATGGGATCCCCATGGGAAACTACTGTCTTACAGGGAGACAAGTCCTTCCTCTGATTTTAGTGGTAGAAGATCAGCAAGATCTTCTAAATCAGCAAGATCTTGCTGGACCTTCAGAAGGTCCAGCAAGAATGCCCCACAATAGCTTCATTTCTGGTCTATTTTAAAATGTTTTTAAGAAAATGAAAAGCTTTCCTGAAGCCCAGAAAGATTCGTTTCCCCAAACTGCAGTGCTCGTGTATGCAGTAAGAACTCGCAGCAGACAGCTACCTGGAAAATAAAATCAAAACACACAAAACAGGAATGAAAAATAAAACCCTCTTACTGCCTATTTACTTAACTCTGATCCAGGCACCGCTCTTAGTAATTTCTCCAGGGCGTGCTTTTTTCTGGAGAAGGCAATTCATTCCAGGTCATCAAATACTTTCACAAAGTGTATTATGTATCTTAGAATGTCTGGAGAGAAAAAAACACTTTGCTGCCTGTCTGTAAAATGCACTGGGAGGAGAGCGAAAGAGACTCCATTCTGTGCCAGGCCAGGTTTGCGGATCCTGCCTGCGAAAGAAGTTTCAAGCCAGTTCAAAGCAGCTGCAGCATTACACTTTCTGAATAGAGAAGTCTCATTTTTCAGAGGTGCTGATCATTCACTGCTCAATCAGGTTCAACAGCTCCAGAATGGAACATGCAGTAATGAAAATTAATGTTTGTGTTAACACACAGGAAAGACGTGCATTAAAAGGGTCTGCTATCAATTCTTTGCCGGCTTGTGTGGAATAACATCCAATAACTAAATCTGGTTGCGCTGGCAGGTGAAGATCACAAACCTTTGGTACAAATCTTACCTAGTGACTGTGATGACCTGTCTAATGACTGTGATTTATTTATATCAGTACAATGACACTGGCAAGTTTCCTAATGCAGAAAAACCTTTCACCCTTGAAAAAAGGAAAGTTGACATATTACTCTGTGCAAAACATTGTCACTTTACTTCATGTCACATTTTAATACTTGTTTTTTCCCCTCATCTCTGGCAGGGGATTTTCCAGGAGCTGGCAGTGAAACCATAACTCTAAAGGAAGGAGAGGACCTATATCTCCACTGTACCCTCAGCAGTGACGACGGTTCTGCCCGGCAGTGGTTAAACCCTCACGGGTTTGCAATTTTTCTGAACACCCAGCGGGGTAAGTGTGAAAACTGAATGCAGCACTTTCCACATGGGGCTGGAGGGTCACTCAGAAGTGGGCTTTCCTGGCTCCCACCCACGGCCAGTCTGACTCACCTGCTACCCAACCGCTCGAGATGGTTTTACCTTCAGCCCCTTTCTGGCAGGAAGCTGATGAAATGGAAACCCCCACAAGAGTGGTCTGGCACTAGAGCTTTTGACAATGAACTGTAGTTACCACCAGCACCAAGAGATTAGCACAAAAACCTACTCTTGCCTTACAAGAGAGACAGGAGCAGACGTGCCTGAAAGCCCTGGGCACTCCTCTGCTCATCGAGGAATTGGATGTAATGCATCATGAGGAAAATTTAGAAAACAAGCAGCGATTTCTAATATGCGCTGACAAAGCCAAAGTTACAATTACTGTGTTCCCTTCCGCTCCCTATACCTCATGTCTCTCTGTCCTTCTCTCTCCTCTCGTTGGTCCAAATTCAACAGATTTGCAAGATGAGGACTGCCTTAGTCGTCCTCATTTGTACAGTGCCTAGTCAGCGTCCCTGCTTGTTAAAGCCTTTGGGCTTTAACGATAATAATGACTGGGGTTTATCCAAATGACATTGGGTACCCAACTCCCATTGGAACTGCACAGGAACCAAGCATCCTCTTCGGTTGCTCTGGGAATCCCAGCCACCAGGTCTTGCCACCTGCATCAGACCAGCCTACTAATATTTCCCGCAAGTATTGCCAATATTTCTAAATGGAAAATGTCATGAGTAACTGTTGTTCTTATTTACTCAGTTACAAGAGCAAGTGGGATGAGTGTTCATTAGCAATTTTAAATGACTCACACATCTATATATTAGGAACTGTCTCCTGTAGAATCCAGGATCCCGAGTTCAGTACTCTCAGTATAATGCATATGAACCATTAGATTCAAATGGGATCCAAAAAACCTCAGTGCTGAGCCACCGACAGCTGATCAATATGGGAAACAGGGCTATTGCAACCTACTCTGTGCTGCTTTGACATCCAGGCTTCCAAAAACCACAGCAGGCTATGGCAGGGGTTCCTCTCTCCTGTTGCAGCCTATTAGTCCAATTGCACCCAAGAACTGCAAGACCTAGGAGGAATTCCCTGCTCCATCAGTTATCTCTACTTTTGACATATTTGTATGTTCTCAGCATTTCACACCGTAGAGGTAGATGAGAGTAGCAAGAATCCCTTCATTTATGTCAGTTCTCTACGGCATCTCCATCCTTTAATGGCTCTAGCCCTTTGGATGCTTAAAGTTTTGTTGAGTTGACCCAGCAATTTAATAAGGTTAGGGAA
>NW_008824036.1:824930-833925 GCF_000699105.1 Pygoscelis adeliae | reverse complement strand
GGTATCTATAGGAGCAGACTCTAACCCGAGTGAACAAAACAGAATCCGTCTTAAATGACCTGAGGATTCTGCCCATGGTTTCAACATCCCACAATTATCCTTCAGTAAGATGCATGATAACACCCACAAGGACCGGAGTTTGCAAAGCATTTGGATCCTTGATAAGTCAGACACTGAATTTTTTTCCTTTTACAACACAGAAGAAAACAGTCCTCATTTAGAGAGAAAGCAAGCTTTACATTATGCATGGACATCTTCATTTTTTATTCTGAATCACCACTGTGAATCTCTGTCACATTGCTTCTCCAATAAACCACTTCATGAATTAGTTCCCTCCAGTCTCATTGTAGCTAAAAATATGACAAGCTAGCTACAAGTCTTACATCACGGTCATTTCAAAATCCTTTAATATTTAATCACTTCCATAAATTATACTACTGCTGTGATTTTCTCCCAACTCTGCATTCTTACAAGACCTCAGCTAAAAAAAATAAATAAAAAGACAGTTTTGGAGGTCTTTTTCTCCCTAACGACTGATACACATCCACAGTTTCAGTTCAATTTAAGGGCAGAAAGTTACACTTTCTGTGCTGCGATTGTGGGGAAAAGTCCATGTGACTTGCAGGCCTGACCCTGAGGACTCCCACGGGTCAACCAGCAGGAGGAATGAAGCAAAGACTAGAAAGTCAAGAGAGAGAAAGGGGACTGTACAGCAGAGTACAGTTATCCTAGGAGATGGTCTCATTAAAATCAAGGTAATTAGACAGGGATAGGAGAAGCGAAACAGCCAATTAATAAGCAGTTAATAAAGAGGTGTGTGCTGACCATTTATCATTTATATATCACAAAATACACCCAAAGAGGGGAAGTGATTTTTTCAAGGCTTGAGGAATGGGGAAGGGAAAGGTCCTCGGTTTATGCAACTATGCTCTATATTCAAAGGTCACATTACTTTTCTGACCACATATCATGTCCTCACACACCAATGTTCGCTTATATTTATCCATCTAGACACTTAAAGAACCCAAATTGCTATAATACCTGGGAACACAGGAATAAGACCCCCTGAAAATAAAAGCGAAAAAAACCATGACATTTTCCCCACTGGCAGCACACATCCCCTTCTTCAGTTTACTACTGCAGCACCAGCTAGCTAGAACTGCTCCGTTATGTCAAGTGTTGATGAATTAAAAAAATGCCATAAAGAAAACTATCCTCATTCATTACTGCTTTGATTATCTGTCTTCCTCTTATGTACCAACACGCATAGCATGCTGGTTTTATTTTCCTTACAGCTTTAAGAGATCAGAGGTACAAACTTATCCATTATTCAAAGGATGAATTATCCATCCAACTGTCTAACGTAACAGTGCATGATGAAGGCGTATACAAATGCCTCTACTATGGCATCCTGTTCAAAAGCAAGAACAAGACTGTTGAGGTATTAGGTAAGTTCCTTCACCTGCTTTGCTGCAGAGGAGCAGAACAACAAAGCCAGCTCCTCAACTCCAGACCTGCATTTTTGCATGCAATTGTACGGTGCTTAACACAAGATAATCCTTGTCTTAGCTCAGCCCCCCCCCCAAATAACGCTATGTATGCAGCCATTCATAAAACCAAGTAGAAAGATGTACTATAACTGATTCTAAATCTTCTTGCTGCAGCTGCTCCTTCTAATCCAGTACTGGAAGTATCCCGAGACACAGGAAGAAGCATTACACTGTCTTGCTACACCCAAGGATGTAAACCACAGCCCCAGATTACCTGGCTGTTGGACAACGGGATAGAGCTCCCTGGTAAGTGTTAAAGGACCGGGGATTGATTACTAACAATTTCTTCTTATCAGCCTTGGGCACGTTTAAAAATACCGGAGGGTGAAACACCTTCTGCAACACGTCAACTGGGACTGCCACTCATCCTCCACTCACTTAGTACAACTTGGCCCCCGTGGTGCCGGTCTGAAGAAAAGTCAGCACTAAATTCCAGCGTTTGTGCAAGGGAGAGGGCTCATCCGCTTTGCTGACATTCAGTGCAGAACAACAGCACTTGGCACCCAAGTCCCTTGGGAGCCCGGAGTGAAATTCCACCGAAATAAAATTAAACCAAAACTCTGGAGGCACAATTTTCAAAGCCCAAGTATAAAGTCAGTTAAGGAATCCATTGTAACTATTTCCATGTTGCGACCAGTAGACAGATTTTCCTCAGCTTTGCTGAGCAGCTCACACGCACACCAGCAGCCTTTCCCTCTCGTTACCCTGTCCAGAGCCAGGCCGCTCGCTAGCAGAAGCAAGAGAGCTCAGGAAACACAGCCCACACCGCCCGGTGAGGCTCTCCCCAGTGAGAGGTCTGCACGCGGCTGGGTGGACACACGTGAGGAGGAACAGAGCCGCCACGTAGCTCAATTTGACGTGTACTGTATAAATAGCTGCTTTGAAGGCCATGTTCTAATAATAACTACCTTATTAGCTGTAACTGTAGCACAGTGGAGAGGAAACACACATCTGTATCAAAGTGTGAGGAAAATACCCATAGATGCAAATGTATTTTCTTTCACGTATTAACAAGCTCTTCTTTGCATTTTGTATCATCAAGCAACGTATTCAAAGCTTAGCCTGTAATCTCCCCACCACCCCCAATGGCTTTTTTAACTAAGAGCTCTAGTAAACAAGAGAGAAGCATGCTGGCCTGAATATAGCTAGAAATCAAGACTAAAGAAAGATATCCAGGCTGCCAGATACACAGGCATTAATGCAACCGCCTAAAGCCCTATGCTTAAAGGAATTGCACTCAGGGTAAGCGAGCCACATGAAAGCCAGGGCAGAGAGCTATCTGCGACTGCAGGGGTGAAGGTGCTCTGGAGCAGGACACGCGTCTTGGAAAAGCAGGGTCTAAAATCCTGCATGTCTTTGGGAAGAGCCAAGCTGTGCGTGACTGTACAGGCTTGGGGGAATACCAGCTGTAAAGTTGTAAAGAGTTCAGGGAAGCAATATATCACCTCCAATTTTTTATATACATTTTTTCCTAGTGTTCATCCGAAAACAGGGGTTTCCTTAAACTTGAAACGTCAGTTCTGGCCCGATAAAAGCATATTACTTGTAACATCACAACACACAACTCAGACACCAAATACCTCCCACAACACAGAAAGCCAACCACGCATTTCTCCACTTATTTTAACAAAAACCTGTACTTACCTTGACCTCCTCCTTGCCTTCGTAGCACTGACCCAGTCAGCCATTAGGGCAAGCCCTACCAGTGAGAACTATCTCACCTTCCACCTCACACCCCGCTGGCACCTGGGAAGGCAATGAAGCACCACAGGGCCTGTGCCGTGTCCAGCTGGTTGGGTTCACCTGTGGCTGGTTTTCAGAGGAAGGAATATTTGCATGAAGAGGTGCTGATTTCACCATGTGGCCTGCTCGCGGCAGACGCAAATTGAAATGTTTGAAAGGAAAAAACAAACTCTCCTAATTCAGTGTTTCTCAAACTTTCTGCACGTGCCTTCCCTTTTTTTGTGGGTGACTGTCTTTGAGTAACACTCCTTTCTCTCCCTTCCATTCTCAGCTTTAATCACTTACTGCAAATATTTATACTAATTATAAAATAGCTAATACGTCTTAATTACTGGCAGTTCCACCAGGGCTCAGCAGGGGCGAGCCAGCTGTAATTACTGAGCTGTTGCTGACAAAGACTATTTCCTTCCTAGCAAAAACACTTTTAAGTCCTTTAGAGCTCTTACATGACCCAGCTGGGGATGGAAAAGAGGGTTGAGAAATACTGGTCTATGTGATACTGCAAGTTATCTGTAAAGGCTAATTTGGAAACAAGGAATTTCTTTCATTTAAGAAATGAGGGTGTTACAAAGGGTAACAGATCAAGAGGAAGCATCAGTTTGTTTCCAGAGAACCTCTACATTATAAACAGACAGTAGAAATTATTGTGCCACCGTGGGCATTTAAGGTAAACATCTGAAAAAACCTCCCTCTCCACTAGAGCGATTCGAACACGTCTCTTTGTGTCACGTGAAATACGTCTTTATTTTTCCGTATCGTGTAAGTGAGTAGAAGTCAGTATTACCCAGAGGACTAGGAACTACATCAGACAAGTTACATGGTGCTCTCTAATCCATTATGGCAAGGCAATTAATCTTTGTGTTTAACTTCCCCCAGCTGCAAAAGGGGAAGAGTCAAACCTGCATTGTAGGGATGGTGGAGGACTTGTACAGGATTTAATAGAGTTGCACCAATGTTTATTTATTACAAATGTAAATGTTGCACATCAATACAAATTTAACAACTTGGTTTTATGTTTGGGGTAACAAATCCACAGCTACTAAGACACAAATTCAGTGCCCTGGGATATCGCATAGCAGAATCAGAACTTCTTTAGATGTCGGTTGTGCTGCAAAAGGGCAGGTCCTTGCCCTGAGGCTCCCCGCTGCGGGTCCTGCGTGGCTGTGGCACACAGCAAAGCAATTTATTCCGTTCCGTAAGGACCAGAAGTGCCGGTGGGTGGTTGGACATTTCGCTGCGGTCCTGCAGGGCGCTGCAGGGGAATTTCCTGGCATGAGTCACAAAACTGAGCAGAGGCTTTGAGTTGAGCGCGGGAGGTGCAGCGAGGTCTGCACTTAAACAACTGCCGAGGAAGAAAACGTGACCTTGCTGCCTTTGGGCTCCCATGTAATCCATTTACACAATGAACCACTTGTGCACAGTAATCAGGTGCTGCTTTAGCACAGCAAAATAATGCAGATTGCACCTGGAAGGTTTTTCATTAAATTGCTCTTGACTAGAAAGCACTTCAATGTTTTCTTCCAATGGGTGTATAGGTGACACTAAGCACGAGTTAGAAGCTGATGGGAAGAAATGGACCACAACCAGCACGCTGACAGTCCTTGCCTATGGGCCCAATTCAACAGCCAGCTGCATCGTTCACCACCAAGCACTAAGAGAAGAGAAGCTGATGGCATCTTTCCGGTTCGAGGACCTCCCTAGGACAGGTACTGCCGCCTCCTTCAGCAGAGGCTATCCCATTTTACCACTCTGAAGTGGTGAAAGTTATGCAGATACATATGCAAAGCTGAAGCCCGTAGTCTACTGCCCCATGTGTGGAATCTGTTTTTAAATGAGAGGGCTACCTGGGGCAAAAGAAGAACTCCAAACAAAGATTTTGGGGCTTTTTCCTGCTTCTTAACTACCTGAAAATTCATTAAACAGTAAGCCAGATCAGCCCAGGCAGGTCAGTTCCCCAGTGCTGCTGCTAGAATTCAGGTGATGTTTGTGCTAAAGCTTTAGAGATAACTCAAAAGTTTGTGTTCTCAAAAAGCCGTGAGCTTCCCATGTCTTCTGTGTATTAGACACATCCACCTGGAAAGCTAGCAGGGTGTAAATACTGTAAATTAACACTGAAGCTGCTTGTCTAATAAATCTCACAGTAGATTTTGCCTTCCACCTATTTACTCATCTTTAGGATGGATCTAATTATTCTTACTTCATTCTTCCTTAGATTGCTTGATTCAACAAATGCTTATAAAGTGCTCTGAAAGTTGTACTGTTGTTGGGTTTTTTCAGTGACAAAACCAAATCCTGCACCAGCTGCGCCAGAGGTGGATACACGTGTCTCTGAGAACGAGCAATCTACAGGTAGGCATTAATTGCTTGGCCTGTTTTTAATTAACGCGCAGGTCAGATAAACACAGCATCTATCATCAGTTGCCATCAGCACTGAGGGACATTTTGCACAGCCTTCAGAACCGCTTTGGTTTTTTCCCCAGTGACCGCAACAGTGTCAGATCTGAACAGCAGCACAGCCTCCACTCCAAGCTACCCACAGCATACTGGTAAGGGTTTCACTTTCATTTTTTTCCTCATTTCATAGCGTTAAATATGTTCAGAGGACAGCGAAGCTGGAGGTGGGAGGGTAGGACTGTAAGTCTAACCACTGCTCAGATAGAGCACCTAAACAGTCCGGAGCGTGGAGCATACAGGGCAGGTTTCGTTCTTCAAGGATCAGTTCAATGGCAAACTGTCTTCTGAATTTTGTCATGTGTTTGGGGGGGGTTCCTTTCAGAATCTGAACAACCAACTGTCCCTTCTGCAGTACCAGAGGACCGAGTCATTACCAACTCAGCGTCAACACCAACCCAGCAAAACCTCCAACCAGATGTCACATCTACTTGTAAGTTTGATCTTAGCTACATGAATTTACCAAACCAGGACAGAAATGCCACTGAGAACAGGATTACGTTCCACATTACAAACAAGCGCGTAACATAAACCACAGCATTTCTTGCTTGTGCGGGGAGCCCTCAGTTTTACAGCCACGAAAGCAGACAAAGTCTCTCTCGTTAGATGCAGAACATCATCAGCATTAGCAGCAGCAGCCAGGCGGGCCGCTATCGCAGCATGGTGCGAGCCCAGGCTGGGATTTCTCTGGACGGTTGCACTAGGTGGCACTGTACAACAACGGTTATCTGTGCATATAGCAGGCTGCAGGTTGCAGTTATCGAACTGAGGAGTTGTTTCCAGCAGAAGAATTAAGAGCTCCGCTGCCCAAACCGGTTGGCCAAAACCCACCAAGGTGGGCACAGGCACCTGCTTAGTGTGACAGGCCCTGCAGTGAAAAATCAATTGGCTGTTTTAGAAATAGAGGAACTCTTTGTTTATGTTTGTTTAAAAGTGCTACATCTGTGATTACAAACGTCACAGAATGGCTACATCCTGATAAACAATTTGTACATATGTTGATAAACATACATTGAAAGCTTGAATCTTTTAACAGGACTTTCACTAGGTGTGCTTACATATCTGATAAGGAAGAAAATCTCTTATGAACGTAAAGTTTTGGTAGACACAGAACACATTATCATTTTAGTTTTACAAATCAATGTTAATTATGCAAAGATGTATTGTCTGTGTGTGTTAAGAAAGTCAGAGCTCAACTCTGTTTGCGCAGGGCCCGAAGTAACGCCAGCTGCAGCAGGAAAGGAAGAATTGGCTGGTTCGTTGAGTTACCATGTCCCCAACGGTACGACCTTGCATCATCAGACATGGGTGGCGGTGGCAAAGGACAGGGGTTCTCACACCGGGTGACTGCACCGCTGTGAGCTATGAAGACAGTAAAAGAGTGGTCAAGGATATGAATAGCAAAAAAAATATCTGCTTTAAGGAAAAGGATACATGCTCCTTCCTGGTTTTGCAAGCAAGTGAAGCAAACTGATGGACAGGGAAAGCCCCAAAATGACCAAAGAGTCAAAGCTCAGCTTTGTTTTAATTTGGCTGTAAATGGGAACCATTAAGTTCAACAATGTGTAAGAGACTCTGAGGATTTTCTGTTCATAAAGCTTAGGTGGTCTTCAGATTAAAACGAAATGCAGCATTAAGGAAGTGAGCACAGAGCTTTAAGTCAAGGGCTCCACGAGTCCCTTTCTGCTGCAGTACCAGGTGCCCTGGACTTCAAAGCTGCTGGGAAAATATGTATTTCTTAAGCACCCCTTTGCCCTTCAGAGAAATACTGTTCTCCTTTCCATTCCTCCAGGGACTGAAACAGCATTCAATGGCAATGTCACAGAAGAGGAACTTGCCAGGACAGAAGCCCCACTACCAAGTGAAAATGTAACTGTGATTTCCACCGTCACCTTCGGTACGAACTCTTTAATGACAGCTTCCAAACATGCAGTAAGCTTTCTTACACCAAGCTGGTTCTCTCTGACCACATACCCACCTCCAAACCTTTTGTCAGTACACTAGGGTAATGCTGGCTTGCAATCTTGCGGAGAGACCGCAGAAACACGACCATTTTTATCATCTAGAAAAAAGTTAAATTTTACTGTTTGTTGTGCCAGAGCACAAGTCCACTGATTTCAATTGGTTTTTCTTGTTCATACAAGAAGAAAAAATTTGACCTCATGTCCTAAAATTAAGTCCAATAAGGTGACTTCTGCTCTCCTACCACGTTCATCTGGCCTGGTCCAGGATATATCGTTCTTGTCTTAATTACCAGAGACTCACAGGAAGCTATTTAACAACACAAACATACACCTGCCTCTTTTACAGAGCAAGATCTGGAATCTGAAGGCATCAAAAAGGAGGAGAATAATCTCTTGCTGCCGATCTTGGTGGCTGCTCTGATTTTTGTGCTGCTCATCATTGTCCTGCTTTTTATGAGGAAGCTGAAAAAAGCTCATGGAGTGTGGAAGAGAGGTGGGTGATGGCCCTGTCCGAGCAACTGCTGACGCTGCTTTATTCAGAGGGGCCGGAGAGCTGAGGAGCCTGTTAAGCAGAGACAAGACAGGCTCCTCCTGCCACCGATTAGATGTCCTTCTCCCATAGACAGTGACTGTGACTTGTTGCAAACAACTATTGAAGAGTCCCTGTAACTGACGGCCTCAGGCCACGCTTCAACTGACACACAAGGTGCCACAAAAGCCAATAAAATTGTTGTCTTAAGCATATCTCTTAGATGGTCAGGATGACTGAACCCCCATTTTATAACTAGTCTCTCAGGATTTTTATGCTCAAGGCAGAGAGTGAAAAAGAGTCGTGGAAAAATCTCATCATCTTAATTACATTTGTTTTCTGCACAGAAAATGATGTTTCAGAGCAGACGCTGGAGAGTTATAAATCCAAATCTAATGAAGACAGTCCGGGCCACGAGAGGAACGGACACGGTAAAAAGCTTTAACCGATATAAACTAATTCCTGTTAGAGCATTGCTACTGACCACAGCCAGAGCAGATTGCAGTCAATCTTACTATACAGAGATATTTGCAAATTGCATGTTTTAAACCTGAATATTCTAAACCCAAACCTTTCATACCCAGAGGTCCACCACAGGTATTACAGCTTCAGCAAGAGTGATGCAGAACCATGCAAAATGAAAATCATTGCTTTTTATTTGATAGGTTAGACTGGAAAATCACAATGGGTTTATCTAGTTTCTAAATACAATCTACTGAAACACTATTAAAAACAATATGTGTGGTATGTACCAGGAA
>NW_008824036.1:823511-824920 GCF_000699105.1 Pygoscelis adeliae | reverse complement strand
TCCTGAATGGCTCATACCTGATTTCACCACCAACAAAACATCAGTGCTTCATCCGTCCTGTCCTCAGCCGGTGACTACAGACCAAGGCAGGTCTGTCAGCCCCCTAAGCTGGGGTATTTCTGCTCCACACTTGGACTTTTGTCTAAATAAAGGCAGCTTTCGGCAGGTGAGTGAGCCCACATGGCAAAAATGAGGGAACTTTGCCAACATCTTTCAACATGAGTTTATTGCATCACCTAAACTGCATTAAAAGAGAAAGTGGCTCGTAATTATTGTCAAAATACTTTCAAAACTTTCCTTCGTTTTCAAATATTTTTAAATACAAAATATTTAAACCATGCAGGTACCCCCCCACGCTTTACAAAATCAGTAATAAACGTGTGTTTATCTTTCAGCTGCCAACCAGCAGTCCAACATGCAGTATGTAACACAAGGATATGTGGAAAGAACACAGAAGAATCCAAGCGACAAAAACATTGCAATAAGTGCAAAACTGTTTGGATGTGGAAAGGAAACGGATGTATAGCAATGGCAAATCCGTACAATGTGCAGAAACACCACTGTTTCCTGATATTTATATTACAGCATTCAGATATCAGTATGATTTCAAGGAGCAGAAGTACACACAGCTACCCTCAATCCAAGAGCCAATTTGGACCGCTTTTCCTTAAAGAGCGGGACAGGTAGATGGGACTGGTGCCCCTAGAAACCTGTTAGCAATGAACACTCTGATTTACCTGTAATCCTCAGAGGATTTAATTAGCCACTGCCAGAAATAGAGCTCATCGATCCCACCTCAGGTCCTATCAGCAGGTCCAGTCCTGGCAAGGGAACATGCAATTAGCCCGGAGGACCGCAGGACATGAAGATATATTCATGTAACGCTTCGGCCACCTCCTCTGCCAGCATGGGACTGAGCAGGAAACCCTGGGAGGTGCAAACCAGCTGGGACTTGTATTTTCTGACCCCAAACCTGGACATCCAGCTGTATTTAACCAAGCAGGAAACATTTGGGAACTACACCCGGACAGTCTCCCACACGGCGTACGCTGCCGGGGGCGTTTCTGGGAATATGGAAGTCCTCGGACGGGGGGTTGGCAAAGGTGAAGAGGAAGGGCAGTGCTGCACGCGGGAGTCCCCAAATCCAGGGGCAAAGCCACTCGCCTGCCAGGGGGCAAGCTAGGGGAATGGCCGAGACATTAGGTCTGCAGAGCCTCGTGACGCCATCACCGGGAACCTCCTCTGGTGCAGAAAAACTGAATTCCTAAAATAAAGGAAATTGACATTACACCAGAGAGCCGTATTTATTTTTCTCATTAGAGACGACTGTTTCTCGCCAGCAGAAACAAAAATGCTGAAAACGGGTTTGGGGCCGGAATTAAACGAAGGCCGCCAAGGCACCGCGGGAG
>NW_008824036.1:795629-822993 GCF_000699105.1 Pygoscelis adeliae | reverse complement strand
CCGCCAGCGATCGGCGGCGGGAGCAGTGGATGCAGGTGCCCGCCCGGGTGCGAAAGGCCTCCCGGCGGGTAAACTCGCGTGGGAGCAGCAGCGCGAACCCTGAAAAATCAGAAATTACATGTTGCATTTCCGCATCTTAGCAGCCGCCCACGTGCTGCAGTGAAACTCACTAGGTACCTTTACACTGATTGTTCACCCTGTCTGCGCTCTGACTGACGAACGCACCTTTCGTCCCGGAACACTGCCTTTTTCCTTCCTCCCAGACACTTACCTTGTAAGTCTCTGGTGGTGCAAATGACTTAGGAATGCTTCAATGCAATCAAACGAAAAGAAACTGTCTTTCCAATTTAAGAAGCATTCCAGTTCTCACTGTGTTCCCTTCTGTCACACTTTCTTGCTGATAACTTACTTATCAAGATGGTATAAGTTGAATAAAGAGAACATACAAAATTTTTTACCTCTCAGAAGTTAACAGATAGAATTTTGTTGCTTTGTCGTAGCTTCGTTTTCGTAAGTTGTTTATACATGATTCGCTTTGTTACCACTAAGGTAGATGTCATAGTAGTAAGTCATGCATTTGCTATATAGGGACCTTGATATTAACTGCTTAAAGGAAAATCAATGTAATGGATGAGAGTAAAGAATTGTTTTAACTATAGAAGATCAAATTCCGAGCCCAAGCCAATGATACCACCCACAACTCCAGCTTTTAACAAATACAATCATTACCGTAGAGTGAAGACCCTTTTTCTGTTTGCTCTCATGTTTTCCAAATACAGGGCTGGTGTATACCCTCAGTGCAAAACACAGAATGAATTCTTCAGATACGAAATATATTTCAGTTTCTTTTCCACACGCCTGTAACACGAGTAAAAAAGATTCTCCCCAAAGCATACTCATGCAACCAGACTTCCACCCTGCAAATTGGAAAAGGCCGTCTGTAAGCAAAGGGCGCTTTCCCTCAAGTCTGCGTGACTCCGAAGAGTCTGATTCTGAAAGCCTCGTTCAGGAGAGACAGTATCAGTTAGAACTCCAGCAGCGGATTCATGAAAATGAAGAGCTGGTAGGACTGTATTCTGAGGAGTTGGAGAATGACAGCTTAGAAGAAGATAGCTTGGAGGAGATGAGTTTAAAAGAACAAGAAGGAGCTGAGTATGACACAAATCGATATACAAATGGAATACAAAAGAAGGATGGTAATGGAAGGTAAGGCATAGGATTTTAGTTGATGAGTAGAGTAGTTCTGACACTTTAAAACCTTGTGCTCCTCAGAATATACATTACATATTCACAACCAATTTATATTGCCAAAGTGCTATCAAGAGCACCTACGGACTTACTTACACACGAAGATGTACTGTTTCATCTTACCCACATTCATAATTATTATGCCCATTTCTCCAACATAGCCTCAATTATTTACTGGCTAAAACACCAGTGTAGGAGAATAAGATGGAAAAGAAAACATCCCTCACAGACCTGTATAGGCTCCCCACGTACTGGCTCTAGACGCTGCATACAGAGGCGAACGCTATATGCCTATTTAGGTGCCTGTAAAACAGGCAGGCGAGAAGCTAGGAAGTGGTGAACAGATACATGCTAACCCCTACTCTTAAACATTACTGGGTAAGCTAATGGGGGAGCATTTAACTAGGGTTTTTTCTGGTAAAGGCCTATTAAATGTAGATCCCCTCTTATTCCTGTCTACTTGATCCAGAACTGCAGCCCGTGGAAGGAGTCCAATGACCGTAACGGGCTGTGGACCAGGCACTATGATATTTAGCAGTATGTGCTGGCTAGCATCTCAAATAGGCAACCATTGCCATGTAAGTGTCAGACCTTCAGATGGTGCAGCAGCTCCGAGATCATGGGCTAGAGGGTTTCTGGAGCTGGGCTGTGAAAAAGAACCAGGGAGAAAACAAGGACCGGTACCAACACATCCTCTTTTCGTTCCTTGCAGAAAGACCTGTGCTGAGCAAACCAGGCCGCTTCCTGTGAGAAAACTTACAGGCAAAAATTGGTGGGTTGAATAAATGCAGTTTTGTCCTTATAGCTGTATAAATCTAAAATTAACATTTCCAGGGTTACAGTCACCTTTAAACATTCTTTAGAAAGCGCTAACGGTACATAAAATTTAATTTGCTGTCATATGCATAAAAGGTTTAACACTGTATAAATTGGGAATAATTCTGAAGTTTAAAGGGATTAAATTAAACCTGAAGTAATAATGATGTGCAGTTTCAATTTAATTGTCTACTTAAAATAAAATGGCAAACAAATGAAGGCTAAATGATTAATAGAACGCTTTTATTCACCTCCTCCACAGGCAAAATGGCCAGTTATTGAATATTTTATTGTGAGTGCAAATGATGTTAATTGTACTGGAAACGTGCTCTAATTTTTAGTAATTTTTTTGACTGAATACTATGCTGAATGTGAGGCTCTTCATTAAATGGAAATTTGATTTTATTTTGTTTGAACTTAGCCCAGTAAGTACTCAAATACAGTCCATTAACCGGAGCAAATATCACAGCATATACATATGAAACCCCCTCTCTACATCCATTACTAACCTCGGAATTTGAAGAGGAAACACTGCATCTGTTGTCTACATACAACACTTTTGTTGATGAGTACAGAGTCCATCTAACCTTTATATCAAGTTGGGGGGAGGAATAAAAGCTGCACTTTTTGTCTGCAGATGATCAGAGATGAAGGAGCTCTTCACACTCGTTTTGTTCCCGTGCGGTGACCTGGCCTGCATAATACAATTGAGCTGCTGTGCACACATTTCAGCACAATAGAACTCTTTAGCATTATACTCTGTTATTTGAATCATTGCAATTATATCACATATTCCTGTACTCGTTTCAAAATATGGTCGCCTATTTCTGTTTACCTGTGGTGTATGACAACTAGGAATAAAAATGTTTTCACCGATGTAAGTCATCTAATCTCTGGTATACAGGATACCACGGCACCGATGCTTAGCTGAAATGAAAAGCATTGCTAGAGAAGCAGATTATTTTATTATTAGGAACCACTTGAAATATAGGCATAGGCATGTAACTAATTTAGAAAGGATGAATAAATGATTTATGGAAATGTTACTATAATTAACTGTGCCACAGTTTGGAGAATCCAGCAGATCAGTTCATTTCTTTTAATAGGGGCTGAAGAGTCAACCAGGTTTCAGTGCCTATAAATGTCACTTTGAAAGGCTCACCGTTTGTCAGTCAGTGTCCAAGAAACCAGGACTATACTGCAGGTCCAGTTAGGAAAGAACAGCATTAAAAGCTTTTTTCTCCCACGCTCCTTACTCCTGCCACTGCCTGCACGTCTCCTGGAAGCCAGTTTGTATGTCTGTGGCTCCTGCAGTTGGTTTTCCTCCTGTTGGATCAGACTGTAAATCATAAACAGAATCAATTGTGGTATTTTTTTAAGGCAGACCATCTTTGTTTGCTTTATGACAAATGTAGTTCTGAGCAATGATTTGGACACTTGTTAAAAAAAAAAAAAAAAGCCAAACCCACAAACCTTTCTGATTTATGTTTTTCTACTCTTATCTCAATTACAGCCTGTTTTTTAATGAGGAGTTACTTTCAGTCTTATTGTATAGTAAGAGTTTTTTATTGAAACATGATGTTTCATAGGAATGAGAAGAGAGAATAAAAGTACAGAGCTGTAGGCTGTTATTGCTCAGACAGTCAGTTCTACTGACATTTGAGAGAAGGATTTTACCAGGAATATCACTTTTCTTTCACACAGCAGAGTCTCTGAAGAATGAGCAACACATATTGTCTTTTGTAGGCGACATCATTTTAAAGTAAACAATAGAAACAGTATGTTATAACAACTTAATCTTTTAGTTGATTCTACTAGTGCTTATGATTTCTATGGTAAATTTAGGATAAAGACTGTATTTTACTGTGATCTGAATGTTAGGCCAATTTATCATTCACTGATAATGAAAAGTAAAAATTAAGAGGAGGTCCTGCCTCAATTTTCTACTAAAAAAATGTTTGATAAAACTGTTCTGATCCCAATCCCACAAATGGCCATACTGTATGCACTGAAATAACTCCGTTGAGCATATTTGCAGGACATTTGTTAGCTCAAATTGCACACTGAAATAATATAGAATTTGTACAATTTATACATAAATAATTTTGTGTTTCTTTTTCAAATAGGAAACAACAGTCTGTGGACAAATATTTCAGCCTAAGATACAATCCTAATTGGAAGAACACAAAAGAGGTAGCAGAATTTTCTGTGACAGAAAAAGCATGTCAAGTTGCTGGAGAAAGCAGTGTGGACTTTTCACAGGATTCATTTTACCTCCATTCCAGTGGCTCCCCAGAAGAAAAGAATCAACAGGAGGCAAAGTCACAAGATTCATTCTCAGAGTCTGGTACAGAATTACCAGGCTTTCATGAACCAAATGCCGTGGTCAGCAACGAACCTTTTAGGCTACATACCAAAGGGAAGGAATCTGCAGATGGCCGTCATTTGAAAGATAGTCCCAGTACATATGGAAGGGCTTTTACTCTTCAGATTCAAGAAGATGGACTACAAAGAGCAAAAAAAGACTTTGTGGAAAAAAATAAGCGGACTTTAGGATTACGTTCCGAGAAGATAAATTCCTATCTGCAATTACACAATAAAAAGCAAGAAGTTCTTCAAGAGCAGGTAGGTAACTTTTACGTGTTTTCTAATTGGTATAAACTGAGGACTGTCTAGTGTTAAAATGGAATAGCTGCATGATCAGGTTTGCAGAGGAGGTAAGTAGATTTACAGTCTATCATGCAACTGATTTCCAATAAGAATCTTGTTCACCCTTTACGGAATAATTGACAAGTCCTCAGTTACTCACAACCCCAGTGATGGCCCTGTTACAAGCCTAGTTAAGCTATGTATATTCTTGGCCATGAAGCATGTCTGCATGGTCACAGAGGTGATCTCTCACTAGTTGTTAATCTTGATGCAAAAGAAATGCTGTCTTCCTTCCTATGGGATCTATGCTGCACCTCATCAGTGGTTCTTTTTTGCTGCCTCTGATTTTTCTCTGTTTGGACAACATGAATGTGCTAATGATTATCTCTGCTAATAGCATATTCTCAGTTTTGCTCAATGCAACAAATGCAAATTGCTTCTGATAGTAGAATACTCACAATTTTTTAACTGCAGTAGGAAACCCTGATGTCACCATTTGGCTTAAAAAGCAGTATTAGTGTTTTTCCACCTGCACTGATCATAACAAAAAAGTATATGTGAAGTTACAATTGAGTTTGAGAACCAGAAAACATATGTGTGGTCACACTGCTTTCAAGGGCCATGCACGCTCTTGCTTGTCACTGTCATTTAGGGCCACACATGTAGGAATAGCCAAGAAATATGTGTCAGATTTGGGCGGTCAGACAACCCTTTCCCCCTACTTACTTTCTCAGCCAGACCAAACCTTACATTTGAAATCACTCAGCACATACCAGTTGTGTACAGTACTTGGATTTGAAGGGCCTAGCTTTCTTATGATTGACTGCGATATGTCAGACAACTTCTATTAAGGATTAAGTGGAAATGTAATTACAGTTCCTAATGAACGATTATACATGAGTTTGTTGCTTTTACTTGCTACTTATTATGCATAATGGGAAGGTGGGAGTCATTGAATCACTCCACGAGTTGAAGCATAGAAAATTCTCAACTTGGAAAACTACAGAGACTTTCTGCTTCAAGTGACACATTTTCCAAGGCTAATGAACAGTTGACACAACACTAGAGGGCATCTGCAGACTACATTACAAGGAGTATAACGGCGGACAAGCTTTTTTCTAGCCGACCTATTAAGAGCACTTGTTTTTTTCAGTTATAATTTGGTTGATGGTAAAAATAATTAGTGTAGATTGATGCTAATTAAAGCTGTGTTGATATGATTATGTTTACTATTTGGGGAATTCTCAAAATGTTTCATATGTAAGTATTGGAGCCAGGGATCAGGACTTCATTGTGTAGACACTATTCCAAGATATGTAATAGAAAAAAAAAAATCTGTTAAAATCAGGGGCTACGTTCTAAGATTACCTTGCTGAAGTAGCCATGGGGACAGCAGAGCTGTGACATAGCAGGAGCCAGGCAGCATGTGTGTAGAAAGGTGTGGTTTTTTCCTCCACAAGTTGATACAGCCGCAACAGCATCACCACCTACTGTCAGCTAGCTTTGTATTTGCTGCAGATAGGCATAGGAAGATGTACTTACCTCTCTTGTTCTTAATCAAGACATCCATTGCTCCGTCTTGTTGGAGGGGGTGAAAGAAGGCCTGACGGAAGCATCTTGTTGACCAGAGCTGGCCCATGAGGCAACTGTGGTCACCTCACCTGGAAAACTGTATCAAAAGTGCAGAAACACCAAATATGTGAAGAAGCAAACAAACCACGTCTTCTGCTGGAGCGATCAAACATGTTCTGAATATTGTTTTTTCCTAAACTGGATTATTTTGAGCTTTGCAGGATGTTGAAGCTGGTTTTATTGATACGATCGCTGTTGGCTGTCAGGTACTGTGGTAGTGAAATAGTGTTTACATTGAAGTAAGTACTTTGTGTACAGCTTTTTTCAACTGACATAACAATAGGTAAAATATTTTCAGCCTCATTCTTCCAAGATTTACAGCTATTATCTCTGTGCATACAGACAGCAGGCTGTATGTACCAAAACATACCATAAATGGGTGTTGATCTGTATATTTACTAATTTATACAGCATTTTATAAAGCATCAAGTTCTTTGCAGTGTTGTCTGATTCTTTAAGAACCTGATGATGAGTTTCTTTGAGAGAGAGAGAGAGAGAGAGAAAGAGAGAGAAGTAGTGGCCCAATCTAGCTCAGCTGTACTCAATGTGAGTTGCTTTCCTACCTACAAGCCCCTTACTTCAAAGCAAGGAACATAATGTACAATTTTTTAATGGCTCTAGACCAAGGCACTCAGACTCTCTGTGCACTGCGCCTTACCTCAGTGTAAACACCTAATCAAGATTGCCTGCGCTTCAACAATAGCAGCCAAATGCAATTCGAGAACCACAAGCCTTTGAAGTCCTCACTGCAAAGGCCGGTTTTCTAGTCTGGGATAATGACATGCCATGATTGCTGTCTTTGTTGTATCTTTTCAGTAGAGAAGCAATTATGGGCCTCAATTTAACAGAATAGGCATTACACAGCTTATGATGCTCAAAATGCAATTTCATTTGATCATTTTCTCAATTTGATTGGTATTAATAGAATAGTTCACAAAAAATGCTGGCAGAGGTTGTGTCCTGTTCCTCTTTCAAAGAGATAATGTAGAAGTATGCTTTACCTGCCCAGTAAACTATCAATACAGTGAGTCAGTTGGTTCCACCAAAAACATCTAACTGACTGCAAAGCTCTATCCACAGTTCAGGAAACCTGTGTGGTAACTTTTAATTTGTGAACTTTTCTAGTCACAACTAACAGAATCTGCATCACCATTTGGAGCAATGAGATCACCTGAAAACTCAGCAATAGACCCTACCTACCTTTTCCTAGTTGTCCTAATCTCTCACCACCAAAGATGAGAGGCTCAGCTCCCCAGAAGGATTTAACACTTCCTTCACACTGATTTCACCATTACGATTTTCAGTTAATAATTCTCTTGGTCACAAGTATCTTCTCAGTGCAAGTTCTCCTGTGTTAGCCAGTGTCGCTCTGCAGTGGTGCAGAGGTACTTCTACCACAAGCATGAGTCCAGCACATAGTTGGCTGTAGTCTCTTTACGGTGGGACTGCCTTACTGCACACTTAATTGAGGTCACACCCGCTATAGTACTTAGCAGGATAGTTTCGGACGACATAAGGATAAATAAAAAATAAAAAAGCATTGTTTTTTGTCAAGTTTTATAGACTGGAAAAAGAAGTTTGATGCTTTCAAGAAAAAAATTCATTATTGCCATTTTTATGAGGGTATCTCTTGGCTTTGAAAGCTGTAGTGCCAGCAGCCACCCTCAAAATCTGCTCAAATTTGATTTCCAGCCGTCGTGCTACGACTGTGGCCACGTGAAGATGTTCTTCTTGTTTGTGGGCTTGCTATTTTGCACAAGCTGTTTGATTTTGTTGCCTGGCTATATGTATTAGATGTTTTATTTCTGCAGCTACTCCTTGTAGACTTGTCTGCCAACATCACTGTGTTTTGCCATCTTTTTCTGCATGACTCTATTGTTCAAGACCCTGCTATGGTGTGTGTCATCCATTAATATCTTGGTACACTGGCTGATTGCTTGGACAATGATGATTGTCTAGTTACTTTTCTGTTATTAGGTACATCCACTGGCTCTCATATAAATGGAGAAGCCCAGACGTCTGAGAGTTACAAGTAGGTTTCTGTGCTGCATACTTCCTGCAATTTTATTTTCCTCCCTTCTTCTTAAAAGTAGAAGGAATACTCCCTACTACCACACCACTGTTAACTGTTTTTTTGCTTCCTTTTTCATTTTCTCTTTTAGCCGCTCATTTTCTTGTAATCTATTACATAATGCCTAACTTTAGCATTTAGCTTTAACAGGAAGCAAATTATTCCTTATTCTTTCCCCAAGACTTTTAAATCCTTTCATCTGGTTGGGCTGTGGCCATAAACATTCTTGGTTTTTAGGTTACAGGTCCTAAAACTGTTGATAAGGAACCAGTTCAGAGTGTCCTACCATTCCAGACTGTGAAAATGGAGCCTGAAGACAAATGGTACCTGAAAGCACAGCAGCTCAAGGTTCCTTTTCGATAGAACACGATAATTGAAATGTATATGTAAAAGCATTGAAGTCTGAATATTTAAAGCTGTAATCTCATTACTTTTAAAGTACCAATTATTGACAATAAATCCTTAGATATATATCAGTAGATGATCACCAAAATTTAATGCATATGCTACTTTATATACTGAATGATTTCAAATCAAAATAGATCCCAAATCCCCAAAAATGCTGAGCTCAAAGCATCTTACCTATTTAGGACATTATTTGGTTGATAATAATGTAAAAGCGCAAACTAGTACACGGTCATGTTTGATGGTTCATGAGGATTCTGAGCTAGAACTTAACTACTGTTGCATTACTTGTCCCCTAAAATCCCTGTGAACATAAGGGAACAAACCATAAAACAGAAAATGTTACAGGAAGAAAAAGTTGCACTGATCTCCTCCGTACACATAAGTCTATAGATCTGTTTTATGCTGGCCTTTCAAACCAATGCAATGGGATAGTCTTTGGAGCAATAAAAGAGACCAGGTTATCATCACTGATGAAAAACCAAGAACTTCAGAACCAGAACCTCAAGCCAACTGGAATTATTATTGGCAAACCTAGTTATTCTCGTTGTATTACAAGCATTTGAAGTAGTTCAGGCAGACTGTTTAAATTCCCCGCTGTTTACTTAAGACGGGAAGCTGTACTGTAAAGGACAAACAAGATTTTATGCTGCTGTTCATTGTGAGAGATGTGCTTTATACATGGAATTTCAGAATGAAGGAGATATTTTACAGGGCTGCTCATGCCGTTTAAATGGGAAAACATTGGCCTGGTCCCAGTTTGGCAGCAGCTCATGCTTTCCACCAGTGGCACGGTATGCCAGAACACTAATCGTTACAGCAGAGGTCGAGCTAACAAATCATCATCTTGGCACCAGGAGTCAGGATTCCCCAGTGCTAAAGCTTTCGCCAAAACATTCTGCTCTATATGTGGATTTAATACCTACCATTAAGTAGTTATTCTGAGTGCATATGCTATGTAGTGATTGCAAGTGTTGCTAACAAAAGAACCCTAGAGAGACAGGAGGATGAAATGGAGGATTTTAGCGCTGACAAAGATTAAATGGACAGAGAATGGATTTGTATATTCCCTAGAAGGAAAGCCATGTCTTTCCTCAAAATAGGCAACACCTGATGCTGTAATTGGAAAGTGATAAATCTTAAATAAACTCCAGATTTAGAGTATGTCAGTTTAGCTCAAGACAGTAGTCCTGGTGTGCTTAAATTCTTAAATTGTTTCTTATAATTTGGATAATGTTTTGCAGGATACAGGGCAGCAAGGAATGCTTGGTTTAGAAATGAAATCATTTAAATCATTGATGTCAATCTGTTTCTACTGTGGACCAGTCTAATAGTGTGTACATAGCCATCTTTTCCTGAAATTTAGTACAGTTTACTTTCATTAGAGGATTAAAACCAAGAACTGATTGATTTTTGAAACATTTTCCCCAGATGGCCGACAGTGAGCTACCACTTCTCTACAGGATTAGAAACAAGTAGTCCTGTGCATTTAAGGGCACCTATTTTTGCACCTCATTCAGATAAAACTCCCTCATTCCATATTTACCGCAGCATCATTCATTAGATATGGTCTGCATCTGTAAGGAACCATTTTTATAGTGTTCTGCTTCAGAATTTGTCTCAGGCCATTAAGCAAAGTTTTGATGCAGTATTATGCATTGTCTGTGCTTCACCTGAATAGCATCTGTGCTTCTGTTCTTGACTAGGTGTTCCTACATATTTTAATTTTGGATTAAGTCTAGCCAGGCCATCACCTGGTCTAGCCACGAGCATAATGTACTGAGTCAGGGTTAGATACAAGCAGCATGGAGTGATTTTGATGGGTCCAATCAAACTTGTGCAAACTGGCCTAACTCATTATCAGTACGTTAAAGAACTGTTATCATAGTCATGAAGGACCAATACCATACCTAGGTCTCTTTAAGGGCCCTTCTATCAGGACATGTTTTGTTAATTCAAAAACCCCAAACCTGAAGCCTTACAAATGCCACAAAGACAGACTGTTCTCCATACCATACTAGGCTTCAGGACACAGATGCTTTTCCTTTTACACTTCACCCTCTGCTAAGAGCTCACTTTGAAAACTAATTCCGATCGTGATACTCATTCAGCCTTATAAAACATTGCTATAACCCTTTTCTAGTTGTGAGTGTACATTAAACAGGGGTGGCTGGCTCCATACATCCCTGATTTTTAAAGGGACAGCTGATTATGCACTCCAGCCTGTTCAGGCCTGCTCAAGGCAACCACATCAACACATGTTCAAAGTTCAGTACATGTTCAGAACTCAGCTTCATTGTAACCTGCACAGCTATTTAAGGGCTGTCTAAAATAAGAACGTTGTCCTGAATGAGAATCATAGAACATGATGTAATCTAGCCCAAACATCAGTTAATCAGTTGATTTGTATAATTCTAAGAAATAGATACGTGAAAGGCATTGTGACAGGCAAACTTACCCATACACTTGTATATTGTTGATCTTAATGAACATATAAAATAGCAACCACTGAAATTCACCCCACTTTTGATAACTTGTTTTAGGATCACCAACATAAGTCCTTCCAGAGAAATAAAATAAAATCCAACCAGAGTAACAAAGGGAGAGCTTTCCCAAGGAATGATAGCCAACAACCATCAGGAGGACCAGCAGAACCGAAGTCTTGGCACCACAGGCACCACCAAATATCAGAATTTCAGACTGCTCCCATGCAGGCAGTGGAGCAAAACAACAGCAGCACACTGCAGAAATGGCTGTATCCAAGTCCTTCTGTTGGCCCTGGCACTAATACAGCAGCAAATTCAGATACTTGCTTAAATAATTTCCCAAATTCAAGACATTTTGTTAATCAGGATTTTACCACATCTACCTATCCTTTTCATCCAACATTACATAAATTTAACGCAGCGGAGGTTATATCTCCAGCATATATCAGCAAGGAGAACAAGAAATATCGGCATGATTCTCCAAATGGACTTCCACAGGACCAGCAACATTTATACAACCATGTCACTGTGCAGCTTTTTGCAAGAGATAACGGTACCAATGGTCAAGCACATCCAAATCAGAGGAATATTTCATCTACTTTTAATGCCAATTTTCAAGAATTGGTGAAGGATCAAGTATCACTTCAGGATTGCAAAAGACACATTAATGCAGATAAAAGGTATCAAAACTATGCTATCAGTAGTTTATGGTAAGGATCTAAGTGTTGAAACAGGATTATCATAAGACTATGATGCCCAGAAAAAATAGAAATGGACAAGAAAATGTTTTAAAGTCCAAAGTATAAAATTATTTTTCTACAAACCTGCCACTATAGATTACTACTAACTTAAGATTCATTATAACTGTTGATTTTTAAATATGGTATTGGAAAAGGACAGTTCTGTACTCCAGGCTCTCTTGCATATAGAATTTTCCACAATTGAAACTTTCCTTCTGAAAGCCTAGAAGGTGAAGTTTAAAAAATAGATAGCAAAGAGCACTGTGCATAAGCTAAGTCTACTGCTAGCTGCATAGAGTTATATCAAAACTTGTCTTGCAGGGTGAATATCCAGAGTCATTCCAGTGCCAATTCTGGCTCGCTACACATGGGGAAGGGCATGAAAATCCTTAGTTATGTAGAATTTCACCTGCCTTGATAAAAATGAAGGTTTTATTTCACATAAACAATTAATTCTTTCAGTACCGATCCCAAGCCATTTAAAGGCAGTTTTCATCAGCTTAAGCTAGGCTGAAAGTTTCCCCATCTATAATTTTTCCATTTATTTTAAAGTTTCCATACACTTGGGTGCAAGCAAAATCAGTCATTGTGAAACACCCGTCTTTCCATCTTCATGTTCCCAGTATATTCTGTGAGCAAGGATCATTCCATGTACAGATTGCTTGTTGACCTATCTGCTATATACAAATAAAGATTCTTACTTTTCCCCTCTTTCTTTTTTGAGGCCTTCTCAATCTTCTGTTCACAGTTCACCAACAGCCCCTTTTACTACCTCCCAATTTACAAAAACGATGGAGCAACATCACCAAGAAATCACTCGTTTGACAGAAGCTCACTTAGCTGACAGGCACTTGTTCAGCCTACTTCGACCTATAATCCCACAGGTTGAAGGTGGTTCAGAGGTAGATCCAGAGAGCGGTGAAGGAAATCAAGTGAAAATAAGCCGAAGCAACTCAGAAGGATATCTCATGCAAATGGAAAAGCAAAAACAGCCTAAAGTCAGCAAGAAGGTAAGCAAATAGATGTGGATTGGATGGTTTTACATTTCTATTTCCCCCTCTGATTAATGTTTTTTTTCTTAATAATCCAAAGATCTTCACCACAAAAAAAAAACCAAAAAAAAAAAAAAAAAAAAAAAAGGGGAACGGGTACCGAGAAATATTTCATTGTTACAGAGAGCACACTGACACACTGACCTGCCCAGAGCATTAAAAACCAAGGAACAAAGGTGGAAACAGACACTAAAATCATTTTAGTCTAAAGAGCAAGGCGGTTCACCACCACCTCTCCCTATGTCACATTCAGTCTTGATTAGCTCTAAGAACGCACAGAGCAGTGTTTGACCTTTAAGTTATCCAGTGATAAAATGATTTAGAATAAAGCTGTTTGTATAAAGCAGCAGGTAGCCAGGCCTCAGATCTGAGCAAACCATTATCCTGGTCATGCTCATTTGCTATCCAACTCAAATCTCTTGGTTTCCAAGGGAATCAAACTGAACAACAACAAACTTAGAGGATTTGTAAAGCTAACGGCATAAACATTATTAAAAGTCTCCTGATGATCCCATTTTGGTCCTTATTAAAACTTGGTTCTTTTTGTCATTTCTGTGTGTGCAGTTTCATACTGTAACCAGTTAACGCAGATGCAGTGGAACAGCATAGAGATATCCCTGTGTGTCCATGGCAAATTAAACGTTTAAGAAGTTAGCTCCAAGTCTCAGGGCAGACAAACTAAGCTGGAATAATTACTCATGTGTTTCATCTAGGAGGCAGTTTGTGTATTGCTGCTTGAATGCCTCTAAGAAGAATTAGCTGGATTATGATAGTAACTGAAGGGCAGATTTCCTTCCCTTTCTGTTCCCCTGAGTTCAAACCATTGTTTCTGTCCTGTATTCTCAGTAGCTTTCTCATGCTTCGTATGTGAGGAATGCCACAGAGAATGACTGTTTATGTCTGTCAGAAAAATCCTGCTTTTCCTAATAAACAAATGCAGTCATACTCATCGCATGAAGTGAGAAAACCCTGATTTTGTTGTAGACAGCTAAATTATTAACTCTTCACCGTACCTTAAATTAAAAGTTAGGTGTAAGTATATCATAAAATAATAGGGATAACTGACACAAAGACACATCAAATAGAAAATTCAGTGCATAGAATTAGTTTCTCTGCAGTTGAGTTTAACTTGAACATGCCCTTTGAAGAAATGCGCATTTTATTTGCATATAGAAATTTTGTGTTTCTGCATTACTCTGTGGTTGAAATTACTACAGAGCTGATCATAATGAGTTTCCACTGACAAGTTTTTAAAATGTAGTCCACTTCTAAAAATTAATCTAGTGTTCTTGAAAGAGATTTAAAAGATTCTGGAAGTATTGGGGTCTTTGTAGTGATGTCATGCAGTATTGAAATGGTATCACCCATCCCTCATCTCCTGTCTTCCCTATTGCACTTGTAAAGCTTTTGTGGGGCTGCAAGGCATGTATTTTTCAACTGTCTGTGAACAATTTTCCATTGCAGTTTTGAGAATAAAGAAAGGTTACTATTACTAATAACATTTGCCTAATTTTTTTACCACCAAAATCAGGTACTTTTATCTGCTTCTCTTATAACAGTTTCTTTGGGGTTTCCTTCTAGTAACAGTCAAATGGGTCACCTTATGCTGTTTAAAAATAAAGCTCACAAAAGATCATTTTTGACTGAGAAAGTATTGCTTTGTGATTTGGATGATTGGCAATTACCCGCCTAGATTCAAAGGAAATACAGTGTAATTTGACTTGTGCAATTAACTCAATCTTTGTGGTCACTTAAAATCCTTAAAATGAGACATGCCAGAGGTAAAACTGAGACTGCAAGTTGAATCCTACTCTTATCTTGGGTGTCCGCAACAAGACTTGCTTTAATTATGCTCTCTGTAAAATCATATAAAGGAAAATCTGTCACTGCTGTTTGTTTTTCAGCCGTGTAGCTCAAAAGCCTACATAAATCTGAATGTGAAGCTTGGAGGCCTTGGACCTGACTATGAAGCAATCAAAGAGAAAGTAAGCGGTCCCTATCATATGATCTGCTTTTCAGTTGTGCAAAGTGAACTTGGGCAGAGGAGAATGGCAAAGAAATCACTGCTGAGAAGCAACTTATGCTTGTCTGGTACTTTATGTCCTTGACTCTAGGTCTAGCTTGAGATCCTAAGGGGAGATTCAAATAGAAGGAAAGACAACTGTATTGTGGATAATTTTAGCCGTCTAATTTTGTAGTTCCAGAAACAGGGAGTAGTTCACAGAATTCAACAGGGCTAATTGCACATCAGTAAATTATACACTCGTGTGACTGAGTTGCATTGTCATTCCCCGTTGAGAAGGTTTGCCTAACCTTCAGAGTGGAAGTAAAAGAAGAAGTTGTGTAAACACAAGAAGAAAACAGCTGGATGTGCATTACCCTGTTGAAATGGAGAGAGATTGTTCAGAACAAGTATCTGAACAATTGGTATCATTTGACCTGTTCTCTGCTGATAATGAGGTTCTGGTAGCAGCTGTATATCTAAAGTGCTGCAAACTCCATCCTGCATGCTTTGAGACCCTATTGATCTGACAACAGGTGCTTTATATGGCATTCTTTATAGAAACACTGTAGGACAGCAGGAAGGAAAAATGATAAAATGATCATCCCTTTGGAGTCATTGAGAAGCCCCTGTATTTTCTTCCTCCTTGCCATAAATGAAACAGATTAGAGATCTGAAATTGGAATGGACAGAGTGGGCATAGCCCAGGACTCTGTGTGTTTTCAACACCATCATAACACTTCTGGAACCTGGCGTGCCACTGGGGTATCATTGCATTGAAGGGAAATAATTGACATTGGCTGGTAACAGGGGCAAGATAGAGCTTACTGCTGAATCTGAGCATAATGAATTGCTGGAAATGTAAAGACACAGGATATCAGTTAAGGAAATGAAACATGTCATTCAGGGCCTTAAAAGTAAGCACAGAGGTTTTAAAAGTCATTGCAAAAGTTGCCAGAAATTAGCACAGCCGTTTTAGAACTGAAGAGATCTATTGAAACATTCAGAATAAAGATGCATCTGTTGCATTTCTGCTGAGCTCTATCCTCGGTACAGTCCAAGAAAAAGCTCTTAAAAATGAAGAGTGACCAAAAAAGCTGTGCCATTCATCAGGATTTCCTCTTGTGTTCCGCTGAGGAATGATCAATAGCATAGCCAGGTTAAACAGCAACAGAGGTGTAAGTGGAAGACTCCAGTGGAAAAAGTGTTTCATTGATGAATCCACTGAGACATTTAATTAACCATACACTTTTCTCCTTTTGTCAGAAAGAGAAGTTAAAGCAACAAAAGGAATATGCAAAACAAATTAAGGAACACAATATGAAAAGCGTTGCTTCGGTTCAGAGGTTACCTACAAAACCCCAGGTCATGTCTTCAGTGTCAAGACAGAAGGTGAGAACAGAGTCCCTTTCAAACGCATGCAGGGAGAGATTCTGGACTTTGCACAAAGAAAAAGAAAAGCATAAATTTAACTCACAGTAGGCTAAAATAGTTTCTCCATTTTGATTTTCCTTTCAACAACTCTGAGGACTTCTACTCTCATGGGACCGTGGCAAGTGCTTATCTGTGCATCTATTCTGTTATGGCTGTAGATGTATGCCAAGAGTTGCTGATTTCTTTGCCAACAGCAGTCTTCAGTCTTTCAGCATCTGCCTTCCTCTTCATGAGAGCATACCGAGTGGAAACAGAGCAGTACTCCATCCAAGCTACCAGCACGCAACTTGGCTTAAACAGCTAGTGATGTTTTCCTGGGGAAAGGGTGGGAATAAAGGAGAGTGGGACCCCCCTAGGAACACTACCCAGTGCAGCACATGCTCTGCTTCACATCAGTGGTAGAGGCCACACTACTGCAGAGTGCACTCTTCTAATGGACCACAGATATCCTCTTGCTAGTCTATTATCCACCTGTCTGTCAGTCTCACTCACAAACTCTTTTCACTTCAGTTGCATAGCTACAGTAATTGGTCTTATTTTTCAAGCCCGTACAACATCACTTTAGCCTTCACTGGCCTTCAAAAACAGCCCAAATGAGCAGCGACTGACTACATGACAGTGGCATACATAAACAAACAAAGGGAGCACCTTTTCCCTATTGCAGGAAGTAATAAAGCTCTGGAAATAGCATATATTTTATCCAATCTGTTCTGCAGGAGCTCACGTGCCTGGTGCTGAAAGCACACTAACAGGTATTTCTCCAAGGTGACAAATGAGAACTGCATGCTTCAGGAAAAGTTTTGGAGTTCAGTATCAGTTGAATTCCTCAGTTACTTGCGTTTATTTCCAAACCTCACATAAACCACAAAGAGATGAAACTGCGTTCTTTGAGTGTCAAAAAGGCTTTGGATTCCTTCAGAAGACTTCCCGGACACTCCTTCACCAAGAACGTGAGATAATGCAACTTCCACTTGAGACATAACAGGTGTTTCCAAATACATGCGACTGAAACACAAACACCAAAAAATGTCCCAGGTTAAACCAGGGCTCTCTCAGTTTCCAGATTTCTGTAACACTGTTTCCATTCCCTCTTCAAGAAAGCCTTCCAGGTTCCATACATCATTCCATACTATTTGACACTCTTACAGGTATCTGCTTTGCATTCCTCTTTCAGCATGGCCCTGCTCAACTTCAGTGAGACATGTCAAATCTAGAACAACAGCTTGAGTACTCCCGTTTTTCTTTCTGTTTCTAGCTGTTTTTAATTTTGATAGTTAAGCCTATCATGCAGTAGAACCTAAGCGCAGTTAAACAGAACTTGCATACTTTTTGTTTGCACAATATAGTCTTTACCTACGTCTCACATTCACACGTGAAAGTTTACCTACATACTGCTACAGAAATACATACTTGGAAAAGCGCGTGATAAAAGGAAGCAGTGTGGGAAGTACAGTTCTTCAAGATATGCTGTCCCTGTCAGTATTCCATCACTGCCCTCCTTTCCCTCTGCTTCACGGTATATTTGTTCGGCACATACACATTCAGAGTGTCTGAAGTAGAAAATAATTGGAACGGCTGTTTATTTCATGCTGCTGTTCATATTCTCAGTATAGTATGTACGGGTCCTGTGCAGACTGGGTGTCCCTGGTAAAGAAATTTCCAGTCACAAAATATGCATGGTTACCACAGAACTCCAGGAACTCTGTGAGAGGCAATTCTTTGTCTTACTCTGAAACAGTTATCTGTTAAGGGTTGGCATGTCTAATACCATCCTCACTTGTTCAGAAATCTTTTCTTGTTCAGAACTGTGTTAGCTTTGAAATTAACCAAAAAGGAATTTGGCAAAGGATTATATTAAATCAGGTTCCAGAGAATTTAAAACAATTACCTAGACTTAATTTCAAAACTCATTTTAACATTTTAGGCCTTTCAATACATCAATTCTTCAGAATTTGTCATAGGAGCACTCAGTTTCCATCCTTGTGGTATTAACCGGCAGAACTCCCTGCTATAAGATATGACCGAGGACAAAAGTTTAATGAGACTGAAAAAAAAAAAAGTTTATAAACGACTCGTGTTGCTTTTTCTTTTTTAAAGAAAAAACACTGCTTCAGTTATTTAAGGGGGCCTCCAGTGGTAAGTGTCAGAAAGCAGATCTCCTTGAGGTGGGTTATTTTGCCCACTGCAGAGGTTTCTTGCAGTCGCCACTGAAGCATCTAGTATTGAACACTGTCAGAAACAAGATCAGGAATTAGGAGAACTATTAATTTGACTCAACATAGAAACACCTAAATTTTCTTGGAAATATTGGTCAGGTTTTCTCGTAATCAGTTATCCCAATTTTCATGTTTGTAGGCGCTGGAGTATGCTAAGAAGATTCCTAGACCAAAGACTTTCACGGCAAAACAATCAGATGAAGAGGTGAAAGAGGAAAGAGTTCTGCCACAGACTTTAAATGGAGACAGTTTACCTCAAATTGCATCCTTGGAAACTTTGCAAAATAGACACGAGAAGGAGAAGCAAGTTGTAGCTGCTTTCAGAGCCCTTCATATCTTATAAGTATTTTGAAATTATTAGGGATATCTTCAAGGCAAAAATGTCTGAACTATTTAATTAGGAGCTACGACCATCACACATTGATTTACCATTCCACTGAAATATAAGGTGGCTTAAGTTTAATCATTGATAAATTTTATAATCAGTTCTATTATACCTGATTTAAAAAAATGTAAACAGTTGCATATGTAGCATTTTAAATATGGTCATCCCTGTTGTTATTTTTCTTTGAAATCAGCTGATCTAGCAGTTGCATCTTTCAGACTAATCAGCTGTTGGCTTGTCACAGCCGGATCATTTTTAAACATGTCAAACATATGGGCATATCTACAAAACACTAAAAATAAAGATCAGTTTCATTTGATGATCTTAATACCAGCAATGTTTCTCTTTTTGAAGTGCAGAGAAGACTTTGGCAGACTGTCCAGAAACAAAGCCAAAAATAATCCATTGCTGGTAAGAAAGAACAAAAATGTGCACCAAACATAGCAGTTGGTAATGATACAATACTAATTATTCAAATGTTATCTGTTAGTGAATAGTTGTCACATCAAGACCAAAATTCTGAAGCTTCATCTGGGACAAGAAAATTCAAAACAAGTACTGGCTGATCATGCAGACAATCTGTTACTAGCCAGAAGCAGTTGGAAAATATATTGAGTAACTAAGGATAATTGAGAGCTACATGTTTGAGAGGAAACAGCTTTTAACAGATTAAATCTATAAAAATAACAACAAACAGATGGGTTTCTTATGATGGTTCTGTTTCTTTAACTTAGTAAATTATGAATTAAGTCAACATATGAAATGTGATTAGAACACACAGCAAGGGAATTTTGAAGAAAACACACTAAAATCTCTTAGAAAATAGGCTAGTTAAAAGGGGGAAAAAAAACGCCAACAACCTTGTGATTATGTTTAATCACTTTATCCAGTTTATTAGGTCCCCTTTTGTATGGGAGGAGAGAGAGTAGTAGTCTTTGGGCAAAAAAAGGGTTTGTGTCTCCTTGAAGGAGGCTAACAATGGAAAGGTAAGGTGGGGAATAAAAGAGAGAGTCTCTTTGAAATGGCTTTCTCTTTTCCTAGATGCGCCTTTTGTTAAAGGTAAAGGTAGAAATGTGTAAGACTTAACACGTTTCTGGGTTAACATTTCATTGGCTGGATGTCTCACAGGAAAGATAATTTTCCAGTAGGTGTACAGTGAAGTCAAGGCATTGGAGGTATGACATATATTGCTGGAAAAGTCCAATACCTTTCGTTTTATAGAGTCCTGGGTGAGTTTGACCTAGATCCTACAGTCCTCAGGATGCCCCAGTCCTCCTGAAAGCGGGTTAGTTGCTGAAATACACCCTGCAGGATCTCCAGTCAGGCTCCCAACCTAATGTGGGAAAAACTGGTCACCATACTGCATCTCTCTATCGTGGAAAAGGGACATGTTCCTTTCTTTAAAGCCCTCCTGACCCACCTGGGAGACGGGAAGCTCTCCACCCTGTCAGTTGCTTCCCACCACGCATGCTGAATTAAGACCGTTTGACTTCGCGGGCAGAAGTTTGTGACGTACATAGTCTTTGGGGGAAACTTGGTGGAAGAAGTGTTTTCCAATGAGGGGAATGTGGGTCAGGTTGCCAGGGAA
This sequence comes from Pygoscelis adeliae, assembly GCF_000699105.1. Lineage (NCBI taxonomy): Eukaryota > Metazoa > Chordata > Aves > Sphenisciformes > Spheniscidae > Pygoscelis > Pygoscelis adeliae. The sequence goes on along the minus strand of NW_008824036.1, from coordinate 802,269 downwards.
ATGTTTTGCATATTAAAGTGCAGCAGTGGACATTTTCAAATGATTATGTCCATAATCAAATGATTATGACATTTTCAAATATCCACTGCAACTTCTGGAACAGGACCATCCTCTGCCTCAGCCTCCTTTCGCCTCGCCTTTGGGAACTGCATTTGCCCCCTCTTTGCAGAATGTGCACGCCTGTGGTATGATCCATCAAGCTAGACTGGGTAAATGTTTCCATGCTCTGCCAGTTGCTGCTTTTCTACTTTTATTTTTAAACCGAATGGTAACATTTTGAAGCATTTCTGATTAGGGAACCTCAACTTGTTGTTTCTGCTTAAAAGTGATAATCCCCCCTTAATACAAACCTCAAGTACCTATTTTAATGAAACCTTCAGATGAATATCAAAGAGCTATTTACTCGTATCTAATATTTTAATTAGATTATATTCTCAATTTAACCCATTAAACCCCCTTTGATGATCTCCATGTTTAGTGTTTAGCCCCAGATGCTGGAGGTAATGAATATTGGACCTTTGATTTAATGAGAACTTCTGCCTTTCCAGCCTGACTCCCTTTGTATCCCCCTTTTTTATTTTCTGAGCTATAGAATTCAGTTAATTGAAGAAGTCTCTTACCACCACACATTAAGGAACCTAAATTAGCATCCCTTTTCTGATTAGAAAATGCAAGCAGACATTTTCTCTTTGATCTGAGGATTGAGTTGAAGTAGGCAACAGCCCCCTGAAAATGAGCTGATGGCCTTATTATTTGGCTGACATGCAGATGCGTCCATGTGGTGCAAAATGCTTAATGTCTTAATTGATCACCTTCCTCCCTATCTGTCATCCTACTACCTTTTAGAGCTCCCATAAATTAGGGTGATCTTTCTGGGTGGGTGATGTGTTTCCTTTGGTTTTTTTTTAATAAAACAATGAACTTTTAGGAAACATTTAAATACTAAACCCATGCTAAAGTGGAAGCCATGTATACTTATGTGATGCTGCATCTCGGGCCGGGGGGATAGACTTTTTTTAAAAACACTGATCATGATCATCTTACAAACCATTTGGAAAGGACTGTTGGGGTTTTTTTTCCTCTCCCAGAAAAAGACATTATTTGCAGCATATGTGGAAAGAAAATCTTTTGATCTACCTCAATACTAATGCAAATTTTCCTGCACCTAACAGATACGGTGGCACAAAAAGGGACCATACAAGTAAATGATGAGCATCCATCTGCTTAAAAGCAAAGGCCAAAACTTAATGTCTTTCAAATTAGGAAGGCAAGGAATTTAAATAAGAAATAGGCCTTGAATTTTGCATTAAGTATTCAGGGAGAGATTGAGCTGGAGTAGAACCTGCCTGCCATAGTCCCATGGCTCCAGCACAGCTATCACAGAGCGCAGGGTTACTCACCGTGAGCACAGGCTGCCTTCACAGGGGCAGAAATGTATTTGTGTACACCACCCAGTAGAACTTCTCGACATTTACTTGGCGGGCCCTTTCTAAGTGCCACCATTTCTTAATATTTTAGATTCAGGAAGTGTAGAAGCTGAGACCACCTTCACTGGTCAAAGACCCGGGGTCAGTTCTACTTAGGAGCAATGCTGCTGCAGTAACATCACCATCATGTTTCTTTCAAAAGTAACTGAAGTCGGCTTCCCACCACCATCTCACAAAAGGTGTGAACAGCTGGCTCACAGGCTGCTGACTCTGACAAAAACATACTGTTTTATCAGTTAAAAACATTAAATAAGGCAGAACCTAAAAGCCGTGTTCCATCATTACATCTCTAAAGACAAACCGTCAAAGATGAGGATCATAAACCAGACGAGATTATGTCTAACTCCTGCAGTCATTGAATACTTCAAATAGGCATGAACAAACTATAACGTCCAAACAGCCCGCAAGCCAAGCTTTTGATCATCATCATCTCTCGTTAGGGATCAGTTCTACAGTAAATTATAATAGCACAAAGAATATGCCTTTTCCTGTTATTATTTTGCATGTTGCCCAAACCTAAGCGCTCTGTGCATGAGCATAAGCAGGCACGTGAAGAAGGGACCAGCTCTGGTGACTGCCTGTGTGCTGTGAGAAAGAGCTCTAGATGCACAAAATCACCGTGATAGGTAAAGGCAGTGAATCTCCACCGGTGACAGCTGGCGAGGATGAGTTAAAGCAGCCTGCCTTACAGAAGAGCCTGCTTTGAACAGAAGTGATACTGAGCCAAAAACCTGGTTAGAGCAGATGCTAAAGAAGCATCCAGCAGCTCAGCAAGCGCTTTGCATAATCGTGAGTGCAGAGCGGGCAGCTGCAGGTAATACCACAGGGCTAGTTTTCTGTGTGTCAAAGGAGCACTTAAGGGTTTGTTCCAGCAGTCACAGCAAAGCCAACAAGATACACAACACCGGAGAATATTGAGCCTTTACTTCAGGAAAGCAAGTTGAGTGGTCTCGGCAATAGCTGAACAAAGTGAGTCACAAAATTCGGTCAGCTTGCCTTTGCTCCTGGCATTTCAGAAACCCGTATCACAGAGTTACCTCACTACCATGAGTTAAAACCAGCTTCTTCCTTGAAAGACTGTCTCTACCCTAACAGGTAGAAAAGGCGCTGCAGTCCACTGCAGGATCACCCTTCCTCCTCGTAAGCACACACTTTACACCCACCCGCCTTTATCAGCAAGTGCAACGTATTGCTACTGTTGCTTGACTCTGTCGGTAGCTGTAGCCACCCCAAGGCACTTCAGCGATGGAGCTAGAAGGGTTTCATCTACGCTTATTATGCTATAGAAACAAGATAAATCCAAGACAGAAATAAGCCACTTTTTAAGCCGAGTAAGACCACCCAAGCAGGAGTTTGCAGTTAATTAAAGCGATGCAGTTTGTTATTGTGACTAGAAGAGAGGAAGAACAAAGTCATCAGTTCAGGAGGCTACAACACCCAGGAGTTCGCAGTGCTGTAGTCAGCACCCTCTCTACGTTCACCTACCCCTCCTCTGCTCCTCAGCAAGGCCCACGCCTGCAGAAACTTCGCTTCAGAAAACCAATGGAAAAAATTGCGCTAAGTCCTTCAGCCAGCGGAGAGAAACGATGAGAGGAAGCTGTAGAAAGGATCTGACATAGCGCACGCAGTGCCTGGATCACTTGCTGGGCCTGGCCATAGGTTATTTACACCTTCACCAAGCAACAGCCCATGGTACTTTCAGGGCTGACGCTACACGTCTGTTTAATAGCAAGACTTTGCAAATGATTCGCTCTGTAACTGCCCATACAGCCTGCCTATCTGATCTGCCTTTACATAGCTCCGGCCAGAGAAGGAAAAAAACTTGGGTTGGATCTGCTTTCCGGTCCCATAAAAGTTAAAAATATTAAGGGCAGCAGACAGAAAAATGCTCAAAATCAAAACAGAAAGCAAAGGTTTGGAGAAGGATTTTATAGACCATTTTTAAATTTTCTTTAATGACAGTAACAACAAACATTAACCACTTAGGTGTTAAAATAAATTAACAGGAAACAATTTCATTTCAAAAAAACTCACAGAAGAATTTTAATGAAAATCAATACTTCAGCGGATTTCTTGAAAAACAGGAAATCCACCAAGATTTCCTATTTCCAGCAATTATTTCCTGCAAGCCATTTCCACCCCAGCATTTCCCAAACAAACACGTAAATATTAAAAAAAAAAAAAGAGAGAGCCAGCTCTAAACAATCTCTCCCTTACTCCTCAAGCTTCCTGGGGAGAGCAGCAAAGGGAGAGCAAGAAAAAGTCAGCAGCTGTCACCGAATAAGTCAGGTCCCGGGAATAAAAACTCATTTCACTTACTCTAAGAGAAAAATCTCTGAAATAAACAAAGAAAATGCCTCCCCAGCCCTTCCTTCTTCCCAGGACCCTCTCCACTCTCCAAACATGTCATAACCTCTTCCCAAAAGCTTGCCCAGACTGTCTAGAAGCTGCAGCCTCCTGTCACCAGCCCGACAGGCATCGCTTCCCAGCCTGGAAAGAGCTGGCTGGCGAGGGAGGGGATGTCTCAGGTAACGACTGTTTCCTTCCTCTGACTCGGTCTCAGGGGTTTTTGCCCCTTTTATGCACCAAACTTTCTGGGGTAAGTAGCCTGTTCCCAAAGCCTTCTCCTGTTACCTGCAAGGCTCAGCGCGCACCACTGCAGCGTCCGGGCTGGGCTGGGCACTTCCCTGGGGTTGGGTGGTTCACCACCTGGGTGTATTTGTCACTGAGGTTGCTAGCGATCAGCGGCTTTGGTTTTAAACATGATTGTAATTTTAAATGTTAGCCAAGGTACCTAGAACCGCAGAGAGGTGAAGATAGGCAGGTGTTTGTAGATTTTATTTTATTGATCAGCATAAATACTATTTTATTGATCAGCATAAATATTGATCAGCGTAAATACTTTGTGAAGAAGAAAGTTCCTGTAGTGGCAGGGGAGAGGCAGCAGAGACTTGAGTGTTACTTGATTCGTGTTCTGACCCTTCCTCATAGACCTGGCATGTCCTAAGTGTGCTAATGCTGGTGGCAGAAAGGGGAACGGGCTCTTTGTCGCGCCTTGGTGCCCCAGAGAAACCGTGGCACCTCGCTGCTAAAGGGGTCCCACGAGCACGGCCCTGCCCAGGGGACTGAAATGAGGATACCTGCGGGTTTTAGCTGCCCCGACCTCGCTTGCTGCCATCTGCAGCGCTGCCTGGGCTGTGGCACGGTAAAGGTCCTGTGCTGCAGAGCCTGTTCCTGGACATACTCCCAGTGCCTGCACCTGAATCCCAGGATCCTTCCCTCGAGAACCGCCATCAGACTATAAATATCACCAGCCCATGGGTGTGCAAATGCCCCAGGGTCTGTACTGCAACGGGGATGAGCACTAACTTTTGGGGTGTTTGGTGCAGTGGGAACGTACTTGGTTGCACACTGATCACGCTCCTCGGTCTGTGTTGGGAGGGCAGAGCCTGGCACGGCCCGCTGGCTGATGCCACCATTTTCGTGACATCCACTGGATGCCTTGCCAAAGGGCAGTGTAAATGCACAGAGGAGAAGGAAGTTGCTTTTGCATGTCTGTGCCCAAAAACTTCTGTCACCTGTGCATCTCAATCTTCCACTTTTACGTTCTCCTGCCTTTTTCCTTTGTGTTCTTGCCAGCTCAAAGTATTTTTACATGCCTTTGTCTTTAATAATAATAAGACAGAATGAACAATTCTTTGCCCAAGTAAAAGCAATCACACACAAATGTAAAGAAACAGGATTTTTAATATCCCTTTTCATCCAGGTGCAATTTTTTTTAATGATTACATCTTTCTACTTGCTCCTAATACTCTCCCTCACTAAACTACAGGGATTTCTCCTGTTTCTCTAAATACTTTGCCGCCCAATCCTATTACCAAAGGCCAAGTCCACCTGAGTGACTGGTGTGAAGTCACTGACCCCCGCAGCAGAGCGCGATTTGCCAGGCCAGCTCCGAGACGGGCACCCATACCGCACGGCACGCTGCAGTGCACAGCGCCCGGCCCCGGGAACAGCAGCGGTAGACGTGGTCAGAAAAAAAAAATTATCACGTAAATATGACGGTGGAGCTTCTCTTTTATATCACTTTTAATAGTTCCTAATGAAATGCGCGCTCAGGGGGAGGCTGACAATCAGCACAGAGCGAAACGAACAAAATACTTGGTGGGCGACCAAGTACAGACGCAGACGAACGACGGCATCGGATTGAAAGGTTTTCGAGACCGTTTCCGTCACCTCCCTGCCTACAGCCGGGTAGGTGTCGGGAGAAGGGAAGAGCCACCGAGCTGGGAGAAGCGTTTCCAGCCAGCGACGTGGCAATGTGAAATGACCTGCTGTACCCTGCGCTTGGCTCTCCGCGGTGCTTCAAAGCACACCAAGGCTTTAGGAGGAAAGCGGTCGGTTTACCTTCCGAATTACAATTTTTAGGGAGGTGGGTGGCATTTTAGCAAAATTTGTTGGTGAAAATGATTGTCCTGGAAGTATTTATAAACACCATATAAAAGGCAACTAGCCATTTTCTGGACAGATGGGTGGGTATTGGGTATTTCCCCCACACACACACGTGTGAGCTTTATTATTTTATGTGTAAAAAACATAAAGGGAAACCCACGAAAAGGAAGCAAAACATACACGTTTCAATCATCTATATTTTATAAAGAGGGACACATTTTCCCTCACAAAACCGCATGTCCCGTAATCCAAAAATGCCCCTGAAAGCGCTAACGCCACCAAACAACCAAATTAACCTCCCGTTAAAAAAAAAAACTAATAAGGAAAAGAAAAATTTAAATAACCTAACGAGACACCGCCATGCCAGCGGGTTGCTGGTGCAGCGGGGTCTGCACAGACAACATCCGAGCAAGCCCAGCCTCTCCTCCAGGTTTTTACCGAGGAAAACCCCAGCCCTCCTCTGGAGATGCGGAGCCTCCGCCGCGCTCCCAGCGCATTTGCCAGCCAGCAGCTCACCCCAGGAAAAAAAAAAAAAACAAACAACAAACAATTAAAAATCTCAATTTACCTGAAAATTAAAACCATTTCCCTGGCAGGAAGATAAAGGCAAAGCGAGCACGGACGGTGACTGCTCTATCTGACTGCAATACGGATCCGGCTCAGAGAGGCGTTGGGGCAGATGCGGGCGGGGCGGGCGGGGG
>NW_008824036.1:791415-792159 GCF_000699105.1 Pygoscelis adeliae | reverse complement strand
TAGTGGCGCTTTCCCGACCTGTCCCACGCTCCGCTCCTGACTTGTCTCCCCGCACGCAGCTTGTGCCTTTCCGCTCAGGTTATCACCCCGTTGGGGTTTTGTTCCCATCCATTCCCCGCTCAGTGTTGTGCTAACACTTCTTTTTCTTTTTTTTTTTTTGGTCTTTCGTCTGTTTGTCTTCCCCCCCCTCCCCTAATCTGTAACATTCATTTCCCCGGAGTCAATTTGCTAAAATGAGGGTGATATACCACATCATAGCCGAGATAATTTCGGTTCGCATCTCAGAAAATTGCTCTAATTATTGATGTTAAACTCAGGGAAATTAAAAGAAGGCACTTCTCCTTCATCTCCTGATTTTAAGCTCTAATTTGTTGAAATCGAGTTGTCATCACAATTCCGATCACTACCGTTAATAGTAAAAGTGTTCTAATAGAGCCAGAATTCGCGCAACCCATGCTATTAGATAATTAAGAAAGATGTTAGAAAGGCAAGTGCTAATCCTTGGGCACACGGACAGCATTTCCATCTGATCCAGCAGGTAGAACAAATTAATTACCAGAATCAATTAGTCCTAAAAGTACAGTTCTCAGGGTAAGCCACGTCTTCCATATGGATGAGCTGGTAAATGGTAAATAGATGAGGAAAAACCTGTAAAAGAATAGAAATGGCAATCGCCCGCTTTTAATGAAGCTGGAACTCGGAGCGCCCGAGTTTTCCAGCGCTGCCGTCTGCTCGCCGCCGCCG
>NW_008824036.1:778908-790824 GCF_000699105.1 Pygoscelis adeliae | reverse complement strand
GGGGGGGGGGGGGGTTTGGTGTAAAAAAAGGAAAAAAAAAAGAAAAATCCGTTGCAGCGTCCCCTCCTGAAACGCCCGTTTCAGCATCAGCCCGGGATTTTGGCCGGGGGTTTATGAATACAAGAGGCTAACAACTTTCTCTGAGGAGCAAATGAGTAAGCAAATGAATTAACGGTGATGAAACGGGTCTAATGCCCAACTTGTTAGTGGAGGGAGCGCAGCCAGGGGCGTGTAAGCCGCTTGACTGGCCATTTCATCAGCTGAGACTGCTTCTCCGGGAGGACTGGGGCTTTACTCATCACTGGGGGGGGGTGTTTATATATGTATTTAAAGCAGATCTGAAAGATTAAAGATGTGTTACTTCAGCCGGATTCGGTCACAGCTCTAGGACTCGGGCAAGAGCTTGCTTGCCTGACAGCCACATCGAGAGGGGCTGCTTTTCAGAGACCCTCTTTATTTGGCGTACAGCTGGGGAGGGGGGAATGGGGCCGCTGTCTTGGTGTTACCTTACAGCAATAGCAGCAAAACCTGGCCCCAAACCGGGCGGTGGCACTTCAGGCACCGCAGCCTTCCCTAATTCAAGGGCAAGAAGCAGAGGTGATAACCCCCCATCTGCGGAGAAATCCCCTGAAAGGAAGGTAACCCCCAGGAAGAGGGGACCTCTGCACTGCAGTCCTCACACCCAGGGATTTTTTAAATTTAACACTTCATGGCTTTTTGTGACAGGAAGGGGGTGCCAGGTGCTTCCCACCGTCGGCAGACGTTGTTGGCAGGGTGGCCTCTTTGCCCTACAAGCCTCTTACCTATTTTTCCCCTTTTGGCCCTCTTCTGCAGGTCCCCACGGTGAAGGGGACCCAGCAGCATGGATCTCACCTCAGGGCCCCCAAACACTCCCAGCCCTGGCTGCACCCTCGGCCCTCTCCGAGGACCAGCCCCCGGATCACAGGTAAGCCCTTTTTTCTGGCTGGCCAGACATATACACAAGCAGATATTCCTATGTATTTTTGCATACACACACAATTCCATTTGCTGCCAAATTCATGGGTGAGTCAGGTCTCCAAAGACACCCCCTGTGGCCTCCTCTCAAGGGAGCTGGGTCCCCTGTTGAGGTCGTCCCACAGCTTTTCCCCAGATTTGGCAGAAACTGTCCCAAACCTGGGCAGAAGCTGAGATCTCACTGGGCTGAGGAACACATCTAGGAGAGAAAACAAGAGGGACTGGGGTCAGTGCAAGGTGGGGAGAAGCAGCAGATTTGGCTGGTTTACTCACTGTGTGCTTCCCTTCCCATGGGGGGGGACCAGAATTGACCCTCGACGCTGTGTTCTCGCATCCTCCCCCGAACGCCTTGCCGGACAGCATTAACATCGCAGCCTGCAACCCAAAATGATTCAGACCTCCTCCAGAGGCACCTGTGAACCCAGGTAGCCACGCTACCATGGAGTTTGTTTGTTGTTTCTTCAATAAAATAAAAGAAAATTATTTCTACAGGCTCAAAGAGCTTTATAAACTTTGCCGGTAGCAATGCACACATATCCCCCCCCCCATATATGTATACACACACACACCCCTTTCCTGATTTAATAACATACATAATACACATGTGCTTTGCTTACATAAACACCAGTTGTCATTACTTGCACACTTAAGATCATTTGAAGGTATTATGAGGAAATTTTGTCTAGGAAAACAGAAATTCATTTGACTTAAAACCTAGGGGGTCATTTAAAAGGTCAGTACAGCTACATTGATGTTAGTAGCTTTATTTCAGTGTGTTGCATTAGGGATAAATTTAGTGCGGTTTAAAAATACATGCACTTACCTTCCCGGGGCTCTTGAAGAGGTAAGGTAGCTTGGGAGCCCAGCCTTTTCATGCCTTTCAAGACAAATCCACTCAAAAAGGAAGGGTTAAATTAAAAACAGACAGCCTTGATATGATCAAAATGGAAGCCTGGCTGCAGGAAAGAGGTCTGAAGAGCTCAGTTTGAGTAGCCACACACGTAACATAGAGAGAGGTCTTTTGAACAGAAAGCATGGCTTAATGGAGAATGTTCCATGCATGATGCTTCAGGCAAAACCGCTCCCCACCCCGAAGGAGCGGGGTGCCTCTACCCGGAGGCTCACTGGGTGCTGCTGGCGAGAGGGAAAAACACTTCTATGCTTCATTGCAGCCGCTTTCCCCATCTACATCCCGTCTGCCTTTGCCTACGTCTATCCTTTCTCTGCAGGTCTCCAAGACCTGCCTCAGCTGGCACCCAACCCTGCCTCCTACCACCCTGCAAACTCACCGTGGAAAATCGTGGCTCCCAGGAGCCCAGCGATACCGTGCTCATGACAAGAGAGATTTTTTAGCTTCGTCTTAATTGATGTGACATAAGAGTGCAGTTAAAGGCAGTGGTGGGAAGCCCCTTCGGTATTAAGTTAGGTCTACACCAGAGGTTTTTACTGGCATTTCAGTGTGGCCAGAGATAATATTTTCATGTTGGCAACTCTCTAGTATGCCTTGACACCAGCTCAAGTTCGAGGAGGGCTCAGTGGGTGGGCTTTGAGGTTAAGCACTGCCAAAAACAACAGGGCCAAGCAGGTTGTCTCAGGACGGATAGTGCAAACGACAGGGCTGGTAGAGGGTGGGAGGGGAAAGAAAGTGTCAGAGAAGAGTTTACCTCCTAACCGGGGTTGATGGCAGCGCCAGGAGAGGATCCAGCCAGGTCTTCCAAGGCTCATAACTCTGCCACCCCTTGGCTTTCACCGCCTTGAAAATAGGTCGTCCCGCAGGCCACGGACTGGCACTCTCCTTCATTTGTAGCTGAGATGAAGAGAAGACAGAACGAGAAATAGAGAAGTGATCAGCCTGTTGATTTTATTCCAAGACAATAAACACTCAGGTTAAAAGCTGGGCCTGTGTTATTCTGACAGAATCACTGAATCTACCCACAAACATCATGGTAATTTCAGGGCTACAGTTCTAGGTAAAAAGCACAGCGGGGAATGGAAGTGTTGCTGATGCACGGGGACCACATTAAGAAATGATTGAGACAAGGAAGGTACTTTTGAGGCTTGTATCACTACCAATAACTGCAAGAATTTTGGGGATAAAAAGAGAGATGGCATCAATGACAGGCAAAATAAAATTTAAAGAGTAAAAGCTTAGACCGTAGCTTCCTTACACGGCTCCCAAACCCAACTATCTATGCATGGGCTCAGGGGTTTCATTCCTAAATTCACAATTTTATCTCTGTACTGAAGATTTGCCTCATTAGCTGATAATCCTGAGCATTTTCTGAAGGCAGGGTACTTACAAAAAGAGAATGAAAGTGTTAACATCGACAGATTTGGTCTAAAGACTTCCCCTAAAATAGTGACTCTTATTAACTAAGACCTAGGGTCTTTTTAATTATCTAATATTTGTTTTCAACTTCAGCAGGGTTATCTGTTCCAAAACACAGGAGGATTATTCCTTCTTTCTTTCTTTCTTTCTTTTTTTGGAATGAGTCAGAAACTGGGAGGGAGGCTTAGAAGTTTCCCTGGGACCTGCTTTCCATTAGTTTTCTCTTCATTTGGTTAGATATCAATTCCTGCTCATCCTGCGACCAACCCATGGGCATTGCTCACTCCCTCGAGGCGAAGGTGGTTATTTCACCCAAGACCATCTGTACTTTGGGATCTCAGCTAATCCTTTGCTCTCAAAAAATCCATTCTTGCTGCCATAGTCACTGCTTTGCTGTCACCTTTAGCACATTAATGCTTATTTGTTTTCTTTCATTCCAGCTGTGTGACAATCATCTGCACAACTCAACATTTTGATCCACTTTTTTTGCGCTAATGACTCAGAACCTCCCTTGTTTCCCTAATTTCATGATGTATGAACCTTGTACGTCCTTGCTTTTACCTTCGGGGCAGGATAATCCTCCTTTTCCCTTTCTTATCCATTCAACCTTTATTTCACTCCCATTGTTTTCCTACTGTTCTTTGTGTTTTTCCTCTGATTATTTGTCACACTCTTTTTGTAGCTTCAGGTTCCTCATGAAAACCCCATATGCCTTTTCCGCTTAGAGGAATACCTTGAACGTATAATCCCCGAGTCTGATCTCAGGCTGGCGTAAGTCAGGAGTAACATATAAAAACCAATGGAGCATATAAATCTAAATGACGCAAATACTTTGATTCTTTTCAATTCCACTCTTCACTTTCCAACTTTAAAGTGTCTCATTTTGAAGCCTTAAAAATAAAAAGCACACAAATGATGCACTTCAAGGTCAGAGGAAGCTATTACGACCATCCAGTCTGACCTCCTGAATCACACGAGCCGGAGTTTCATCCAGTAACTCCTGTATCAAACTCGTGAAAAACATCCAACCTAGGTAGACTGCGGAATAAGAATGCCACTTTTCTAACTCTTTAAATTACGTTTGATACACCACAACGTATACATAGGAAATATGTGTTTACAAACAGGGTGAACGAGCAGCTTTGTCTGATCTCTAGATCTCCAGCAGGCATCTCCCTTCTTCTGTATTTATATTTTGACTAGCTCCATTGAAAATCTGTGATTATTTACAAACTCTACACTAAGCTTTTGTAAATATGATTCAGCCTTCAGGTAAAAGGTCAATCTCTACTAGAGAGTATTTTATGAATCACTTAGGACAAACCTCAACATACTGGCTTTGTTTGTCCTCCTGGTTTAAATACACGAATTGTTATATCGCCTTATGCTGAGATAGATGTTGTACACAAATGCCACGTCTTACACACATCTCTCACTGCATGTGTGTCACACGCACAGTGATGGTCACAAACGGGTGCTGTCTTAGCTGATCATTTTATTAAAAGAAAAGGAATCATTCTTTATTGAAAGATAATTAAACCTTTTTCTTTCATGTTTGCTCCAAACAGATTGCAAAACTAGTTGGACCTAGTTTACAAAAAAAGATAACCTTTTTGATGATCAAAGGAAGAGATTGGTTCCATTACTTGCATTATTCAGAGTTGTCTGTGCTGTGGCCTCCGGAATAAAGGGAGAAATGTACTTTAGAAAGATCTGAGTAACACACTTTACTCAAAACATTTTTGTATTATATTGCTTCTTGACTGTTTCAGCTTACTCTGTATCTGTGCACTTTATTTTAAGCACTCCAGAAGTGGATGACAGTCTGGGGGAAAAAGATAGAATCTAGTCAGCATCTCGCAAATGCATCTTCAAATAATGCTTTAAAACTGGAAATTACATTTTGAAATGGTATTTTGTACATTTCCAAGGATGAGGTATTCAAATGGCAATACGATATAATATAATATTGTCTAATGTTAAAAATCACTTTCTCACATTTGTCAATATTATTTTTAAATGGAAATATTAAAATGCTCTAGGTCATCTGAAACAAATAATGATGCAGGCGGATGCCTCATAATAAATTAGTAAGATAAAATCTGCATGATTTTGCCACGCTTCAAAAAATAAACTCAATTTACTTAGTTCAGCAATATTGGATTCAGTCCAGCTATTCTTCGCTCTGTTATTTTATTTTAACATGATTTCCTGCTAAAAAAAAAAAAAAAAAGAAACTTGTACATCCCTCTCTAACTCTCCTCTTTCCCCTCACCATGGTAAGGTTTTAACAGAGCAGCCAATTCCAATCAAATTAGTTGGACAATTAGCAGCCTCAAACATACACTTTCCCAAAATGTTTCGTAAGTAAGTGGCTGAACAGAAGGCAGTCACTTCATCACTGCAGTGTGAGTCTGATCTGCGAGGCCGGAGGACCCACACCGGCTCTCGGTCACCGACCCCTCGCTCCCCCAAAACCCGACTGCCTCTTTTGGGTCTGGTGTAGCACAAGCAAATGCACAAAAATTAGCTACTACGGGGATTATAACAGTTTCAGCAGCAGGTGAGAGAAAGCCAACTGCCTCAAAAGCTGGACGTGGTTTCTAATGTTGAAAGAAATCAGGGATCCCCTTCCAGCCATTCCCCGCTGCCGAAATGCGGGCACCTAACGCAGCTAACAGGCTCCCTCTTCAGTCACTGGAGAAAGCGAGGCTCCTCCGGGGGATAGGGGACGTATGGCCGGACAATATTCTATTCAGGCAATAGGACGGTGCTATAGGGTCACCTTTAATTATTCATTAAAGTCTACAGGTGCTTCTAGGGGGAATGGTAACTTTCTGACAAACGTAACCAGACCAGTTCTGCGTCTTGGATGCGTGCTGAAGAATTCAGCATATGGGCTGAACACATTCTGGATAACAAAAAGACTTATACGTGACAAGTTTATCAAGACTTCCCCAATTCAAAGAAAAATCATTACATACAGAGTTTGGCATTTTTTTTAGAACAGGAGAAGCATGATGGAAAATGGCAGAGACTTAGAAACACGCTATGATTTCTTACTTACGGGATGCACAAATTCGATGTTTTTTTGGTCTTGATTTAGCTTCCACCCAGCTAGTATTTTTAATAATGAGTTATGGGGTTTCCTATTTCATAAATATGTTACCTTCTCTTCAAAGCTAACGTTAGAAACAACCAACACAGTGTAATCACCAGGTTCACCAATGCAAAGAAAGTATTTGTTCTCTGCCAAAATCTGCTTTTGTTTTCTTTCGACTTCGGGGGGATCAAGACTTGGCATTCAACAGCCTACAGCCGTCTTTGCAAATTAGTTTGCCATTTGTTATTATACACGGAAAATTAAACCTAGATGTCCAACAGGTCAAGAGCCATAAGCTTGAATGGAGGAAAACAGCAGCACAGTTATGGGAAACAACATATCATACAAAACGTCCTCAAAGCTAAGGGGGTGTTTTACAATATTAGGAGCTTGTGCATCTTTCTAACAGGGTCCCAAATAAGAGACGTGTGTGTGCACGCTTGTGCGTCTGCTTGTCTGTGCATTTGTGTCCAACTGAGATCAGTACTTGAGTCTCAAAATAAGTACAAAAAGGAGAATTTTCCAGTTTGTATCCTCTGGCAAATGCAATTTCCCTCCCAACACACATTAAATTCATTTAGCCTAGTGCATTTTTAATAGACATTATTCATCTATTACCTTAATGAGCTTGTGGTGAAAGCATATTGCCTCCCAATTTTAACAAAAGCAGTCTAATATTGCTGCAGCTTTTTCCCCTTTTGCCTTCTAAGGCAGCAGCACGGAAGGGGGAAGAAAAAAAGCTATAGAGACAGATAAGGTTTTTATTCTGTGTCACAACACTACATTAAGAATAAAACCTTCCACTTAAACACTTAAATGAAAACATCGAGAAACTAATTTACCATTTGTAACCACATGATTTAAGTAGGAGCAGCTTTAATTTTCTTCCCATTTTCCTCATATTCAATGTGAGCCCACATTAGATTTCACTGGCTCAAATCACAACACTTAAAGCCACTTTCATTTTCTTTTTGATTAAATAATTGAAATTCCTGTCACTGCCTGCACTTTACTAGCACACAAATTTTATGTGTAAAGATAAATACTCTTTCTTTCTCCCTTCCCTGGCTGTAGGCTTTTTTTTGCCTTTTTTTTTTTTTTTCCTTCAGTTTAATCTTAAAAGCAGGCAAGGTTTAGTTTATTGATGGTTCCATAAAATGGATCAGTACTCCATTCACCTATTTCGTGGAATTATACTGCTCCCATTAAGTGATTGTTTGGAGAAATTATGGAAAGCCATCTTCTCTAATTTAGCTGTCATCGTTGTAAGGTTATTGCTATCCAATCCTAAAAGGACAGGAAGCCCAGTTACTCGTGTGCTGTTCCCTCTCCCACACGCACACCCATTAATGTCTGAAGCCTTGATTTTTATTTAAGCATTTGTTTCAATTAGGGTAACAGGTTTTATTAATGCTCCCTAATAAGTTACTCTGACAAAATTCAAGACACTTTCCATTGCAGCTCAGTGAATGGCACAGTCAATATGCAGCGTCGGCTGGCGCTGCCTGTAATGAGCAGTGGACTCAGCCGCAACTTCCAGCTCAAGGGAGAAACACCTGCAAGACTCACCCACCTCGGCCGCTTCCGACACATCTTGCAGGGCTGTGGCCAAGCCAGTTTCCATTTCTTTGGCTTTTCACCTTAAGCCGCGGGAGAGAATTAGCACCCTTCAAAACATAAGGATCCTCTAATGGATCCTTACCTACCGGTGGGCACCCTGAAGAGGCTGGGGGCAGCTTGCTGTCTTCATCCCTTGGGCCATGAAGGCGGACAGTTGTCACATCCCCGGGGGACAGGGAGGGTGGAGGTGCTCGGGCAAGGCAGTTTCACGAACCCTGGGCTTCGTTACCATTTCTGGCTTAGACTTTGGAGCAAGTGACCCCGCACAAGCCACTTGGTCTGGGTCCTCCGAAGGATGGAGGGGTCTAACTCTGATTAACAGGATTTAGACTTGCGTACCTTGGTGTCTCTGCGCTTCAGTTCCTTATATATGAAGCATATATATATGTATCTCATGGGGGCTCTGTAGTTTTCAGCATCAGCCTCACGATTGAACTCTTAACACTTTTTCATGGCTACTAACTGCAGGAGATTTGACACAAAATACTAGGTGTTGCCTGAAGACCACAGCAAAAGACCTACGAAAGACATATAAGTGAATTTAGAGAGCCTCTGGAGCCCCCGTTACTTCCTTTAGCTAGATGACAAAGGCTCGTGTAAAACTTCATGTGTCCCCCTTCACGGGCCCATGGAAGCAAACAGCGGAGACAGAACCTGGCCGGATCCACACTTGGCCCTGCTGTTTTAATCTGCTTTCCTAAGGCATCAGGTTTCCCTGATGAGGAGGTATTGCAGGGTCATGAAGGATGCAGGAGAGGAGCGAGGCTATAGGCGCAATGAAGGATAGGGGACATAGAGGTAAATGGATAAGGAACGGGACTTCCATGAACAACCAGCTTCCATAAGAAACACACATTATACTTCCCAGCAAGAACCATTTTGCCATCGCATTGCTGTGAGTTCTCTCCTAATCTGACACTTTGATTTTTCCTGGGCGATGCTTACAAAGTGTAGAGGCCCTTACAGCATCATGCAGGAGAAGTAGCTACCGGGAGGGGTCATGAAGTGCAGGAAGATTTCTTTCTCTTCTGCAGCAGCACAAATAAGAAGGGCAACGTGTGTTGCCTCTAGAGTGAGCTTTTCGCTGATGTGAAATAATACAGAGCATGGACAGACGTGGTCTGAAATGGCGATGGGCAAATGTGGATGTACCTGTATCACCCATCCCAGCACAACACGAGCTCTCAGAGCCACAAACACCACCAAGAGCAAGGGTATCTCTGCAGTGGTTATAAATGAAGACAGAAATTAGAGTGTGAGTCTAAATCAAGCCAGATTGTAAGACTGGCAAAGATTAGGGCAATAAAACTGCCCAAATGATATTCCAGCCATGCAAACAGCTTTGTATTAAGTAGGACTGGCAGCCAGCTCGAGAGCACATGTAGTCTATCTCCCTGCCCCAAACATGCCCTGCACTTCCCACCTGGAATGGGACGGGTCTGACAGCCTGGCTGCTGAATTCCTCTCCAATTCCTGCTCCCATAATCACCATGATTTTTAGGTGCTCTATATCAGCAATGCCAACCTAATCGGAAGTTTCATTCTTTGGCACGCAGCAACACCCTCCTATTTTCTTGGAAGGAGAAGCCAGGATATTTTTACAATTCCTACAGGATACCAATATCTTAGTGCCGACCTCGTACCCCCACCAAAGCAGCGATGGCTTTGAATTTTGCAGAGAGTCCTTTGAGAAAAGGCCCGTGAGCTTCAAAGGGTGTCCAGGTTTTCTAACTCTATCTGCTGAGCTAGTGAAAGATACCGCCTTTCGCTGCCAGCCTGGCCAAGCTTGTCTCATATACCATCAGGAAAAATGATAAAGGCCACTTTCGTTTTCATATAACACATCAGCCCATTCCACACAATTTAGAAGCCTTCCTGACACTGTTGAATATGCATTTTCTAATGGAGGGGAGACAAAAAAAAACCCAAAACCAAACTGCCAGAGGAAAATTTGCCACCAGCACTTGCAAGTTAGGTCCAGAAGTTAGGGACCTTTCTGTGAATAAGGCAATGCAATAGGTCAGCCACAGCTTTTAATTCTGAAAGGAAGTCCAAGAAACAGAAGAAAAACATCTTTGTGATTGCCCCTCCCTTTCCCTCTAACTATTCACCCTAGAGGACATTGTTAACATATAATAACTGGGCATGTCGGAATCAATTAGGCAACTCATAATAAAGCAGATGCTGCTATTGTGAAGACGATGCAGTGAAAGTATGGGTATAGGAAGGCCCTCAGCGCAATCCGGGCTAAGCAGATATGATGCTAATTGAATTCTTGCTGGCAATTTTTCACCCCTAAATGAACAAGAAAGAGGAATCTTAGAGTCTCATCTGTTTAGCTTGTGAACAGGAAAATGTTTTCAAGCCCAGTAAATGAGCAACCTAATCCACAGGGATGTTAGCAGGAGGGGTTTCTTTAAAAAAAGCAACGCCCCCAAACCCTGATATGTTGAATATGAGTTGTGCCCTGTTCCCACAACACCAGCAGTGATCGGGGAGGTGGTTATTTTATTTAACCTTAAGGAAACTGAACATTTCCGCAGTTTTTCTTTGTCCAGAGGCTGGAGATCCCACACAAGGCAGCGAGAGGTCTTTTCACACCGCCATCGACACACCAGCCTGCCACTTGCACCAAGGCACTTTCAGAGCTTTAAGGAGGCTCTGACAGCACAAATATTTCAAGTACGAACAGAAGAAGGACTTAACTGGGCCCTGGGCACCTGAATTAAAAACTACTCCTTTCTATGCCCCTTTACTGCTAAACCCACGCTCAGAAACCTCCCTCTTAAAACTTGCCAATTCTCTCCCCTTTTCCTTTGTAATTCTGCTAGGAAGAGGGAAACTCGGCTTCAAGCCCTAGTGTTTAAACCCGCTCAGGTGTCCCTGAAGCAGCCTCCGACTGCCGAGCAGATGGAGGTACCTGGTGGGCAGGAAAGCTGGGGTGCACCGGGACCCCTGGCTCTGCCTGCCAGTGCTCAGCCTCCCCCGAGCCCAGAAAAGAGAAACAAGACCTTTCCCTGGAGGTTTAGATGCCAGTTTGCGAGTTAAGCCTCACTAAACCAAAGGTGAGGACTCCCAGATTTTTACATGGACTGAAACCTAAATTCCAGGGTTAAACCTGCTGGGTATTATTTTTTGGCTAACGGCCTTGCTTTTTATTACTGCTGGCACAAAAGAAGTGATTTCTCCACCTCATAGTTATCAATGAGTAATTAAGTCTCTTCTAGTAACCCTATGCCAAGAAGGCCTTTTAAATTAAAATATTTTCCATTTGATTTTGTTAGCTGCTAAATGAAGATCAGGAAAAATAGGCTAATTACAGCTATCCTAATTAAGCTCCTACAATAACCCATAATTACACCCATACTTATCACCTTTGTGCTGGACACTTTAACCTGTTGTGGTTTGTAATTAGCATGTCTGTGTCGGGGGCTGTAAGCTAACATCTTCTCTTTCCCAGTCTGGCTAGACTTTTGATTGAAAGTGTGGAAACAAACTCTCTGTTTGTGAAACTGTAATTGGGGTAATTTATGAGGCTTTCTTATTAGCAGCAAACCTAGCTTAGAGAGCTGGGCTGGGTTTTAGCACGCTAGGTGACTCTAAGTGTATTTTATTAAAGAGAAACTGCGGCATTACTGCAGAGCAACACAAACATGGCCTTTTCGGAGGAGAGAGAGGAGGCAGAGTTTGATCTCAGATCAATACCTGGGCTTCTGGCTGACCCGCTCTCAGACCCTTAACCCTCTTTCACTGCTTGCATTTAAGGGTGGGTGGGGGGAAAAAAAAAAATCTCCTCGTGCCTCAGTTTCCCCACCCGTAGAAAGGAGCTGGGCCAGTGTTTCAGGGGGTTGAGGCGTCACCCACACAG
>NW_008824036.1:776907-778871 GCF_000699105.1 Pygoscelis adeliae | reverse complement strand
ATCTCCACAGCCTGGCACCCCCTCAGCCCTTCTGGTTATCCGCAGCAAGGGTAAGCCCGCACGGCACCGACAGCGAGCTGCTGCCCTGCCAGGTGAGCCCGAAAAAGCACAGCCTGCCCAGAGGAAAGGAAAAATACAGTACTTACAGCTACTCCAGGATGCCCCACGCTCCGTGCAGCGGCCGGCAGGTTTATTCTTGCTCCTGACGTACGCAGCAAGCATTCGCCATCATCCTTGGGTTGGGAATGTGCAGGCTGGGTCAGGAAAGGTGGGCACACCCCAAGCAAACCCACATAGTCATTCCTACCCTCCAAAGGTGATAGAGGGTGGTTCAGGTGTGTAGCTGGACATGGGCACACATTCAGAGCAGGGCCAGTTCCAGTTTTTCTAACTTTTACCCTGTTTTTAATCTCCTCTTGCCTTAAAGCACTGTCAGACTAAGGAGAGCAGAGCTCAGGCACTGCTGTGTCTCTACCTGTGGCTCCCTGGAGCTGACAACAGGTTATTTCAGCTTTTTTTTCCTGTAACAAGGGGGTAATAAAAAGAAAAGAAACACCTCACATCCACACACTAACTCAGACTAATATTTAAGCAGAAAAGCTGGACCCAAACTCCCCAGAAATGCTGGGAAAAATTTAAGCTGTGCCGACTGCAAGGGAGAAAAATCGCTTTCCCTCTGGTGTCTGAAGGACTCAAAAGCCCAGAGGAGCTGCTGGTTTTTCTGGGGAAAAACCCAGTTGCCAGCAGCTACCCGGAGACATGCAGCACAGCTGAGCTGGATATCCCCAGCTCAGCTCTGCAGAAAGGCCCTTCCCTGGTGCCTGTCTGCAAGAAACCTGAGGGCTCAAAGGGTCCCGTGGTGTAAAACTGCAAAGTAGATTTCTTTGCGGCTAAAATGTGAGTATTACACAGGCCCAGAGAGCTGTGGCTACAGGAATGACTTGATTTCTCAAGGGGGCTGCAAGTCTTCAACCCAAGGGGAAAACTGCCTTTCCCCAGATGAAGGTTCCAAGAGTAAAAAACACCAAGGCTCCCTTGCCTCCTCAAAACACCCAACAAGGTGGGCTTGCATTTCTGAATCCTTTATTATGACCTTTTTCTTTCTCCCCTCCGTCAGTTGCTTTTCCTCCTGGGTGGTCGAATAATTTCTGTGGCCTTTCTGCCTTATGTTAAGGGATGCGCTTTGGGGGCTGGGTCCCCTTCGCAGAATACGGGGCAGGGTGGAGTGGCTGCCTGTAAAACCATCCAGCTCGCAGGCATGAAAAGTTTGTGGCTTTCTGCATGGAAAAACTCTCCCCCGATAGACTTTGGGAGCTAAAATACAATGAGGGGACACGTATGTACCCTGTGCACTGCAAAACCAGTGCTGTTCCGCCTGTCTCACCTTACCCAGCTGAAAAAAGAAAGTGTTTGTGGTCTGTATGCACAGTGAGACAGCAAATGTGTTCCACTAACAAATTGTTGGCTTCTCATAAAAGCGTGCTCGTCTCAATTAAATCGGGAGGGGTGTGTGTGTGTGTGTGGTGGTGGTGTCAGTCTTTTGAGGGCAAAGTTCTAGACAGGACCCACAATCAAAGCCACAGAGACTTCAGCAGAAACCCATCAGTGCCACAATGTTTATTAGTTGTGAAGAAGTTCATTGTAAGACACAAAAAAAGTGAAGAAAAACGAGGGGTGTGATCTTTGCACTAAACAGCGCTGCCTGTATGGAAATACTCAGAGGAAGGAAAGAAGAAATTTGTTAAATCATGTCATTTTACTGTTCTGAAATAAAGGGCACCCAAACTTATGAGGCCATTCAGAGCTGATTTATCGCTTGAGACCACAGAGACAAAATCAAGCCATTACGACCTTTTAAAAGCTTTCTTGCAACAAACTAAAAATATCCATTGCTGACAGATGCAAGATGTCAATAAGGAATTTAAGAACTCAGTATGAAGAGTGGACAGAGAGCAAAGTCTTAG
>NW_008824036.1:770629-776883 GCF_000699105.1 Pygoscelis adeliae | reverse complement strand
TCTTACTCAGTGGGAAACAAGTAGTTTATAGTGGTAATTGTAAAGGGCATTTTACATTGAATCAATTAAATGAAAATCTTTTAAGCCCTTTTTAAAAAGAGACCTTTTTAAGTTAACAGGTGATTTTAATTGGAACCATGGGACTTGCATCACGGGAGGTGGGTTGGGTTTTTTTGTTGAGATTTTTTTTTGGAAGCATTCAATATAGGGGAAAATCGATACACTTCCATCAGCATTTGAACTCCTAGAGTCTTGCAAGTTGAATAGTGCAACTAAGCAAGAATTACAGTTTGCTCTGGTTTTGTGTGGCTTTTTCTAGCAATTAAATGTCTCCATCATAACTCCTTAATTGTGAAAGGTACAGGAGAATTTATCAAGACTGAGTTACCTTAGGATAATTATTTTTAGTCAGAATTGTCTGCCGTAACCTACTATAAAATACCATGCATTTTTAGAGATAAATTACCTTTAGAGAAGATGTCAAACATCCCAGCTGACACAATCAAAAGCAGTAATTGCATGTGAGCAGCATTTTACTTTTAAATTCCTTTTCTTACTTCGTCACAACCATAAAGGATGCTCTGCAAAATTATCAGCAGCAGGCAATGCCTGTGAGCCCGAGGGACTAACGCCACAAGCAAAAAACCTTCCCTCAAACGCAAATGACACTTTCAGCAGTCGCCTTTTAGAGCTGGTGAATCCCTTCGCTTCCCATTGCTCTGTACTTCGTCAAATCTAGCACTATCTGCCCTGCAAAGCTGCAAGGTGTGATCCAGGAACACCAGCTACCTACCTGGGAGGAGGCTAGGGAAAACCAGGGGGAGGAATTAACACATGGTCCCCAGGTAAAGACTTGGAAGTGGCTCACTCCATGGAGCCCGGGAGGCAGACATTAACTGGGTTAACCTGTGGATCCTTTCTAACCGACAAATAAACTTCAGCCTTTGAGTCTCATCTCCTAAAAGCCAAAGGGCAATATCTAGTGTATCTAGATATGTCCCTGTATCAACAGGGACAGCTCAGATCCAGGGGCAGGCAGAGAGCTCCCGGAGGGGGAGGAAGGTTTGCAGACCTGCAGGGAGGGTAAAACAGGGGTGGCAGAAAAAGCAGCAAATGCATCACACAACCTACCTGTGGATTCTTCGCAGCCAGTTAAACGAAAGCTCATCCCTTACACAAAAACAACTAAGTCTTTGAAGGTGCTCCCTTTTGCTAGCTTTAAACAGCTACGGCCCATGAATTTAAATGGGTCCATTAAAGTACCAGCAGAGGAACCAGTACCAGAGCTGGAGGCTGCTCAGTGGAGAAAGGCGATGCAGTACACAGGGAGAAAGCTCGTCTTGTAGCTGGGGGAAGGAGCTGGCAGAGAAAACTCTGGTCCTGTAATGACTTTCACTGGCCAGGCAGACACTCAGGGCAGGGGGGGAAGCACGGGTTTGCTCCCTGGCTTTGGGTGGAAGAAAAACGTCAAAGGGGAACTGAGAAGTTCCCCAGGGGAATACACAGAGGGAGAGAGCAAGTGCAGCCGGGCTTGCCCAGCAGAGCTGGCCACCTTCACGCAGCAGGAGTGTCAGCAGCTCCTGGGATTTCACTGTGATCTTTGCAAGAGAGAGTGCGTTCCTTAAGGCAACCCTGGAGTTACATCCTGATGTTATCTCGAACAAATAAAAATGTGCAAGTCTCTGAAAGAAGCATTCAGGCCTCCTGGGTGTGGAAAAAAGCCTGGAGAAATGGCCTGGCTGAATGCTAGGAGGAGTTCAAGGAGGCACAGCGCCAGGGATGGGTTCCATCCCGCGGTTCCACCCTCCCCTCCCTCCCTGAACTGTAGGATTGAGAAAAGAGGCCGGCAAGGCTGAAGGCATCAGGCATTGCCATGAGTTTATTTACTTTACAGAAGTGTTCAGGTCACAGGAAACATGAAAGCCCTCCCCCCCCCCAAGTATCAAACCAGCACGTATCTCCTGCCTGCTTGCCCCCGTGGAGCTGAAGCCTCTTTTCAAGCAGCCAGGAGCTGGCATGTTTCAGAGACAGCTTTAGCAGGCACTAAAACACCCTGACCAACTGTCCGGGGTGGCTTTGTAGCCCTCCCGCCCTCCCCTGACCCTGCAGTGACTTTCTTGCACTTGCACACATAGTACTCCCAAACTGGTGAGCGATTGAGCGGCTCCAGAGAGCCGGCAAATGCCTTCCACAGCCCAGCAGGGTAGGTGGGGAAACTGAGGCACGGCCGGTGAATCACTGCACAGAGGGGAGAAGGCAGCAATCCAGCCTCCGCATCTTCGGCGTCGCGCCCACCCGTCCTCCGTGGAATTGATGTGCTTCTGCCGTGCACTAAGTCATTAGTCTGTGGCTTGGCTGAGTGTAAAGTTATGGAGCGGGAGATCCAATCACAGGCACAACTCCGGTTGTGCTACAGGCCTATTTGAAAGGGTAAGTGTTCTGCATTTTTTTTCGTGCCTGCAACAATCTAGACAAATAGGCTTTTAAATTAAGCAGTGATTTGGAATATAAGTGAGTGCATTTAAGCTGCTAAGAGATGGAAAGATCCTAATGGCTGAAATATTTGTCATATCACAAATAAACTGGCTGTATCGGGAGCTACTAATATAACTAATTTTTACCAAATCCTTCACTGCTCTGTGATAGAAAATGAGGTCAGCATAGGTTGAGGCAACATAAAATGAGCAGCTGCCAGAAGGCAGCACAGAATACTGATAAAGGACTCTGCAGAAACTGTATCGCCCGCCCACAGAAAAAAGGAATCAGTTTGTTCAAATTAAGATATAGCTTTTCCAGAGCATCCAGGGTTTTAATGAAAAGGTGCCAACAAATATAGGCTTTCAGTGGATCCCGAATACAAATGCATACGGGGGTACTTCCTCAAAGCCTCCCTATCCCCCTAGACCTGGGCTCACCCAGTTTTTCCACATTTTACTCACAAGGTCTGTGTGACTTTTGAAAGGCACTTGGGTGTCAGAGAGGGCTGGAGCGTGCCCTGGTGCAGCCGATGAGAGTCCCTGGGATTTCTACAGTTCCTTTGATTCCTGTGGGGCTTTCCACTTACAGGAATTAAACCCTGGCTTAATCCGCCACTCACAAGGAGGAAAAGTGAAATGAAGAGGAATTCAGAGGACTTGGCCCACTTTAATAGAAAAAAAAGCCCACAGAGGTAGTGCCAGGAACAGCTCTTGCACCTCTACAGGTTCAGGAACCAAGAGCAGCTCCCCCAGATCACCTTGTTTCTGCCATGACCCCGTGCAATCCTGTCACACCGGTACAAAGTGCTCTAAGCTGCCACATCGAGGATAACACGCCCGGGGAAGAGAAGCAAATGCTCAGTGTCAGCGATGCAGCGACAGGCTGTGTTTTGCCTACCATGCTTTTAAGGCTGCCTCAAACATTTGGGACCAAGTGGGATGCAGCCATACTCTGATCACATGAGAAAAACAACATAATTGTTTTCATTCTCGTTAAAAAAAAAAAATCAGCAACACTTTGGAAGGGGAATTTCCTCCCTCCTTTACAGGCATGAACAGCCTGTCTTTGAATAAGGGGAAGATTTTGGTCGTAATAATTGGCCCTTTTCATCCCTAAACCCCAAATGAGTGAAAAAAAAAAGTAACTCCATTAGTCAAATGGGAAATTGAGGCATGGGGAAACTGAGGCACGGAATGTCTTCCACAAGGGAAGAGATTGAGAGTCTTCTCCCCCGAGACAGGGCTGGCAGTATAAAGCAGATTTTCTAGCTTTCCTAGCTTCCCTACCAGCAAGCTGGGAGTGACTCCACCATGGCAAAAACAGGTCAGAGAGGGGACCAGGGCGTCCAGTTATTATTTGGGATGATCTGTTAGCGCAGGCTCACTCCGATATAATCCCATCTCCCTGTGCCACGTGAGAGGCCAGCGCCGCTGAGAGCGGCTCTCCTGGGATCAATACACAGAGAGCCTTGGCAGGGGAACAGCGACCACTCGGGAGCATCGGACAATTTAAGAAAAATAACATCAACATGGATTAGCAATAAAACTTAAAGCTCGCTGCATTTCCTAAATGGAATGGTAGAAAGGTTCATATTTGATAACCATTAAATGGTTTAATGAAATAATTATAACCCAGACTCCTGAGCCTGGCCACAATCAATAACTATGAGCTCTAAGCAACAGCATGATCCAAGTTCTGCCATTTTCACAGTGCTCCCCAGCAGGCAGAGTGTGCGACTATAAATGCAATTGACAGTAAAGTTGCATTAAAACATCCCCATCAAGGGCAATAATAGATTAAAGGCTACTGAGGCGCTGCAGTTGGCTGGTCAATATGCTTTATTTTCTGCATCACCCCCAATTTTGCCACCCTCCCGCGTACTATTAGTGGGAGTCGATTTGCTGTCACTGACTAGCCCTGGCAAAAGATGCATTAATGCATGCTCACAAAAGCAGTGCGCATGGCATTATCACTTCACTCGCTTTCAAATTACAGCCTAATGCTGTCTCCAGGCAGCTTGTGACACGTTAACACTATGTGCGATTTGTTGGTATCGGGCTAAATATTTCATGTCTAAAGATTTCATCAGAGATTTGATGACAGAAATAAACTACCGCCCGGTGGGAAATCACTCCGAATAATAGAATTAGGCGTTGTTGGAAAATCGACAGAAAAGGGATGATGATGTGGGATAGCGGAATAAGAGCAGAAAAAGCATGAGGGGAGCAGGAGGGCTGAGCAGAGGGCTGCTGAGTACCCATTTGTCTGCTAACTAAAGGCAGTGTTACTACTAAATCCAGTGACGGGGCAGAGATTGCAAATCGGGTGATTGTATGTACCTTGCTCCCAGATACCAGGCTTAGGTGCTCTGTTGCTGCTTTTAAATGTCAAAGAATCCCACATGACACATTAATCACAGGCGGATATGCCCAGTTTTGCTTTATTTTCTGCCAAATCTCATAAACCAGCCCAATAACATCCTTTGCATCCCTCCACCACAGGCTGTATTGTCCTTCAGAGCTAGTGGAAAGGGCCTTGAAAACTGAAGGCATCAACTGATGTGAGGAAGAGCAGGGCAAGCAGCGGCAGAGCAGCCCGCCCTGCCGCGGGGCTCCAGGCTGACCCCCAGAAAGCGCACTCGGGGCAGGAACGGGGGGACCCCACGAACTTGCCCACAGCCGCTGCTCAGACAGTGCTCTGCACGGGGAGCGTGGGCTACGCAGCCCTTTGCGTTGCAGGACCCGGGGGGTCCCACCTGAGCGGCCAGTCCTCCACCCCGTGTGCCACACAGCCCAGACGGCCGCTGCCGCTTCCCGGCCAGGCACCCCGACGGGGCTGGGCAGCCCTGGCTTCGCAGCCTGGCTGCCTCGCTGCTAGCAAAAGCCTTTATTCAATGCTGACTTGGGTGCAGAGCTCAAAGGCAGCAAACCTATTAATCCTTGCTTGTTCAAGGCCCCTGGACCTCTGCATTGACTAACCTCCTCCAGCAAGCACTCCTGTCTTTCAGCCTGAACAGAACAGCCACGGAGTCAATCGTGTGATGAAAAAACAGGCACTTGACCAGAGAGAGGAGACAAATACTGAGGCTCAGCAGCGAGCAGGCCGCGTGGTCTCCTGATTTAGCTGCATTTTGCCTTTACAGCAAGCCCTTCTATACTGGCAATTTCAAATCACAGCTTTGATTCATGCCCTTTCCTTACATCCAGCTGTTGCCACCCACCACTGAACACCCAGCTCTCACTTTTCCTGTGCTGTTTTTATTATTTTCTTTTTTTGTGCATGGGTTCCTAAGGATTATCTGAAAGAGTTAACAGCACCTTTGCAGTTGTTGGGGGTTAGGGAGTTCCCTCTTCTCCAAGGTAAAAAAGTCAAGCACAGCTTGGTTAATTATCCTTAAGGCTACTGCAGATTATAAACCTGGGTTTACTTGTGAAACATGAATGTTTAACCCCAAAAAACTGTCTTTCAATAATGCTTTCTTCTTCAAGAAACTGTGAAAGCTTCTTCAAAGCTCCCTTTCTTTGCATTTTGCAGTATGCGTAGGAAATAAACCAAGTCTGACTCCCAGAGCAAACACAGGTTTCCCTGCCTCAATAGCAGAGTACTTAAAGTTTTATTATAAAAGCTGCACAAGGAACCCAGAGCTTTTTTCTTACCTCTGCTGCTGGACTCCCTGTGTAATCCTTAGGCTGTGGTTTTCCAAGAAGCTGAATTAGGTGCTTGAACGGGGCTGACAGGGCTGCTTGGAAAATCAGCCTGACTCGGCTCTACTCTTC
>NW_008824036.1:762372-770511 GCF_000699105.1 Pygoscelis adeliae | reverse complement strand
CTATCCCAGCTTTATCAAAAAATAAATGCGCTCGCTCGCTCTCTCACACACAAACACACAGAGAAATTTGGTAATACCCCAGAGCAGGAGCTTTTACAGGGGCAAGCCAGAAAGATATTCCCTGCCTGGTCTACAAAACAGCCACAGCACTCTTTGTCTCTGAAAGTAGGCACCAAAATACTCTGAAAAGGAAAAAAGATTTAATTCGCCTTGGTGAAGACACCCAGAAAGCAGTCAGCAGTGTCCAAGCAGACTTCTGAGCTTGTAAAATGAACCCTTAAGCTAATTCCTGCCTTGTGAACGGGCTATGCAGCATGTTTGTGTTACCTGCAAGGGAATCAAGGGTTCCTTCTCAGCAGAACCAAATTCAGCCTCTTCTGGTGAAATATCAAGTAAAAACCCTCCCTTAAGCCTATTTACTAAGTCATTTTTCATGCTTTCCTCTAAGACAGGCAACACTGGCCACTGATAGATCTCAGTTTAACTGCACTTTACTCCACTGACTATTCTTTAGTCTCGGCAGCGTTTGAGAGTAGCTGCGGGGAGAGGCTGTCCCTGGACATCAGCATTTCAGCCCCCTCTGCACTTCAGTATGAAACCATGCGGGAGAGCTATTCCATCAGCATTTCAATACCAAGCAGAGAGACTTGGAAAAGGTCCTCTGCTCACCACTGAGGCTCCAGTGGGAAGCTGCAATGCTAAATTCAAAACGAATGGTCTTTCCTTTACAGTGTTACTGTTAACCGGACTAATGCAACCTAACAGCTTCGGGAGAAGCAACCCTCATGAGACTTTCCAGGGAGATGAAACCCTGGTAGCTTCTGGGGCCCCCTAAATAAACTGTGAATTAACTTTGCCCTTTCCGGTGAGGCAGTAACCAAAGGAGGTGATTCACGTGGCCAGCACTCTCGTAGCCCTTAGAGCGGGGGAATAATTGGGCAGATCTTACAAGAAAGAAAGAGTCGTACCACAGGGCACAGGAGCTGAGTGGTCCAAGATCGAGCCGTTGCAATAGCTGCTCGGCCGCAAAACTTGCTAGCTGGGGAAGCTGGGAACCCGGCTGGGGAGTCTGCCTCCTGCAGAGCTCTCCTGTCACTGTCAGAAGCAGCACTGCTACTTCTGTTTGCCCCTACAGAGACAGATCTTGCTCATCCGTAAAGAAAATAAAGCTGAATACTCTGCCACTTTGGGAGAAAACAAGATCCTCAAAAGATGCACAAAATACAGTTGTGTAGGCGGTACCTGCATTTGTTTCTTTGCCCCTGTTCTTGCACCCAGCGCAGCTGCATTACCGGCACGCAACAGAGAGACGTGACAGCTACGCAGGTGGTTGCCCTTGACATTAACCTCCCCAGGTACGGCTGTGGAGGATTCCCACCAATTACCCAATCTGTGCCTAATTGAGAAATGCTTCTAACAGAAAAAAATCCTGAATTTAAGTTTTTTAACAAAGAAAAAAGGAAAAAATTGAATTCAAGTTTTTAAAGAAAAGAACTTGAATTCAAGAACTTCTCCGATTAGCCATATATTAACCTAAAAACAGTTCCCCTGTTTTGCACACAACTCTTCAGGCTTCTTTGCTGTCAGGAGTGTAAAAACTCACGAGTTTGATGGTGTTTTCTTTCATTTACTTCACTAGAACTGCCTGTGCCCTCGTGCAAGTGCAAGTGCCAGACCGTGAACGCCTCCAGCACCCCCTCCTCTCCCTGCCTCGGTCTCACATCCCCCGTGGCCTGGCCCTCGGCCTCTACCTGTGCTTGTTCACAATTTGTGCTGTGAAACCTCATCCCTTAGCTTGACAGGACTGGTCATTTTAAACCATAGCTCGGACAACCCGGGCTTAAGCCACTGTTTCGAAAATACCACTTTCCAAAAACCATTTTTATTTAGGGTCGCCTACAGAAATAAAGGCATCACACGCTACTAAAGGGAGATGCTGCTACAGACGGAATGAAACGCCATCAACATTTTGGGGGGGATTTAATTCAAAATCCTCGGGGGCACACACACACAAAAAGAGGGCTGCTCTGCCACTGTATGGTCAGGTGCTGCCATCTGGTGGCCAAGCGCAGGGCTGCCGCCCCCCGGACCCCTCACAGGACATGTTCCCAAGCCCAGCGGCACGCAAACGCCCCGGCAGAGCCGTGCTGCCCTACCTCCCCCCCCAATTTTGTGAGAAAGCGTAATTAACATTTCAGTTATTCCCCAGTTATTATTAGGAAATTGTAACGCCCTCCCAGCAACGCAAATGGCATTGCAATCTGCAGGCACAGACACCATGGGGCACAAAGGGACAGTCCTGCCTAACAAAGTCCCTGTCCTACACTAAGGCCACCCACTGTGCTGGTTTTGGCTGGGGCAGAGTTAATTTTCTTCCCAGTAGCTAGTATGGGGCTGCGTTTTGGATGTGTGCTGGAAACAGTGTTGATAACACAGGGATGTTTTCGTTACTGCTGAGCAGTGCTGACAGTCAAGGCCTTTTCTGCTTCTCACCCCACCCCACCAGCGAGCAGGCTGGGGGGGCACAAGCTGGGAGGGGGCACAGCCAGGACAGCTGACCCCAACTGACCAAAGGGATATTCCTCACCACATGACATCATGCTCAGCATATAAAGCTGGGGGAAGAAGGAGGAAGGGGGGGATGTTCAGAGCAATGGTGTTTGTCTTCCCAAGTCCCCGTTACGCGTGATGGAGCCCTGCTGTCCTGGGGATGGCTGAACACCTGCCCGCCCATGGGAAGGAGCGGATGAATTCCTTGTTTTGCTTTGCTTGCGTGCGCAGCTTTTGCTTTACCCATTAAACTGTCTTTATCTCAGCCCACGAGTTTTCTCACCTTCCGATTCTCTCCCCCATCCCACCAGGGAGGAATGAGCGAGCAGCTGGCTGGGGCTTAGCTGCCTTCAACCACAACACCCACCTAGCAGACGAAGGAAAGGCATCGGATGTAGTTTTTCTGGATTTTAGAAAGGCTTTTCACACCATCCCTCAGTGTCCTTCTGGACAGGTTGTTCACCTGCGAGATGAGCAGGAACACAGTGCCCTGGGTGAGGAATCATTCCAGTGATGAGTTTTACAGGCTGCAGTCATGACTTAATGAAAATTGCCACTCCACCATGCACAGGCTTCACTGGAAGCAGTACTGCTGGCACTACGTATCTATACACTTACACAAACACATAATAAAATACTACAGGTCATATATAATAAGCAACATAATAATTGCTTATTATTGCTGCAGAGGCTGCCCAAAGCCACCTCCCCACCCAGCAACACCTTCTCTAAATGAAGGGCCATCTCTCAACTCACCTTCCTGCAAAGGGGGACCCTTGAGCTCATAGGTGCTCCAGGACCAGAGAATGATTATCCACCTCCTATTTTTATACCATTTTTTTAAGATTCTCTTCCCTGCCGTGGGTTAATGGTAACTAGCTCTGCAAGTTCATTACCTTGGCTTCAGAAACAAAACACGAAGCACTTTAACTACAAACCCCTCTCAAGGATGTTTAACCTGGAGCCCACATTAATCCTTGTGGTTAGAACATGCTCAGCTAGTATATATAGTTGTGTTTGTTTACCATTGTTTCTTTTAATTGTGATTTTCACCCTGGCCAGTACATACAAAGAAGTGGAGACAGAAACATTGTGATGCCCATTAAATAGTTTTTATTCCTTAGGACATGAATTGCATTTCCACTTGTTTACAGTACTGTAAAGTGCAATGGTATTCATCTCCCCTCCCGTGCACATGTTCAAGTATTTAAAATGCCCAGAAATTGTTTTTTATTTTTACAGCAGCTCAGTTATGGAGTTTTAATCTGGCAAAATATACCCAGATGTGCCTACAGGTTTGGGTCCTTCAATCTAACCCCCACCTGGGGGTCCTCCAATACTAACTGCTAGTGGAATGCATTTCCCAGTGTCTTTAGTCCACCTCCTCAATGGTTGGTCCGGAAGAAGCTCCACCAGATGGAGGAGCTCCACCACCAGGGAATCCACCAGGCATCCCACCAGGCATCCCTCCTGCACTCTGGTACAGCTTGGTGATGATGGGGTTGCACACCTTCTCCAGCTCTTTCTGCTGGTGCTCAAACTCCTCCTTCTCGGCCGTCTGAAACAGACACAAGCTCAGTACCTGCTGCTCTCAACTCTTGGACTGCATCCACTACCTGGCTTATGTATTTCAAGCGTCTGGGCTTATTTTTAGCCTGTCTTCAGCCCCACCGAGTCAGACTTGCATGTAGCCCATGCAAGAGTATTTCTGCTTCGTCTAGTTTCAACAAAACCAGCCTACTGATTTAGGACTCCCTCAAATCACTCCTGGAGCTTACACCACTCCCAGAACAACAGGACTTCTTTTAAAGTTAGAGAACATCATACTTGCAAGCTAGCCAGCTTGAATTAGGAAGAATTGAAAGCTGTACGCGTGCAAGCTGTGGTCGCTCAGACATCCAAGGAAGGTACTTGGACCAACACAAGTCTTTCGACTTCTGGTGGAAACTACGAATGGCTTTGGAATCACTTTCATCACAGCAACCAGTAGTTCTCCTCCATCCTTTGAGCTTTCTTTGTAGCTCAGTGAGATGCTAGAAGCAAACACTGATAAAACATGAAATATGACATACCTGATTCTTGTCCAGCCAGTTGATGATTTCATTGCATTTGTCCAGGATTTTCTGCTTGTCCTCATCAGAGATCTTGCCCTGGAGCTTCTCATCTTCAACAGTAGCTTTCATGTTGAATGCGTAAGACTCCAGGGAGTTCTTAGAAGACACTTTATCACGCTGCTTCTCATCTTCTGCTTTGTATTTCTCTGCTTCCTGAACCATGCGCTCAATGTCTTCCTTGCTCAGCCGGCCTGCAGAACACAGCACAGCAGCATTTCAGATCACGTTTTCTAGTCCGTTGTTTTTAGCAGAGGATTACAGCTTCCCACACATTACAGATTCTACACTTCAAGTTAGCTTGGGCAGGCAGGCAGTACAAGAGGCCCATAAGCCACCAGGTGCCCTCATCTCAACCCACTTCATGGGCCTTCTTAGAAACCCATGATTACTGCACCAAAAGCAAGGCTCACGGTTGTAAATCAAGGTGCATATGCATTATAGCCAAGTTCCAGTTAAGACAGAAGGCAGAGTTTGACAAGCCAAACTTAAGCAGCTAGTCAGTGGTCTCCCACCCTCAGAAACATGTGGATCCTTACCCTTGTCATTTGTTATCGTGATCTTGTTCTCCTTGCCAGTGCTCTTATCCACAGCAGACACATTCAGGATGCCATTGGCATCAATATCAAAGGTTACTTCAATCTGAGGTACACCTCTGGGAGCAGGGGGAATACCTGTCAGCTCAAACTTGCCCAGCAAGTTGTTGTCCTTAGTCATAGCACGTTCTCCTTCATATACCTAGTGAGAAGAACCAGCAAATTAAGATGCAAGTTTGACCACGTGTTATTAAATCATAGTGGGGTATTATCCCAAAGTGACATGGTCGCTCAGACATCCAAGGAAGGTACTTGGACCAACACAAGTCTTTCGACTTCTGGTGGAAACTACGAATGGCTTTGGAATCACTTTCATCACAGCAACCAGGTATTTACTGGCATCCCTTGCTAGTGGCAACAACACAACACTTCTGGCCTAAGATTTACTTCAAGTATCAACACTGGAAGTGTTGACAGGGTCTTACGATTACACGAGTCCATTATCAGTTCACTCCAGCACTGCCTGCCTACCTGGATCAGCACACCAGGCTGGTTGTCAGAGTAAGTAGTGAATGTCTGAGTCTGCTTGGTGGGGATGGTGGTATTCCGTTTGATCAGGACTGTCATGACGCCTCCGGCGGTCTCAATACCAAGAGACAGAGGAGTCACATCCAACAGCAGCAGATCCTGTACATTCTCAGACTTGTCTCCAGACAGAATAGCAGCCTGAACAGCTGGGGGAAGAAGAAAAAAAACATTGAGCGCCCTTCAACAGATACACTCCACACTACAGTTAAACCCATGGCTCGCTCAGACATCCAAGGAAGGTTTTGGCCATCATTAGCAGACTTCTGGTGGAAACTACGAATGGCTTTGGAATCTGATTCATCATTGCAAGTCAAAGGTAAACTTCTTACTGCTTTGAAAAGCTTTACTGGTTCAGGTGGAAGACCCAGGGCCTACACCAGTACTGCTCTGAGACTTCAGTTCAGGTAGTACTGAGTTTGCCAAGACCACCACCCAGTTTTAGCACAGAGATGTGAATTTTTGTCATTACCTGCACCATAGGCCACAGCTTCATCAGGGTTGATGCTCTTGTTCAGCTCTTTGCCATTGAAGAAATCCTGCAGCAGTTTCTGAATCTTTGGGATACGAGTAGACCCACCAACCAGCACGATGTCATGGATCTGCGATTTGTCTAGTTTGGCATCCCGCAGGGCCTTTTCCACAGGATCCAGGGTGCCACGGAACAGGTCAGCGTTCAGCTCTTCAAAGCGAGCTCTGGTAATGGATGTGTAGAAGTCAATACCCTCATAGAGAGAATCAATTTCAATA
Source organism: Pygoscelis adeliae (assembly GCF_000699105.1). NCBI lineage: Eukaryota > Metazoa > Chordata > Aves > Sphenisciformes > Spheniscidae > Pygoscelis > Pygoscelis adeliae. Next base: position 763,979 of record NW_008824036.1, on the reverse strand, counting down.
CTGGCCTGCGTGCTAGACGACAGAGTACGCTTTGCACGCTCGCACGCAGTGCGGAGGCGACGAACTGCTCTCTTGTTCTCGCTGATGTCTTTCTTGTGCTTGCGCTTGAACTCAGCAATGAAGTGGTTGACCATGCGGTTGTCAAAGTCTTCTCCACCCAAGTGAGTGTCACCTGCAGTGGATTTCACCTCAAAGATGCCATCTTCAATAGTCAGAATTGACACATCAAAGGTACCACCTCCAAGGTCAAAGATAAGAACATTCCTTTCAGCACCAACCTGGAAGAAAAGATCAATTTTCATAATGCAATTCATCTCCTACTGCTAGCTTAGCAGGTTTACTAGTGGGACCTCAGAGACAGTAGTCACTCCATAGCATACCTTTTTGTCCAGACCATAGGCTATTGCAGCAGCTGTCGGCTCGTTGATAATTCGCAGTACATTGAGCCCTGCAATGGTTCCAGCATCTTTTGTAGCCTGGCGCTGAGAGTCATTGAAATAGGCTGGTACAGTCACTACAGCATTAGTAACAGTCTACAAAAAACGGCAAGTAAAAGACATCAGTTATGTATGTTAAGTAGTCACACACGCAGAATTAATCATTATGTTTCACTGAAGTCCTAACCCTCACCTTCCCAAGATATGCTTCTGCAATTTCCTTCATTTTGGTTAAAACCATAGAAGAAATTTCTTCTGGGTAGAAACTCTTTGTCTCGCCCTTGTACTCCACCTGGACTTTTGGTCTGCCAGCATCGTTCACTACAGTGAAAGGCCAGTGCTTCATATCAGACTGGACCACAGAGTCATCAAATCTACGCCCAATCAACCGTTTTGCATCTGGAAAAGAGCAGTTGACCATATTAAATATGTTCATTCACAAGACAGAACAGGAAGTTCTTCCTAAAAAACAGTGCGCAAAGCCCCAGAACACTATACTTCACCCGGAATTATTACTGCCTTGTCAAGACCTTGCTGCAGTCCCTGCTAAGTTTCATCTCTTGGATACGCACAAACTCATCAGTATCACCTCACCACAGCAATGGTACAGCTGCTGTACCATAAACCACAGCGCAGTCTAGGAGTTAGACCGAGACACTTAGTCAAGGCCACTTAACACTAACTGCCAAGAACAACCTGCAGCAAGACAAGTTTTTAAACTGTAAGGCATGTACTTTCCCAGCACATAATAAAAGCTGAATTATTAATAACACAATTACATTATTCAGACAAAACAAAGTAGGCGTTTAATTTCCAGGAGGATGCTTTAGCCCTGCTGTCAGTCAGTAATTCTTATAAGCAGGGAACATCTACCATCACCACGCTAACCCTCTGTACACGCAGTACGCCCATCATGCCGCCTTACCGAAAACTGTGTTGGTTGGATTCATTGCAACTTGGTTCTTCGCGGCATCGCCGATCAACCTCTCGGTGTCTGTGAAGGCGACGTAGCTTGGCGTGGTCCGGTTGCCCTGGTCATTGGCAATGATCTCCACCTTCCCGTGCTGGAACACGCCAACACAGGAATAGGTGGTGCCAAGGTCAATTCCGACAGCTGGTCCCTTCGACATCTTGTCTGGGGGGGGGGAGGAGAAGACCGAATCGTGAACT
>NW_008824036.1:681910-760838 GCF_000699105.1 Pygoscelis adeliae | reverse complement strand
GCGGCAGCGTTGTTCCGTCTCCCGCCCACGCGACGTTATCCGATTAACAGCGGAATTAACGGCAGGCGGATCAAATCCAGGCCGAGAAGGGCGCTTGGCGTTCCCGCAGGAAGGCTGGAGGTGCAGGCGGCCTACCCTGGGGCAGAGCCCTGGGAGATCACCCTCTGCCCCGAGAGGCAGGACGGCATTTCTCACGCGGGTGCTCGCCGCTCGTTGCCTGACGCTCCCCAAAGGCTTCCCACGGCGTTTGCTTCAGTACATCTCGGCAGGATGATCTGCGCCGGCGGCACCTTGCCGCTCTCATCCTCCCTGTTCCATTCAGCAAGGCAAAAGGCAACGTTCTCGGATTTCCCCCCGCGCCCTCGTTCTCGCCCAGGCAGAGGAAACCATGTTGTCTGCGGCCTTCTAGGGTGACACCGGTTTCTCCGCAGAGCAGAATCCGTCTTAAAAAGTCCCTACTTTTTAACCACCCTAAATTTTTCTCATCCATAATCGGTGCTAACGTTACCGATTTAACGTTAGAAATTTAGCACGGAACCAAGCTAAAGGACAACGTGACACCCCTTCATATGTCAGTGCTGCTCACTGCATGCTTTCAGCGTGGCTGACTTCAGTGGAAGGGGGACGCAGGCTCTGAGCGGCGGAAAACGGCGGCTGTTCGGCGTCCTTGGGGATCAAGCGAGCAGACGGACGACTGCAACCATTCAGCCGGTCGCAGCGCCTTAGGCTGAGAGCTGATCAGAGGTCATAAATCACATAAGGCCAGGCCCTAGCAGGAGTGCCGTGAATTGCATCAAATGTTTACATGGCATAAAATGCTGAGTGGAAAAGTCAGAGGGAGTCGCTAGGAGGAGGGGCTACACAAAACCCGTATCCTGGCCAGCCTCTGTCACCCCATGCAAAGGGGCAAAGCAACGCCTATAGCCAGGGGTAAGAACCGCATGAAAAAGCATTTCGGGTGCCCACCAGGCTGCTGTGGCAGATGTGGTGGGTGTGCTGACCCACGGGAAGTCACTCATGTCAAGCAACAGTTTGTGGCTCCTATTCTTGCTCTGCCACGCACAGGGCTGGAACATGAATCGGGACCTTTGGGTGACAAGAGAAGGTGTAGTCTGGAGTTGGAACTTGGGTGTACAAGGTTAGAGACGGGAGGTGCAGCAGGAAAAGGAAAGGGGCTCCGTATCGTAGAGCCCTAGCTGTCACTCTCCTGTGCCTTTAAAGATAAGGGTGGTCAATACAAACCATCACCCTGTATCTGAATGAGGTATACCATGCAAAGTGCACTCCACCCTGTCCAGAGTACAGGCTGCTGGAGCTCTCAACTCCCAGGCCACACGGGAGATGCTTCTCAGGCGTGCAGTGCTAGCTTGCACTGAATGCATCACACACCAAGTCTCATGGGAGCCATGCTGTTAGCAAGGGATTGCCTTTGCTTTTTTTTGTGTGTTTTTTTTAAATAATGGGCAGAATCTCAGTAGGACCTAAGAAAGCACTACCTGCACCCTGACATTAAATGGTGACAGTTAGACATACAACCATACTTTGCACAGCAGACTGATAGCAAGTGAAGGCAGCCTAAAACAACAGTGAGTCAGTGCAGGGAGGAGGGCAGTTTGGCAAATGACTCATTACATTAGAAATTGAAGGCTGTTAACATGCTAGACAAAAGTAGCTCATTTACTGTGTATCAGAAAAATGAAGGCTCAGCAGGCTGGACGCTGACAAGTATTCTGTGTGGAGTTTTTTTTAAGTGATTAATTCCAACATTATTTTTTGAAGCTAATTTAGTACATTAGAGATCAAGCACTGCTTCTCCTTTAAGTGTTTAAAACAGGATTGGGAAGAGAGTGGAGATTATCAAGGACACGCTTCCTATTCACAACAACAGCATTTGTTATTTATACAACACTTGCACCTGCACTCCCCGGTTGAAGTTTGAAAATCACACATTTCCAAGGCGGTCCCTTCCCTTTTCCCACCGTGTTTTCCCCCTTCAGTGTACCAGTACAAGGCGATCCAGGTTTAAAATAACCCAAGATCCCTGATACTGTACAAAAGTACGCAATTGCATAACCCCTCTCAAAATGTGTATCGCCTAATCAGGATTTTGGATGTCATCAACTCAGGAGGGAGACAGTAATAGCGTTTCCTCATGAATCAGGGATAGACAGAAGGACACACCTATGAGACCACTGTGTTGTCACTGTGTTTTGTTTTAAATACTGTGTAATTATGTTGCAATTTTTACTCCCAGATTTCAGTAAAGAAGATTGCTGATGTTGGGAGACCTCTGCGCAAAACACCCCTGGGGAAAGAAGGCTGAAGCACTGCAAGAGAGATCAACCACAGTTATGTTGAGTTACCCTAAGTTCCACCTACATCTCCCTGACCGGAGATTCCTGTTAGCTAGTTCAAAATGTTTATCTGCAGAGAAGATCTACACTGTCTGAACACAGCTCTTAGTTGTTCAAGGTTTCATTGTCCTCTCACGCCCAGTTCAGGAGATGAACTGAAACGCACTGGGTGGTTCAGAAGTAAAGTCGCAGATGCAGGAGTGGGAGGGCAGTGTCACCGGAGGTTTGTATCTGTGTCTGCGCTGGCGCTATTTACCATATCAGCTTGAAGCATCTACATCCTCAGCCAAAATATCTCGGGTGAAATAGCCGCATGGAAGTCAAAACACCATCTACTTCAGTACACCCAAGGTTTCACCTATCTTGTACCACGTCACATAGTTTAGACTGAAAAAATACCCAGGAAAAAGACCAGCTTCCCCACACTTTCTACGCAAGTACGTGTATAGTCCTTGTTAGCTTAAAAATGGTATTTTTGACTCTGTACTTTTTTTCCTTGGATTCAGCTTGACAGCATGTAACACATCGTACCACATAAGATGGAGCATTAGTACGTGTTTAGTTGAGCTGTAGCACTTGAGCTGCAGCACATTTATTTATAAAACAACCAAACAAAAAATAATTACGAAATCATTGATTCAAAGGAATCAATAATAAATATTTGCTTTCCTCTGAGTTGTTCAGACACAGTACAAGTACACCAGTATAGCAGGTAGAAGAGATGTAAAGCTTAGTTTAGCTGCTGAGAAACAAAAGCAAGCTACGTAACATTGTATGCATTTAATCACACTAGTAATAACTGGTATATGACAGTAAATGCTTTAAGTACACTATTTTACAAAATAGAGTTTGGCTTATGGTTCATTTGCTTCCCTTGTGCAACTCCTGATAGTATCATCCGGAGCTCAGAAAATGTCCCTTTGAAAATAGAATACCTTTGAAATGATCTCTTTCTCGTTTTTCCTTTGAGAAATGAACATTTCCCTTCGGGCTTCATGCTAGCAACTGAAGTGCAGAATTGACTTTGTATTCACCTGTGAGATCACTGAGGTGTGGTCTGAAAAGCGCCGCAGCATTCCAGACTTAGTGATTTTAAATCGCTGTGGTGCCCACACTTTCTAACCAGGGCCACACATCTTTGCATCTTTGTTCCACGGCAGGAGATAGCCACGGTGCTTTTTCTGACACGGTTTGTACACAGGGCAGTCTGCACATGCCCGGACAGCGGGCACGGGTGCCGCTTGCTTCCCAGCAGTGCTAGGAACAGCCGGGAATGATCACACACACCAGGCTTCAGCAATTGCTTCCAACTAACTTCTGTTCCCCAAGGTCCATAAACCTTTCATCCTATGCAATCAGACAGATAGCTCATATGGCAAGGAGCGACTTCTCTGCTCCAGGAGAGTTGGAGACCAGGAGAGGGCTGCCACAGCTGATCTGTTCTGCAGCCTATTCCCAAAGGCCTCCGGGAAAGACACTGCCAGGAGCAGGCCGGGCAAATTCTCCTAGCTGGCAGCAAGTGGCCTCTGGGCTGTAGACAGAGCATTCTCCTCTTCACTATTTGCAAGTCTGGCCTGTGACTCGAAGCTAACCTACAGCATTTGGTACTTGGACTGTAGCCAGCTCAACGGTTTGGATTGTTACCCTTATTTTGTGGTAATAAGCTTCTGGTTGCTCGGGCATGCATTGTTTACAGAGAAAAGCATTCCTGGTTTTATATGCATAGAGCAAGTATTCTCAGATGCAACACAGGTAACATTAAGCACAATAAGCAACCATAGAAGAAGCCACAAACTACTTTAGCAGTCCTGCTCATGCTCTTTGGGACTTTCCCAGCTCTGGAGTACCTTGTAAGCACTTTGGAGTGCCTAAGCCTTCAGGGTCCAGCAAAAAAGCAGCTGCAGAGGAATCACAGACACTTAGAGCTGCTGCTGCCAAGCACTGACAGTCACTACCAAATCCACCAAAACACAGCTGATCCAGGAATGCGCCTCTGGAGTACCCAGGGAAACTGTCTAGGTAAAATGACACAGTATCCAACACCACGAGCTGTCACAGAAGTAGAGGCTTATCCAACACCTAATACCAGATGTCTCCTTTGTTTAAAACTGTGACTCAAGACTGCCTTCCCTGCACAACAGATCAGTGCTTTGTCCTGCCAAGGGTGGCTAGGTTGACTCTGGGGTAGAGAGAGCAAGTGAAATTTTGGTATATGTGATGAAAATGGAAGAGAAGTTCTCAGATAGCATAGGGCAAGTTTGAAAACTATTTCCCATAAGGAAGTAGCCCAGGCAGGGCTTGGCTTTGATCAGATTGTCTAAGATCTCAAGCAAAGAAGCTAGAATTCTGGGTCTCAGTCAGAAAAGGAGATTAATTACAGTCCCTGGAGTGACAGAATTATAGATTTGTGGTTCTTCTCTGCTGATCCATCTCCGGTAGACTCATTCCACAAATTGGAGAAAACCTTCCCTCCCTCAAATGAAAAAAAAAAAACCCACCCTTTTTTTTAATTAAAAATCATTTGGTCTGGGAATACAGGAATCTAGAACCTACAAGCTTAGTATCTTGTGTGTAGCAGTGGTCAGAGCCAAGTCCTTCAGAGGAAAATACAAACAACAGAATTATGTGAGCATCTGCCTCCAGAGGAAGCCTGTCCCTACCTCCCATTGTTTCCTATTGGCCTTCAACTTGAAGTGTAAGACTTTATATTCCTTGGAAATGTTTATTCTGGCTAATTTAATCACAGAAAATATTTTTATGATTCTTGCAATTTTTTAAGAGTCATGCTAAGGTTTAAGCCTCAACAATAGCATGTGGCCCAGCATTTGGTGTTTAAACAGGACATTGCACACAAATATTTTCTAATGGAAGCAGCATTGTGCTTGTTTACCTGTCCCTGGTGTATTTTCCTATTTTCCTATTGCTCTGTCACTCTATCCTTCAGTCTTACCTGGACGCCTGAAGGTCAGCTCAAGAATGCCGTTCGTTCAGTCTTGGGAAGAGCTCTCCATAAGGCTTCTACAGCACGGCTCACCCCAAAACTGGTGAATTCACAACCTGGCGATAGCAAAGGTATCTTCCAAATGCTTCATCAAGGCTTTTTGGTAGATTAGTGGCCCTCACTTTTTGAGGTGCTACCTTCATTCTGGATTCAGTGCCCAGTTCTCATCACACATCTCATCATCACATCTGTGGCTCATTTGCCACAGATACCACTCCAGTGGAGTTACTGCAGCTTTGCAGTGCTGACCATAAAAGCAGAGTGAGGCTCCTGACCGTATCTCTCTGGGTGCATCATTAAGTTTATTCTGGCAATTAAAGCACCTCTGTTTCCTTGACATAAAGGGTCCTTTCTCTTTAGTACAGAGGTTAGTTCAGACATGCCTTAATACTGCATCTCTTGACCTTTTTGAGTGATCCTTTCACTTCCACTTCAGTTACAGCCTCCAAAAGTATTTCAGTAGAAGACTGAATGCAGAAAACATGAAGCGTATGTCAGTTCCCTTTGAGGTTGAACACCAGACTACCCTAAGCAGAGAGTCTGCCTCAAAATCTTCAGATAAGACAATGCATCTTTGAGAAAGTTCTCCAAAACCAGTACAAGAGACTTTTCCCTCCCCACAAAACCTCTCTGGAATATTATGCATCTTTATGTCTCTCTTGATCCCTTTTAAAAAATCCTGAGGTTTGGCTTCATTTCATTTGTACAGCACTTAGCTGTTGTAGTTTTAAAATGCTCAGTGTTCCATTTCCAAAAAAGATAATTTAAAAAGGCGGCTCCCTTTTCCCTCAAATGTATCTTTCTTCAAAAAAAAAAAATTCTGTATCAGAACCTCAGTGCTGGAAGATGTAAGAAAGAGTTGAGTGGGAGGGCTTCTTGTGCTGTGAATAATCACAAGTGATTAAAATTAAGCTGACCAGGAAGATAACTAGCTAATCTAACAATTCCTATGTGGCTGGTGTTACGTGAAGTGTTTCTGGACAGCAGGAGTCTCCAGATGGCTGGTGAGCAGTCACACGGTCTGGAACGCTCGGCTTTGGGCAGGCACCATGACCAGTGTCGCTCCCATTTTCATCAGGTTAGTGTAGTCGACTTTCTTTGGCTCAATTTCTTTTCTTTCCGTCTCCCTCTGGCTGTACTGGGGAGGAGTTAGATGGGGAGTAGCTTCTGTTGACAAAGTCCGTTGACTGCGAGAGGCACTGTTGGCTGTCGACCTGGTTGAGGAGGAACCTGAGCGTGAGCTCCTGGAACCAGAGGAAGAGGAACTGGGCTTGACGAGATGGGCTTTGGGTGCCTCTGCATCTTCTCTGCAATCAAACAGATGACAGGGCTCAAATACCATGAGAACAGAAACGCTTATACATTTTACCAGGCTGAATTGCTGCTGCAATAAGCAGTTGCTTATTGAAGCTGCAAATCACCAGGGCATGTTTGTGCAGCAGTTTGAGCAAGGTACAGGGTTTTCTGAATTCTGTGCTACATAACTTTGTGGACTGAACTCCCTATTGCTCTGCGGAGCTATTGATCAAGTGGATTTAGAATACATGCTGCACACAACTGGCTCTTTGTGTGCGGCTTTGAGGTCTGTGGAATGAATGCCAATTGTCAGTGCAAACAGTTCAGATAGACCTGTCTGCTCTGTAATCCTTACTCATAATGACAGATCACCTAGACAGGACTAGCTGAGACCAGTTCTTCTAGTTAAAAAAAAATGTGGGTAGTGAAAGAAGTGCAAGAACTGGGCCCAGAGAGAAAGAGAGAAGAGGTAACAGTCATGCGTGAAAAGGTGATACAAGAGGCTGAAGCTCAAACTAAAAATAAAAAGGCAAGCAAGATTTGAAAGCAAAGACAACAGGAAAAAGGGAAGGGAAGAAATCAGCAGAGACTACCTTCTTGCTGGCAGCCTGACCATCAGGCAGAGTAATCAGCTGCTGAATGGATTATAGAGAAGCCTAATGGTACATAGATGTCGTATGAGGGCAGGCAGTCTTTCACAAATAGAAATAAGGATGGAACAAGGCAAGGGGTTTCTTCAAGGGCAGGAGCAGCTAAAACTCATTCCTGGAAATATCTTTTTCCAGCGCTTTCCTTCCTGAGAAGTTTAGGCTTGATTGGCTAGAGACCAATCTCTGCTTAGGGGACTTAAGTGGCAGACCTCACACGCATGTAACAGATGCGTTCAAAGAACATGCGTCAGCATTCTTGGTACACCCGCTCAGGGCGAGGCTTCTCAACTCTGCATACAGCAGCTCAGGGGATTTTTTACCCTGAGCTAAATCCAGAAGCACAGTTGCTCAAAAGACTCAAGACTGTGAGAACCTGCCTGCCTCATAGCATTGCCAACAGAAATTGCAATTGAAAAGAAAAAAAAAACAACAAACCAAACCTCTCAGAACCACAATGGACAAGTGGGTTGAATTTAGTACTGGAGAGGATTATGCAAATGCTTTAAAATGCTGAAATTGCAAGCGTGAGAGAGAATATTTTGTTGAGTTTTACGCTAATTTGTCCTGGGGGGGAAAAAAGACATTTTAATCTATCTAATTTTCTGGAAAGCCTTCACAAAGATGATTCTCACAGTCAAGAAATTTGTCACTGATATTTCAGGGAGACTTCAAAAGCTTTTTAGAACAACCTTTTAAGACACTTATACCTAGGTTACTTAAAACCGTAGTGAAACTTTCAGTAAAACTGAAAGAAGGGAGGGGTGGGAGGTGGGGGATTAAATAAAAAGCGTTACCTGATTTCATTTGGTGCCTCCTCTTCCTCATATCTCTTCTTTTCTTTCCTTCTTATTGTCAGCCTCACCACCAGGAAAAGCAGGGAAAGTCCCACCACCACACCACAAACTGCTCCAGTGATCATGCCGATATTTTGTGCATCTGTTGTCCAGAAAACAAATGAGTTAGTTGGTAAACTCTCACTAGGGTCATACGGTCAGATTCCAGTCCACACTACAACTTATAGCACTAGGTATAAATCAGAACAGAATGTATTAGTCTACTTATTTAGGCGTGTCTCCACACAGAAGTTGAACCAGTTTATCTTCAGGCATTGGTTCTAAATCTGAGCTAACAGTGAGAAAAGTATTCGGCTCTGGAAGGGTGGGATCACAAGTGCTATGCCTGCAGCTATGCGTCAGAATTGAAATGAGGAGGAAAAATCCTCTCATAGGAGCACAGAACCACAGAAAGTACAGAGACAGACAGGACAACCCACACGCGAAACAAAGCACCAAGCAGTTTCCTAGAGGCAGAAGAGTGTTTGAACAACGAAGGTTTCCCCATAAGGATTTTTTTTTCCCCTTCAACTCACCCTGAAATGATTACAATCCACTTGCAGAATGAATTATTCAATTGGGGAAAAAAGTGACCTGAGGGGGGTAGGGAGGAAGAAGGAAAGGAAGACCATACTGTGCAGGTGCAAGGCATTTTTCATCCAAAATAACTAAGTGAATGAGAGAACACTTCCTAGTGTATATGGGCCCTTAGTTGATACTTTATGACAACTTCTTTTGATAAGAGCAGTTAGGTTGGGTTTGGCTGAAAGTTGTTTCCTTAAGGCTCGTCCCTACGGAGGGTTTAGCAAACCAAAGTGAGGTTTTAAACCAGTTCAGTTCAATTGGCGTAAAAGCTGTCTGGACGCTTTTACTTCAGATGCCTGAGGCGAACAGGTTTTCCTTGCTACATGACCACATTTCCAGTTATTTCAGGCCTAGCTGGGCATAAAAATTCCAAAGCTATAGCACCTCAATGGAATAGACTTCACTATTAGCAGCCTTTTATCACAGCAGTTCCAGCTCCTGCTTATCTCTCCTGAGAGCTGCACATAAAAACCTCCTAAACTGTATTGTTTGGATTTGTCCTCAGTGCTGGTGCTAAATGCCACTCTTCCTTGCATGTATATGCAAAGACACAGATACCTAGACATGCACACACCCTTGATGGGGTTAGTCAGGTAGGACATCAATTTTAATCTCTGGTGTTCAGGACAGAATTTATCAAATCTGGATTAAAACCAAACTGTGTCAAAAGTTGCTTTTTATTCCACACATTACTTCACATCAAAGTCAGCCTTTCCAGCTGCCATTAGATAGTTTACTGTCTCAAGTGCAACAGATAAGCAATTTGGAATTGGAATGATGGACTATCCACACGGAGATTTTATACTTGACAGTAATCTCATGCAATTGCTCCAGCCAGAAGTACCTCTAAAAGCTGGAGAGTCTGGAACCTCTAACTCACCGTTTTTTCCCTCGTATTTCATTAGTCATTCTCAAAATCAAAATTTCTAACAAACCAAAACATCTGAGCTCAAATGATGTATTTACCACTTTAGGTTATACAGAGGACTGCTGTGCAAACCATAAGTGCAATAAATAAGAACCACTTTGTGTGATTCATGTATGAAAAGGCAAAGGTGTGGCACAGACTTTCCCAGTTGAGATGGGGCAGCGCTGCTCACGTGGTGGTGCGAATACTAGTTATGTGCCAATACTTACGCTGCACTGTCACCTGAACAACACAGCTTTCTTGTCCAGCCTCGTTGGTGGCAATGCATTGGTATAACCCTGTGCTCATCTGTGTAAGATTCTTCAGCAGAACTTGCCCAGGATTAGAAATGTCTGAAACAGGAAAAGCAACACCGGGATTAATCAAAAAAGACTAAGAAACCTTAACAGCGGATAGGACACAGAAGCACAAATTGAACTTCCAGATCGAATCAGTTCAAGAACAATCAATGATGCCTCACAAAAGATCATTTGTCAACCTTCAGCCAAACACTAAACAAACTCCTCAGGCAATTCCTTGTTCAGGGTGGAGCACAGCACAACATCCAGCTGCAGTAGTGAGCGGTACTGGTATATGGTTGCTATCACTGCCATCAAGCGATTCCCGTTTAAAAAGCAAGCACTTGACTGTACATGTGCATGTGCACGTGGGCGGTTATCTGGCTTTGAGTGTACCGAGAGCTCTAAGAGGAAATGACCTGACTTACTGACTCTTGATGTAGGCGGGAGATGTTCAGCTCTCTCATCTTCCTCATTTATGCGCTGCCATCGGTAGGAGATGGGTGCAGTGCCAGAGGCGGAACGGCACTGCAAGGACAGTTCCTTTCCTTCCAACAGCTCCCCTTCTAGCCAGCATTTGGGCTTGGAAGGTTTTTCTAGAAGAAACAGGAGACAGGTCATGCAAATGCAGCAAACTATTTTCTTGGTGGAAAACCCTTTCTTTGGCAAAGTACATAATTTAAGCAGCTTCCAAGAGCTGCCTTCTCTGGAATACATTAAGGAATTACACCAGTGATGTTTGTTAGGGGACTTTAGCTGCAACTGCGTGCAACTTCATAGTGTAAGAAGTGGAGCTGGCTGGCTCAGAGATAGAAATGACACGTTATAATACTCTGGGGCAGTCTGCCCCATGGATGCTTGCATCAGTGGAGCTGTATCACTGCATTCCTCTTCTAGGTACTATTTAGAGAACGTCCTTTCCCTCCTTCTACTTCTCCATTTCTTCCTCCTCCCCACAGCATCTGGCAGGCCACAGCACTTCTTCCACAGGATGATAGCATACGTGAAAAAGCCAACCAATAAACTGAAATCAGGGAAGAGGAATGCTAACACCAGCAGCTTATTTGTCACCTCCACTGACTTGGATCAGTTTGGGGTCCTGGGACATGAACCAAGAGTCCTCAGCAGGAGATCTGGACAGGGTGATTGCCAGCTAAGCTAGAATATCAGTCTAGTTTGCGTGATGAGATCATAGAGATAATTTGGAAAGAACAGTTCATATGATTTTGCAGGTGATTACACTTACCTCAGAACAGTTCTTTAGGCTCTTTCTGTGTCCTGTCCTTTGCCAAAAAATGCAAAGGCAGATATGAACAGTGAAACCTGATCGTGAGATGTCTTTGTATTTATACCCTGCTGAAATAAATCTCTCTACAGGAAATGAGTCTAGCGATTTTTTCTCTTTGGAAGAACAATAAAATGACCTTACCTACAACCTTCAGGGTGATGTGAACCCATTCGTAATGCCCAGCATTTTTAACCTTACATATGTACTTCCCCGCATCGCTGGACTGCAGGGATATGATTTGTAAGGATGCATCTCCAGCAAGGAAGTTGGATGTGAAGGAAACGCGCCCTTTCTGTTCCTTATTCAGGTCATCATAAACACGGCCTCCAGAGTAAGTGATCACCTGAGGAGCAAAGACTGATCAGCTAGTTGTAATTTTACTTTCACACGGTACAACAAATCAAAGCATTTTCAGGAACTGCAGACTAAAGGGTCTGCATGGTTAAGTGACTTGCCAAGGGTCACACAGGAAGCCTGTGGCAGGGTGGAAAATTAAACCTGGATTTCAAGTCAGACTGATACATAAACTGTATTTATGCTAGAGATTTATACTGCAGCATTTATACTAGTGTCAAAATAGACATCAGCTTATACCATAATATATAAAAGCAGTCTGTAATTTTGGCTGGTTTTGGCTAGCTAATTTAAATTACTGCAGACCTGATTCTTATAAGTACTAAACAACTGTATTTTTTCCTGAAACCAAGGTTTCAAAACAGCCTACAAAATCTAAGGTCATTTCTGAATACCTGAAGGGCAATTCTGAAGTTTATCCAATGATGACTGATTACATAAGAGTGCTAGTTTAAAGAAAACTCAATTGCAACACAACCTGTTCCAATACAGCGTGCATGAATATCAAATAACTTTTATATGTTAAAAATCTCTCTAAATAAATCAGCTGTGTTTTCTAAACACTGCTTACTTCATCAGAATAATTTGCAAAGATCATCACAGAAGTCTCTAAATCAATAGCTGCTGCTGATGTCAACATAGAAATAAGACGATTTTCTCAGCAGATAGCTGAACCTACCGCTTTTTGTACTGTTTCGGAAATGTGCAGCAGCCACTCAATATCCAGGCTCCCTTGCTCCAGGAGGCCCAGGCGGTGGTGACAGGGCAAAGTCACGTTTTCTTCAGCCACTCTCTTAAATTCAATCTGAGCCTCGGACAGCCAAACAGAACAGGAAGCTGAAAGACAGATGCCAGTGGTCAGAAGCCAGGATTAAGGATGCATCTCTGCACTGACAAGTGTTGCTAGCTTAGGTTTCGCTGGATTCTTCCTCATTTGCTTTGCAGCATCAAAGAAAACCCAACAGCTTGGCTTCCTGGACAGATTGCAGCTGATTAAAAGGGACATCTATACATACATAGGCAGTTAGTTTCACACTAATATTTAAGCATGAAGAACAGATGGCTTCATATTCCAGAGCTGTCAATACTAAAGTCGCACCCACATCTTCTATGCACTCAAAATTTCAGATAACCTCCTTGGTTTTTGCCTTCACCTTTTATTACCTTAATTCATAAGCAGTATTTCCACCCAGAAGACCTTCAGAGCCCACTGCTTTATTCCCACGTCATTCTGACAAGGCTCAGAGCCTCTTCCCTAACACTGGATGATGTTCATTGCGTGCATTTCAGCACTAGAAATAAGAGACCAGCCTGGGAACAAGAGGGTTAACCTTAAGAAAGGCATGGTACAAGTAGGCTAGTGAAGCGTCTTTGAATAGCAACGTCAAAAAAAATCATAAGTTATCGAAAACAGTTTGTCAGGATTTAAAAAAAAAAAGGGGGGGGCGGGAAATTAAAGCCAAAGTGGGAATCACTTAGGGCAGAATGTGGTTTCACTGATAACAGAATTATATTTCACAGCAGAGCCTTCTAAATGTTAGCCAGTAAAACCCAAACCGCATATTAACTCCCTAAAACCTGGAGCAGGAGACAGTGCGCCGCCGAAAAACATGATGTTCAACCAGCACCGCATTACTCACTCTGTAACTTGCAATTTCCTTCCGAGTTTCCTTCTGTACTGCATCCCTGCTAAAACTGAACAAAATCAGGGGTCGATTCTTGGCTTTGCCCATCTCCAACTTTTGGTAACGCATGGACTCACCATGGTAAATTCAAACTCAATTAAAAAAATCAGAGGTATGGAAAAATTACAGGCATTTAGGTCAGGGACCCCCAGGTCTGCTATGACACCAAATAAAAAATTTTCCAACTAAGTTTCCATGGGGATTTCTGGGGCACAAACACCATCTGCCTTTTGTGTGTGAATCTTCAGAGTGCAGTTGGGTTGTTCTTCAGTTTTGCTGTGCAAGAAGGAAGCCTAAAAGCATTTTTTTTCCCCTGTGAAATGATGTGAGATGAAATATCTTGCTTCTTGGACCAATTATTGTGAAACTGATGAAAACTGAGAGTTGGCAGCACTAGGAAGTCACATGTGTGATTGAACACACAATCCTGTGATTACATAGCAAGATTACTGGCAAGAGCATAAGCTCTAGTTACATAGGCTAAATTTGTTCCTATACTTGTATTTAAATAGTGGGTCTTCAACCTTTTCTTTACCTTTAGGTTAAAAAAAAAAAACAGGAAAAATTACATCCAACATGACACTTCCTCAGCTTTTTCCATTTCTTCAGGACCAACTCTGGTTTTAGAAAATTCATTCTGTTCCTGCTCCCATTCTCAGATCTGCGCCTCCAACTCGTTAGCGTGACCGTCCCTCAGCTCCTGAGCTTCTGATATTTAATCAATACTTGCCAAGCACTTCTATGAAAGGTATCATCTACTATGTGCATGCACATATATAAAACACCTTGAATTTTAAGACAGGTGGAGTCTTTCAAAGGATTAAGCTCTCCTCCCCTACATGGATCTCTGCATGCATCGATGAGAGTGAAAGCTCCTTTTCAGCCACATTAGCTGCTTTCTTTAAAGGGAAAATTAATCCAGTTTATCACTGGATTCACTAGTCTCAAAGCTCCATCTGCCAAATACAATTATACATTCTGCGTAAGATGAACGCCTGCTTTCTCCTACAGCCCACATTGCTGCGGGCTGCCTTCATTAACACGCTGACACTCACTACATGACTGATCAATAAGTTTAATTTAAGCACCACAATAGTGAGCATTCACATAACACTTGCAGCATTTTCAAAGTCCTGTGCCAGCAGAGCACTGAGGTTTTGTGCACACCTCACAGGGTATTCTGCATTTTAAAATGTAGTTTTACATTAAAAGCCTTGATCGGGATTTATAAATCACCTTTTGAAGGAGTAAAACAAGCATCATTTTCATTCCTGTCCGGCTTGGACAGACAGTTTTTAGGAGAACTCACACCTTGGTCTGTTCTTGTTGCCCCCAGCAAACATGCTCTGGATTTAAGAAAGAGCCCTGTGCCTATAAGCTCATCTTCTAAATGGGAATAAGATCAAGGAGACATCCAGCGAGAGTGACTGCAAATTTCTAAAGCACCCTTTGGTTTTTCAATCACACAATCAGTTATTTGGAGCTGATTCACCATTAAACTGATAACCAGATTGTCACACACATTGCGTACTTTTCCATGACATGTCCATCTTATTTAAATAAATTTAAAATGTCCCCTTAGTCCTTATTAGTTCTTTAATAATGCCCACGAACTCACAAGGAAGTCTGTAAGTTTTGCAGGTGTTCTAGACAAAAGCCTCGTTTTATTTTCTTTCCAGTCATCCATACCTGTACACAGTCAAAAGCAAGCTCAAAACACAGCTTCATAAAAGTACTCAACATAGGGTGCCAGTTATGGAAATTACCCACGCAAAATCCAAGGAGAGCTCAATGTGAGCAAACCTTATGCCTTTCAATAGTTTGGGTAGGGTCTCACTGTAGCAAGCAGTGATGAAATGGAAATTTACCTTTAGATATGTGCTAGAATTTACAGTATGTGCCTCAAAGGAAAAGGAACTAGAGAACATATCCAAGCCCCCTCTAAATAAAGTGTTTTATTATTCAACAAAGAATAAACATCCTCAAGTTCTCTTGTATTTGTGTAAATGAGATCTAGCAAGAACAGGACAAAGAAATGAGATTTTGCTCATAATGCTTTTACCATGTTTTCCCTCCCCCCCCCCCCCCCCCCCCCCCCAGTTTAAGTGTCATTTAAATGAGTACTAAAGGAGAGTGTCTGCTTATGGACAATCCTTTACAGCAGCAAACACCTCCGTGTACTGGCCAGGACATACATTGGCTAGTCTGCAAAAAGAGCTTTTGCTCTGCTGGATGGGTACACAACCGGCTCCATACCTTTCCCTCTTAAAGAGCTCCGCAGCCACACGAGGGCAGAGCCTACTCAGAGTAACGCCTTAAGGGCTGGCTCCAGTAGACAATAGAATAAGACAACAGACGATTTTCCCAGAAGTCAGATCCAAGAACCTCGCTCAGTAATGCCACATATATGCAGGCTCCGCAGTTCTTACCCAAACTCCCCCCCCCCTTCCCCTTCCACATCCTGTGTGCAGCTCTTTACACTGCAAAGAGCAATTTGGGAATCGCTTCTTTCAGCTTTACTCAGCCCATGTCCCATGACTTCAGAGAGAGGTTGGTTTGTTTTTCCCGCAGAGCAGGAACCCTAAGCTTATTGCAGCTGCAGCATTTTGAAAGCATTAGCCATGGGCCTGAAAAAAAGAGTGTTGGGTGTAGCGCCAGGCTTGCTGACATCGCACAGGCAATGCAGTGTTCTGCATTGTAATGTTTAAATGTTTGCTCTATTGTTCAGAAGACAACAACTCACCCAGCAGCCTGCAGACAAGGGAGAAAGATTGTCTTTCATCCTACATTGATGTTTTCAATATCCAAGGAATACAGAGCAACAAATATTTTGAACTAGACCAAAGCTAGCACACCTAAACAGACAGTACTCAAACAGCACAAGCACAGATTTACCAGGGGAAGGGCACAGATTGGGTCAGGGCATACAAAGGGATTTTTAGCCCTCTCAATAACAGGCCATTCTGCCTTGCAATGCATAGCAGATTTTAAAGAAAAAAAAAATGTGGACAATATCCTGCATCTTTCTCATGCCAAGTACATCCCAGAACTCATTTCAACATTTTTAAAAGACTGCTGACTTTGAATGTATCCCAGACATTACAAGGGGCTTTGAATTTCAGAAGAGTCTGCCCTTTGAAATGGACGTAGGGAAGGAACCATCTCCTGTGCAATGTAGCAAGTGCTGAGCAAATTGGGAGCGTGTATTTGGCTTTATCACAGATTATGACCACCCAAAGCGTTTTCATGTCTGAATCCTTAATGTGATCACACATGTTTTCATATACATGCTATTATGAAGCTCAGTTTTATTTTCACATCCATTTAATAACAAGTATATATACACAAATGCACATATATACCAACAACATCAAATATGCATATCTCCAAGGCACATAAACATACAAGCAGAATCAAAGTGAAAATACATCTTTTACTGACGTTATTCGTAGGCAAATTCATGTGCTAAAAGCTAAAAAGCTTCCAGATTTAAATCTTTCATTAGGTTCAGAAGAAGGTTTGAATTAGGGAGCAATGCTAAATATAGATTATACTTTTTAAAAAGTAATAAGTTGTGCTGTATCACTTAACTGCTGGAATTAGGAGGAACAGCCTAGAAAAGATTCCGAGAATTGAGACACAAGAAATCCATAATGATGCTTTGTAAACTTGGCCCAAACCATACCTACACCAAGTTCATTTAACATGTGAATATCCAAAGTGGGTCTTGAAAAATTTCAGTTATTCCAGGAACTTCTGTGAAGTTTATTCAGCTACACTTTTCATAATTTATTTTGGCTTTTTATCAAAGATGACATTTGCAACAGACTACTCCAAGACACTGATATCCAAGGAGGAGTAGAAATACAACCTGTAATTTTCCTGCAACTTGAGACATCCTATACTAGCACCAGAGGGAAGCGACTCAGGAAGCAACTCGAATCTGCTGTGGAGGAAAATTTTCTTCAATACAACAGCAAAAGCAGGAATTCCAATAGTATCTACACCCACAGCTTATATCACAGGTGAAATGGAAATTGTGCTAAGTGCTCTGTCTGCTTTTGTTCATTAATATCAAAATGTTTCCTGGAAAGTGTGACAGGAACAGTGAATGGCCACTGTTGTCAAGGCACATCACATCCTTTTGAAAAGGAGAACAGTCCCCTACAGACAAGTTCTCAAGTGTAACCAATAATTTTGTGGTCTGATTTTGAGTCCTTCTTGGGATACTCTTAAAAGAATTATTTTCACTTCTGTGTGATTCCAGTATCTGAAAGTGGGGTCCTTCTGAGAAGAAAGTTTTGGTCCTGTAGTCTTCTGAGTAACACACACATTCTTCTCAAAATCCAGGTAGGCTGTTGGAAAACACCACCTCAGTGCATCCAACAGTCCTATGCTATAGCTGGTCTCAACTAGATCTGCAGGCTGAACTGCTTGTATAAGTACTTCATTTTAGTCAAAGTGATCCAAATTAGCAAAAACTTTCTACTTAAACAATTTAAAGTAGCCCAAAAAGAATATCCACAGAATTATTCAGGCTTGTAGTCCTCCTCCAGCTGAATAATCCTGCACATTTTACTCACTACTTGTTGTTGTGCTAAAAACATTTATCCCACTCAAAGTATTTGAAAACAGTATCTGTCTAAATTAGATACATACAAGAATAATATGTTTGCGAATTAAGAAACAAAAAGCCCAGGACAGCCTGCCATGTTGCAACTTTGAACCACTCCATGCCAGGAATTTAAGACATTTCACATCTGTTAGAGTTTGATCTTGCTACAGTCTTGTAGGAAATTATTTACTAAGCTTCTTTAAGGAAAAGCAAAAGCCTGCCCCCCACTCTGTCCAGTGGTAAGGAGCAAAAGCTGAGCATTTTACAATAAGCAAATTTAGAGTTTTACATACTTATATAGGAGGCTGACAACTACTTTTATGGCCAAAGAATTACCTCGTGAATAAAACTTTCAGAGATGCTTGAGTGACTTGGAAGCTCAAATCAGCTAAGTGCTAAAGACACTACAGACAGCAGCTCTATAGTTAAGTATTTAAGGCTCAGTAGACCTTAAAATTAAACTCTGTTGAGAAACCAAACATTCTCCCCCCACTATTACTGTTCAGTAATGATGACAAACACACACATTAAGGCTTTTCTCACCTTTGACTCTTTTCCCCAGTTTCTGCTGTGAATAAACCAAGACAGTGGATAGCTGTATTGGTTTGTTCCAGAGCTGTAAGGAGAACCCACAAGGTCAACACCCCCTGCTCACCCTCAGACCACACTAGCCCTAACACAGTTACCCTGACAGCATTTTAGGCCAAAATAAATATAAAACGGTGTCTTCTTACAGACAGCTATTTTGCATTCTTTGCGCAAGGGAGGAGAAGCTGGGGGCAGCCGAAGTCTCCTAAGGATAATTAACTCAGCCAAGGCTGTGCTCTGGGACATCTGCTTTCTGTATTCCTTGGCTGGCAGAGACATAAAGGCCAAAGGTCACCTTCTCCCAAGAGCTCAAGTGCTCCAAATGACCAAGACCTGGCCCCCAGTGCATGCTGCCTGCAGCCTGCTCCCCTCTGCCTCCCTTTGATTTCAGGAATTCAGTTGTGAAGCAAAAGCATCTCAAATAAGAAAAATGTGAGCTAACAGTCAGCTCCCGCAAGAACAGGCTAGCTGTGTTGAAATAAAGGTCAGCCTATCCCCATCCACATAGCATTGCAGAGGTTCTCTGTAATTGGAACCACATGTGCTTGGGGCTGAGGTTTGAGGAGGCTGTTAAAACAGAAAGCAAAGGGGAAGAGTCCTGCATGTTGCTGAGTTTCCAAGTGGTGACGTGAAGCATTTGGAATTGAAACTGCCGAGGAGCTAGGAAGGCCCAAGGAGAACAGAAAAAGCAACATTTCACAAAGCAAAGCCTCTGATTTTGAGAGGTTTGCAACAACTAAGCAAGAGTGCAGGAGGGGGCTAGAATTCGGCTGGTGATACACAGGCTCCTACCAACAGAAATATCACCAGCTGCAGAAGCACAGGCAGTTGGCCACCAATCCTTCCCTGGGCAGTCTTGGATGAGCCAAGGAAATGATCTGCGAGATAGCTGTTACCAGCATAGTGGCAGTGCACATGATGTGTGTCTAAATACACTGTCTTCACACCGCCACTAGGGCACAATTGAGATGGTCCGCCCAGTGCAGGTCTGGGTCTCACAAACAGTCCCAGCAGCAGCAAGGATCCAATATTCCCTGGGGAAAACTCAGGGTTTCTCTAGTAGATTGAAGACAGATGGAAGACTGATCCTGCAGTACCCAGTGGTCACATGCAGTCTAAGGATCTTACCTGTACATTCCTAGAATCAAGAGGTAAAATTCTGTCCCTGAAAATGCCAACAGGAAGTTTGCCTTCAGCACCAACACCCACAATTGAATCCAAAGCACGGAGAGACTTTGGAATATTGGAAAAACATTGAAGCTTTCCATTACCTGAGGGATCTTCACAGGCAGCCAGCAGCTATGTATGTACTGTGGCTGTCCTTTTTCTCATTGCATTTTAAAAATCAAGTGCAAGTAGGAGATTCTGAGTTTACATCCCTGGAGACAGAGAACAGGAAACAAGGCATCAGAACTGCATCTTCCTATTTAGTGGTTCACAGAGTGTACAGAGGAATGTGTGAAGTCCCTTAGCCTTTAGTCCAGGCAATTTTATCAGTAAAATGGTCCAGGTGTCTTCTGTTTACAGTAACACAGCTCAGCTAAGCCTTTCAGTAATGCAGCTGGTGATTTCAAGCTGTGTGGACTACATCTGTACAGAGAGCTTGTCAGTACATATCACAGATTCCTTGGGGGCTGAAACACCTATGGCTGTCTGATACTCCCTTTTCTCTGCAATCATCTCTGGGCTGCTTTGTGTACCTTACAAAGCCTGGTATTGCGGAAAACAAGAGAACAAGACATTCCACCCCTAAACATCAGAAATTTCACTCCTTTTGCCTGGTTTCAAATAAGGCTTGAAAGTATGAGAAGAAAGATGGTTTCAGTAATAATTTCTAGGGTGTCTTCTGTCTGAGAAGTATGCTCAGGCCTCAGTCTTCCAGTTGGTGCTGTCAGTTCACAGACATAAAAATGAAAGCACACAGAAATTAAGTTATCTACCCAAGGCAGACACCAAGCAGAATACAAACCAAAAGACAGCAACAAAACTGTTTTCAAACGTGTTTCACAAATGTTAGCATTTGTCCATCAGATCTTTCTTCACCAATTTCAAAATCCAAGGAGTAGGTTGCATCAGCTGAGGTTTCTCTGAAAAAATCGGGGAGAGAGGAAGAGACTTGAGATGGTGATAAAGATTCCCAATAAAACTATTCTTGTACTGATGATTCCCTCTCCTTTTTTCCTTAGCAAAGTGTAAGATATTAACCAGACAGCACTGAACCGATTGTGCTTTCCTGCTGCCTTTTATCATAGAAATTCAACTTGTTTTAAGCTTACCAAAAAAGGTACCAAGAAACCCAGAAGGTATTCAACAAGTAAACTTCATGCCTTTCTGCATCTTTCACTCGCAGAGATTTTCAACAAAGTTGGTTGTAGTTTTAAGGTACAGGTTTCAGTCCCTGTTCAGCACATCCATGTTACCTCAACGAGATGTGCAGTTGCATACTCATAATTGCACATAACACAGTATGACATCTCACTTATCCACTACAAGCACTACTAATATGATACAAAATGAATGCCTAATGTATTAGCACTCTGTCACTTTTCATATTCACTCAATCTCAAATCCTCAGCTACAGCCTACCCTAGGGCAGAAAGTGAACAGCAGCAGCAGCTCCTCCCCATCACCCCCATAAGTCTTCTGAAAGAGATACATTAAACTCTGCAACACTTCTGGGATGAATACAAGGTGCAGTCCTCTGATCTGAGCACAGGACCAGGAACAACAGAAGCTTAACTTGAGAAGAGTTATGGTTACAGATACTGTCTACCCAGCTGTCTGCAGCCTCTGTTTTTCACCAATGCTATAGTAGCTAAGATCAATTACTTTGTATTTACTGAACCCATCAGAGATTAGAAAATTAAAGAAACCTCATTCTCTTAAACCTCATCCTTGCACAGGCTTCAGTATGAACCAGAAGGAAGAAAAAAGAAGAATCAGGTTCTTAATTATCTTATTACTGATTCAACTCCCTCCCTGTGTCTTTCCTAGAGTTTGGCATGACAGCATACCAGCTGCAAGCAGACTCTGGGAACAGATACATCTTTTCTCTAATTTTTTCCACTGTTACCAGGAGTTTGGCATCTGGACACATACATTAAGGAGTCAGATGAGCAGAGGCGGAGCTCTGTAAATCCCACTTTCTGAATCAGAGCTACAAATTAAGCAAGGGGGGATTACCAAGAAATGCAAACCCCACTGTAAATGCTGGAAGAGACACCCACCAACTGCATTTTAGGAAGCTGGCATCACACAGACAATTCTCTAAATCTCTATACACTGCATATTAGTTCGCATTGTACTGAAGAAAGTATGATCTTACATTTGGTGAGGGCCTGTGCTCAAAAGGATCCCGAGGTTTTTCCCAGTAACATTTACAAACTGAAGACTAGACTGAGTACTATACTCGTGAGAACTTGCATTACTTTAAAAGAGACAAGCATAATTTGAAAAGCATTCTCCCTTCAGAGGGACAGCTTTCCAAAGTGGAGCACAATAGCTATTTTAACTGACAACAACACTGCACAGCTGCTGCAAGTGATTCTGAAGTTAAGAAAAGGACCGAAGAGTCAGACACAGGAAATAAGGAAATGTTATTTAACACAAAATACAAAGTATGATAGATTCTTGCATATATATATTTCCCATGACTGTCAGGAGCACAGCTGAACCTAAGGCATTCTTGTGCACTGACAATAGCCAGAGATGGTGAAGTCTGAGGAGGATTCCACTACCCACAGGATTGCAGTTTGTGAGCTGAGGGCCAAATTCCAACTTCTGGATCCATTCCACTTGACAGCAGCCTACAATCCTAAAAAGGACTTGACTATTCAATAAAGTTACATTAATGAAGTTGGTTAAGTGCAGCAACAATTTTGCAACTTATGAAACAACGTAAGAAAATGAAGACTCAATTTTTTTTTTTGCTTCTGTGAAAGTTTTGGAACATTTAAGAACATGTGGAAAAGCATATTGTTTATTGGTTTTCAGCTGTCTACCTATTTACTTATAAACCTGGGTTGTTTCTTTTTTAATCTTAGTGTAGATTTATCAAAGCCCTAGTCTTATTTTAAAAGTTCAAAGCATGAATAAAGTTACCACGTAAGATGCTTGGAAAAGGCATAAGGACTAAAACAGAAAGCAGACCCATTTCACTTCCCTCAGAAATAGAAGCATACTCAAAGTACTGACTTTAAATCCAATTTTAACTGGCTTTCAAACATGCAGGTGGAAAGACTAAGACAACACTTTGGTATTACCTGAGCTAAATAAAACCTGCAAACTCTTGGGGGGACAACAGGGAGGGATACTATTGCAGAGTTAAACAGCTCGGAATCTATCAGAGCTGAACCACACTGAACTACTTCATTTCTGATGGTCACATCATCTGCAATAGGAATAAGATTGATAGGGAAGCAGATTTTCTTCTCTACTCACCATAGGGCTCCAATGCCAGCAGCTGAAACATGTGTTACATATATTTTGCATGTTTGCAAATACCAAGGGCTCTGCAAAGCAAAAAATCTGCAAAAGCCTAGGGCCAATGCTAGAGGAAACCCTGAATGAGAACATGCAAGTATCATGCCTGCCAAATATTCCTGTGACCTTTGCTCAAAAGAACAATCTAGTTTTCCTCCAGCAAAAGTCCCTTTCCTAAAGTGAAGGATGCCCCAAGTAATGGAGAGGCAGAGCCCTTTGTAAAAACAAGCATTGGGTATCAGCATTCTGAGAGCAAAAGAGCCCTCCCTGAGAGCTATAGTACATCATCCAGCTCTGGTGAGCAAGCACAATGTTTCCAAGAACCTGAACAGGAAGAGGCATTTGGACAAGGAGAAGGGTAAAAATGGGATTCAGGCAACAGTTGAACAAATCTGCTAATTGGATGTGAAAAGGTCAGGCATCTTATCAAGAAACATACTGTAAAGGTCAGGTGAAGTATACAGAAGTAAGCCTAGGAGGAATGGGTAGCACACATGACCAGCTCCACCACTGGGACTCTGAATTTCCACCCTCTTTTTCAGTTTATCTAAGAGATCTGACCAACTTAAAAGCATCACTGAACTTTTCCTGTGCTCTTATTCAGACTGAGGTCCCTACCACAACTTGACCAACTTACTTCCTCAACATCAAGAAGTGTTTCTGTCAACAACCCTGACTTATCGTAAAGCATGAGATGTTGAAGTAATAATGTAAAGTGCTGGAGAAAAGACTAGTCTTTGAGAACAAAAAATAGACTATACTACATTATTCTTACCTTGTGAACAACTATTTTGGATTTTGTTGTGATCAACATGTGCATGCATCATCTTGCAGAGCCACTTCTAAAACTGCTGTTGAGGACAACAAATATCTGTAGCACCTACCATAAACTTCTGATCTCCGAGTTTCATCAGAACTGCTTTAGAACCACATAACAGTGGAGGTCAGAAGGGACCTCCAGAGATAACCTAGTCCAATGCCCTGCTCCAAGCAGACACTCCAGTCCTTTAATCAGCTTTGTGGCCCTTAGCTGGACTCATTCCAGTATATTTGTCTCATACTGGGGAGCCCGAAACTGGGCACAGTACTTCACATATGATCTCACCAGGGCTGAGTAGAGATGAAGGATCACCTCCCTTGAACTCACTACCCACACTCTTCCTAACGCAGCCCAGGATGCTGTTGGCCTTCTTTGCCACAAGGGCACATTGCTGGCTCGCATTCACCATGTTGTTCCACAGAACCCCAGGTATTTTAGCTGCAAAGGGGAAAGGATATAAGCTACAGGATGTGAGGACTCCAGAGCTAGTGCAGGAATACAGGCATTCCATGGAAACAAGGATCTCACTGGGTCTATACGGTCTGACAAGAAGCAATGCAAGAAAAGTTTTACTGAATGATTTGGGAGACTTGGTAGCGGGGAATTCTCAGGAAATTAATCTAAACTTCATGATAGGAAAGCTCAAGCTAGAAGAAGACCTCAAGCCCTGATGCAGAAGTAAGGTTTCCTGGACAAGCTGCAGCTTCTCTGTGCCTCACTTCTGTCCTTTTCAATTTATGTAAGAAAACCTGCATGCCTCGGGGATCCATATGTAAAGCTTACAGAGGGAACAAGAAGATTACAGAGAAATCAGAGCCAGACTTCTCAGAGGTGCACAATGAGTGCATGAAAGACAATAGACAAGTTCTAAAAAGGGGAATTCCAGTCAGATATTAGGAAAAAATTTCACTATGAGAACAGAATCACTGGAACACAGGGTCACAGATTGTGGAATCAGCATCCTTAGAGCTATTCAAAACTGGCTTGGCTGAAATCCTGATCAGCCTGATATAAGCTGACTCTGCTTTGAGCCGGAGACCACCAGAAATTCCTTCCGATTTACACTATTCTATGACAAGCTCTAAGTCTTACAGCAGGTCAAGGAGAGACCCATGAGACTCATGTCCTACCCCCTAAGCCTTAGGCCTTCCTGCTTCACTACAACTTTTAGACTGCCCAGAAAAAAGCATACAATGCTTCTCTCCCACTGCCTTCACTACAGAGTTGTTCTTAAGTGCCACAGTTTGGTTTCAGCAGCCATGACACACAAACTGTGTACACAGCTGCTAGATCAGGGTGGTGGGCTCTTCGATGATTAAGTCCATTGTAATGTCTGGCAGCCATCTGTCAGCCACATTTACAGTAAACCCCAGCTCTCCTAGCATGTGTGGTCTGTGGGGATAACTGAGCACATAATTTATTTGATGAATTCAACCTTTTTTTTTTACTGCTGACAGTATCTGTGAGGTCACAGCTGTCTCCAGTTTCACTCCAGTACCAGCTTTTTATTTTCCTCTCCACATGACAGAAAAAACAAGCTGTTGTAACTGATTAGATACATCACCTGATATTGTTTCTTGATTGCCTGAACTTACAAGTAAAGGCATAACATCAGGTTTTCCCCAATATATTTACTGGGGCAACACTGAAAATTTCAAAGTGCCAGAAAAATAACTAAATCATTAACTGGCCACAGAAAGTGGCACAAAAAGGGGCAAAGCAGATGTGCTAAGGTAAAACATTAATATTTACACAGTAACTTTACATATCCAGCAATGCTCTGATCAGGGGAACTGAAGCAAGAACTAGGGAGCTCAAACACTCCAGTTTGCTTCCTTTGTCTCCATACCCTATTGGTGATCCTGGAAATGCATATAAACCCAGGTCTGCAGGGAGGCACCCTCTCTGCAAAAGCCACAAAATATGCTTTCCTGCAAGTTGAAATCAACTTTTTGTATTACTGCTATTCAGTGTTCCAATGGGTTAATTTTGTCTTCAAAAATTCCCAATGTTCTTGAGCCAGAATTGCCACAAAAACCCACCAAAATATTTGGCTAGTCTCTGCAGTACTCATGGGTTTTTGCTGGTTTGGCTTCTCTAGGAAAAATCTATTTTCTTTAGTAAGAGTTGACACAGCTTCTCCCCCCTGCTTTAAGAAGGCATTTTCAGTCAGAAGGAAGACTAGATAAAACCACTGTCTGTCTAAACTGAGCACTCTGGTCTTTCTCTGCCTCCCCAAGCTGCTGTTCACCCTCATACCCTTCACTGAGGGCATGCACAGCTGCAGGTCTCCAGCACCTCTGCAAACCAGCCATCAAAAAATCTCAGCTGTAACTCGTTTGTACTTTACCTTGCACATTCAGAAACTGTGGATACTCAAGCCTATCTATTAGTCCTCAGGGACTTGGATATCACCAAAGAGAAATAGAGAAGTGTAAAGAAAAGGAAATACTATATTCAATAAAGTCTATCAGTTATTTACTTTAAGCCTTATGGACTTCATCCAGTAGCAGACAATTAACTAGTTTCATATTGCATAAGCAAAAACATCCTTAACATTACCTTTCCCCACTGGTGCCCCACAGTGTGACTTGTGCACATTGTACAGTTGGAAGGACAAGATCGTGACTCTCCCATTGATCCATCCTCCCATGCTAAGATCTGTGTTCTTTTCACAGCCCCATAGTGAAACTTCTAAGTATCATTGTTTTCAGTTTGCAAAGGAAAAAGCATATATTGAAAGCTCAATTTGCCCATGGGTAACTAGGGACACAACAAGACTGACCAAGGTCACAAGGAATCAGTGGCAGAGTTGAGATTAGAATCCACAATTCACAAGGTCCATCCAAATCAAACTACACACTGGAAACCCCTCTTGACTGGCTGCTTGCAGAAGGCAGGAATTTTCAGTGCCCCTAACCACAAGGCCAAGCTTTAACTCTAGCTAAATTAACTTATGGCACAGTCTTTTTGCTTATAAAAGTTAAGTTACATTGACTCCCATGCAAGTTACAACTGAGTGCCAAGAAAAGGCCATGGAAAAAGGCTATATGCCCACTGTGCTGACTTTCACAAACACTGGCACCCTATACAGACCACAGTGGGAAAGGGGGAAAAAAAAAATCGGCTCATGTCAGCTCATTACTTCTATTTTCCAAATAGGACAGAAAGCGAGGCCAGCACAGAGCTCAAGCCGCAAGGAGATAGTTGGCTTCTTGCCCAATACATCAGTTCATTTTTCTGAGGCCCCTTCAAGCTTCACATTGCTAAAAAAGGAAGTTGGAAAATGTTATACTGGAAACAAGAAGTGCTGCATCTCTCCCCCTCGCTCCCTGCCTGGAGGGAACATCTCTAGGTAAGCTTCAGCCACCCAAAGGAAGAGGAGCAGGCTGCCGTGATTTCACCCGATTCTTGCTTCACAAAGGAAGCATGGGAATAGTGACCAGCCATCAGCCATTCCTAACACTCATCATATTCCTGGCTGCTGCTAAAGAACTTGGCTGTAAAATACAGGTGTCAGGTTATACCACATCCCCTCCAGCTCTTTGAGAAACTCCAGATCCTGAAGAAAAATACTGTCAGTTTCTTTTACACTTAGTGCTGGTGCCACATGAGCAAGAACTGGCAACTGACAGTGTTTCCTTCTGAACCTTGCACAATTGTTACAAAACCTAAATGTTTTCCCATTACTACTAAAAATGGCAACAACCCCCCCCATTCACACTCTAAGAGCCAGGTTTTCTTGCAAGGCTTCTTCTGCCAGGATCTGCCATAGCACAGGGAACAAACACTCCAGAACAATTCCATCAGCTCTGCTGCAAACATCCCAGCAGTCCCTTTCATCTTCAACTTTATGTTGCCGATTAGGAAACCAATGTCACCAGTACTGTGTTGATTTTGAGAATCTGACACTAGTTAACCAGATGGAGACTAGGACAGCCATTTTACCCCAAGCTACTAGGCAGTCAATTCCAAGAAAACCCCTTCGCCTTTCCAAACCAGCATCCCCTCCCCTCCACAACACCTCCCTGCACAAGGTTTCAGGACCAGCGGGTAGGGAAGGCAGTTATGTAACTGCTGCAGGAACTGAGGGGGAGAATGAATGTCAAAACTTGCTAAAACATGAACCCGGGAGCCTTGTGGATTCAGTCTCCAACATCCATCAAACATGATTAATTTTAATGTCACAACATTTTAATGTCAATTACTTTTAATGTCACTGCTTCTTATTTACTAGTGCAACCACATTTTAGAGAGGATAAGAGAGTCCCCCAAAGAACTTTTAAGATCAGATAAATAAACAATCAAAAATAAATGCGACAAACAAGCAGCAGCCTGATGCCTCCCTGCTATTTTAAGGCTCTTGATGTGGTGAATCTGACTGTTTCAAAGGCTGAGGCAGTTGAGAAAGAACATCTGAGGCTTTCATGTTTAGGGCCAAATTGCTACTTAGTAAAAATTTGCTTCTACTCCTGTTTTTTTGACTACATAATTTGGCTAATTGAAGATGTCTGTTAGACATGTGGCTTGATATTATTTACATTAGGCTAAGCCCTCAGACAAGGATATATTTTGTTTAGATGCTGCATAGAGTAGAGAATAACAGTCATGATTCTGGGTATCTTAAAATTTGTGTATAAAAGAAGAGACAACAGGCAAGTTAAGACTGATGGGGAAACTCATAGAAGAAGACTTGAGACTTAATCTTCAGGTTATCAAGTGGCTGGGGGAAAACTGGACAGCTGAAGATTTTTTGCAAAGCAACAGGGTTGTTAACTCCTCACGTAATTTCAAATGTGCCAAACTTAAACACCTGTACTTTGATTCAAATTCCTCTAGTTTTATGTGCTCTTTGGCAGAGACTGAGAAGCAGCAGACAAATGGGAAAAGAAACAGCACAGAACATATACAAAAAGAGGGACAATGAAAGAACATACTCTATACCTACATATGCATAGTACTTGCCTGTTGCCTGCTACTTTGGAAAGCAATTAAAGCACCCTCTTCTTGATGCAACATTCAAATAGCTGCTGTATATCCAGAAAGTCAATTGTTTTTAAAGACTTGATTCAGGCTGAAAAAACCTTGCAGGTATAACAGGAAAAATTGATATGTGAACTTCTGTTTAAACCTCTTTTTTTTAAATAGTTGGAGAGGTTGACAAAGCCTCAAACCCCATGGGGTTTCTCAAAACAACAAAAGAAGCCTTGTACATATCTTTAGAATAAATTATAGAGCATAAGTCAGGCCTCTATTCTAATATGAAATTTAGATGGGTAAGAAAAAAGATATTTAAACAGACAAGCTGAAGAAAAAGAAACAGGAGAGTCAGACACCTACATGGTTTCTTTAGAGTCTAAGAACTGACTTGGTCCACTCATCATTGATGTACACTTGTCTACCCACACTTGCACTTGCCGCCTCACTTAATGGTAATGCACTATGCAGCTCTGTGGAACTACTGCAGTTTAACTTCAGAATGCATATTTTAAGCCCGTAACAGTTCAATGGAACATTTTAAGCACACAGTTCCATCAATGTTACCAAATTAAGTCTCAGTCCATAATACAACTGTAAGAATGAAATGCAACATTTATTAATAGATTTTCAAAGCCAGAATGAGTTTTGATCATCCAAGTTTTCAGTACAGCAGAGACCACAGAACATCACCACGATGTTTGCACAGTTTGACAGCTTGCAGTTCTATTAGCATCTCTTTCCAAGAAATAGCCCTACTTGCTTCACTGATAGACTGCTTCAGTGGCACATTAAACTCCCTGATAATTCCTTGAATCTTAGCTTTATCCTGCATTTGTCAAGGTTCAACTTCTAGCTACCAGCTCTTAAAGACCCTTGTATTGTAGATTACAGGGCCCTCTGAGAACAGTTATCTAATAAAGACAGCAGGGGCTGCCCTGATCTTGGGCTCCATCCAGGAAGGGGGAGGTTTAGTTGTCAGTTGATGTTAGGATCCAGGGCTCGTTCAGAACTGAGAGTGGGATTTACATAGCTTGATGAGTTTAATTCTCTCCCTCTTTTCAGGGAATCAATCACAGCACCCTGCCTCTTGATCTGGGCAAAGTGTCTATTCATGTCATCCTTGTGTCTGTGTATGCCTGGACACATTGGTGCTCATCAAAAAAACACTATAAAAGGTAAGCAGGTAAAACACGAGAGGTGCCAAGAGATGCCAGACAGCACATTCTGACAAAGCTTTGTGTATATCTGACAGCAAGCATAGCCCAGAGTCATCTCCCAGTCTTAAACAGTTCACATTCCTTCCTTAAGCTAAACCCTGCCTGGCTGCATTGTTTCAACAAGCTGAAAAGCAGCCTTGTGCCAGGGCTTTACTGCAGGGACCTTTACCCTGACCCAAACCAAGCAAGACTCTCCAGGCACAAGCTCCTAAACAAAGCACCACATTCCAATTATTTACACCTTTCTTCTGTCCTAAACCAGCCAGAGAAAAGGAGCATGGCTGGGAGGCTGCAGGGAGAACTGGAAGGCCAGCTCTTCACAAAACCACCTGAGGCTACATGAAACTCCACAAAGCTAAAGCTCATATTCCTCAACAGGTTCCCCAGCCTATTTTTGTTTCAACTTCTCTATCAATCAGAGAAGACAGGCTGGATCATTTCTCAATTACAGCCGACTCA
Source organism: Pygoscelis adeliae (assembly GCF_000699105.1). Taxonomy (NCBI): domain Eukaryota; kingdom Metazoa; phylum Chordata; class Aves; order Sphenisciformes; family Spheniscidae; genus Pygoscelis; species Pygoscelis adeliae. Next base: position 730,425 of record NW_008824036.1, on the reverse strand, counting down.
TTCACTGAAGTTCAGCAGTTCAGACCCATATACTCAGCCAGCATCCATGCCTTTTATTTATACTTAAATATTGGCCATGAAGCATGCTTTCCAATAAAATCTCAGTAAGCTCACACTGAAACACACCTTAGGCAAGTTTCCTCCATAGATTGGTTCCCTCTTTTCCATGGCAAGCTGGGTACATGCTAAATAGTATCCCAGTTTTTTTTTTCTCTGTGCACATAGTACTTCTGCCACACACTTAAAATCCATTGGAAGACAGACTGGCAGTCCCAGTGAGCTTGTAACAGAACAGTACACCTGCAGTACGAGCAAAACCTGACACATTGTCCTCTCCCACAACCTGAGAACAGCAAAAGCAAGACTTGAGTTTGCAGTCCTTTAAACAGACTTCCACCTTTCCCTTCTGGAAAGCTCTAGTCCCACAGGGCAAAAACTACTATTTCTGAAACTGGCATCATTAGTGGCTATTCACCCTTGGTGAAAAGACATGATGGCAAGCACCTAGTGTTGCAATATTACAGACTGGGAAAGGCAGAAGACCCATTTTCCTCAGGAATGCACATGAAGTGGAGTATTCAGCTACTAGAAAATATATTCAAAGTGCTTAACTTCTAATCAGGAAGACATTAGATATTTAAAAGGCTCAATCACAAGTTACATTAGATTTATTACTTCAAGTATATAAATATGTAATTTTCCCTAACTGCCTAATATTCAGCAATAAGCTTCCCATATAAGCATGGGATTCCACATGCTGCCAGTTACAGGTTTTCTTCCATCTCCACCTGACACTGGACCATTCTGGAGTGAAACAGTCATTTAGATAAACCGTCAGTCTCGTCTGGTCCAGTAATTCCTAAGTCCTTACTCCCATGTTTGCTCTCAGGCAGGAGGGTGACTCACTGGCTGAATCTATGTAAGAGAAGTGAAATACTTATTAGGGTTGTTGTAGAGTTTCCAAGGCATCCGTCAGAGTTTGATGCAATTGTGACAGCTCACAGAACTGAATCAGGGGTATGAATAACTATGGCAAACCTGTGGGCCACAGTAGACGTATGGCTAAACAAGTACATTAGCCATTTGTTGACTATAAATATCAGGAAAAATCTGGCCAGGGAAGAGTTGTTTTTACCCTGTTCCTGTATTCTTTCCCTCAGACCAGCTCCTAATAACTGGAAAAAAGATAGCCAGCTAAGTGTGCATCCTAACCCTTAATGTACCTCTTATTCTGTAACACATGCTTATTAGACACTGGCATTCTGTCCAGGACACAGTTTTAATGTGCGAATCTTGCACTGACAATTAACATGCCTATTTGCTCTTTGGTTGCCATATCTGGAATGACAGGAGATATACACCTCTCATTTTCCTGTTTCAAGCCTGAGTTTACCCTCCCAGCCTCTGCCTCCTGTGTTTCTTCAGCCCAGCAAGCTCAGCAAATGGAAAAGTTGCAACAGCTTCATAACACTGAAAATAGTTTATTATGTTTGCCTAACAGAGAAGAGGAAAGAAATCAAATGGCTCCATACTGTAGATAACAGCAGTTCATCAGCCCCAGACCACACAAGTGTCTGCATCTGGCCCTCATTAACATCTAGAAACAAAACCAAAGTATCCATCTGCCAGGCAACAGGTCTTATTTGACATTTATGCAGACTAAGCCAAATAAGATGCACCCACTTGCAGGGTCCCAATTGATCCTCAAGGATGATTTGGGATGATTATAGGTACCAGCATGATTGGAGCAGGCATAACAGGGTATCTGAGTAAGATTTACAGTCTTGTTTGTGGTAAGGCCAGTTCCCTTGATCAGCCAGCTGCTTCTGGCATCCTTCAGGATAGAAACTGCTGTTTGGGGGGGACAGTGCAAGGGGAGAGGCATTGTCATGGTTTTGCTCAGAAATGTTTTATTCAGGCTGTTTATCCTCAAAAGAACATTTTCCTTTTAGATTAAATTATCTGGATTCTGTTTAGAATAAACACAGGAGACAGGACTCGGGCATTTCCTCTTTTAGGAAGTATGGCTGAGTATTTCCTACAAAATTTATAAAGAATTGAAGTAAGAACTTGTATGGCTCCTGAACATTTCAAACTCTTCTTCCCTAAATGCTGAAAGAGCTGGCTCTGTCAGAGCACAGTCACATCCCAGCAGCATGAAATAAAAATGCAAACAGACAGCAGCTATCAGCTCTTTGGAAAGGGCAGGCTGATAAAAACCATAATCAAACTATTTACCAATACTCCACATTGTTTTGTCTGAAGACCATAAACCACATTATATAGCAAGACATTTCCCTTTTTACAGATGGGGAAACCAAGGCTCCAAAAGGACTTGTAAAGCCACCTACTGGGATTACAGTTAAGATGAGACAAATTAATGAACAGATCTGAACCTTGCCAGTGAAAAGTTTTCCTTCTAATAGACTAGAGTCACCACTGGAACTGGAAGCAAAAACACAGATTCCTGCCTTCCCATCTCTTCTTACAATTCTGACTCTCTTGCTATAAAGATACTATCAAGTTTTATACGCCATTTTCCATGCATTAGTCACACTGTACTTCTTACAGGAAGTCCCTATCTCCACCTGAAGCACAAGGGAAGCATCCTGCTCAGCCTTCCAGGAGACCCGAACACCAGATAATGAACAGAGCTCCCCTGCCCATAAGGCCAACCTGTCTCAACATTCATAGCACAGCTCAGGACTGATGCAAGCCTAATGTTCCAGTATCTTTAATCTCTCACAGCTGCCTAAGACATTTTCCCTGGCATCTACTCTGAATGTTCATATATTATGTACTACTTCTGGATCAGAGGGGGATATAGAGAATATATGCACAGTGACTGCTATTTAAAATGTCTGCAGAAATAACATTTATCTGCTACATCAAGTCTTCCTGTCTGCACAGTATGAACATAACTGATGGTGGGTGTTTATAAAGCATGCATAATCATTACCTGCTCAATTACTGTTGTTATAATGCATGGTTGGCAGTAAGTGCTGCCCATTGTGGGGCTCCACCACCTCCCTGTACTAAGAATTCTTCATGTTTTGTTTAATTCTGGATCATAATCAGGCCCTAATTTTATATATATTGGCTCAGGATATTTTTCCTTTCTTTTACATTGTCAGTCTGCTTGCCACATCCTTGCTGAAGGGGATTCCTCACTTTAAGTCCTTCTCTCGGTAGGGCAGGATGGCCTCCTTTGGTTGAGGATTATAGGCTCTGACAGTGCTGACACCGAAAAATAAAACCCCAGAATGATTTAAAGCAGTGAGCAGGGCTGTTCCCTCAAGATCAGCAATACACAGCCACACTACTGTCCTTTCCTCGTATAACTCAGACCCAGTCTAAAGCCGGCTACTTATAGACCTTATCCAGAGAGAGCAAGTCACAGACCCTTTGACAGCCTCCAACCCCATCACACACTCTTCACTTACTGATAAGATTATCAATTTTTACTAACAAGGAGACCACACACTGTGTCCCCTCCATGAACTAAAGCATTTATGGCCCAGTGTCACAACAGAAATTATACTAACTGGCACTGGGACACTTAAGGCATAAGGGATGAAGACACTTGGATACACTCAATAAGCCAAGAATGTCACAAACCTCCTAAATCCAGGGCAATTAGATCACACTGCCAGGCAGATCCATACTAAAAGGGTGCCAGAAGGTATCTTTTCAAGACAAGAGTATTGAGTGAGCTCAGTTCCAATACAGATGCTTTAGAAAAACAGAATTTGCTTTTTTCATGGATTTTTTTCTCCATTCTGCTTATACAAGATCATCATAAAAAATGAAGAGGCATTTAATTCAGCAGCAAGGATGGAAAAGCAGTGCCAATTCCTCCCTGAATAACCTCCTCCCTTGCAAGAACAGGAAATTAATTTCCCTTCCAAGGGCTAAAGATGTTTCTGTGCCAGACTCACTACATCAGGTGCTTTCAGTGGAGAGTAAGTTTCCACCCTACTGCTATGGCACTGCCAGAATCTGGAGATTTACAGCAAACATCCCAGACCCCATCAAAGGCTTATGAAGCCCAAAACCACAAGAGAAGACATGCATATAGAGTTAAAAGAGCTTCAGCATACCCAAAGCATGTCTCATTGGAACAAAGGACGCCAGCAGCTATTGAAGTTGCTATTTTTCTGGGTAGGCTAGGTTTTCCACATACATGGTTGCAGAAAAGGAAATACTGAGAGGACAACCCTGAGGACAGGGACGAAAAGGAAAGCTATAGCCAGAGGCAAAGCACACTGCACATATGGTTTTGCACCACATAGCATGGGAAAGGCTGAAACTCTGCTCTGTAAGTAGGGAAGACAGGCAGGAGCAGTACAGGAAGGGGCAAGGTTCTTACATGTCATATGCCATTGCAAAGTGATAAAAAGTATTTGCATTCGAAGGATTCTCCTCAGGGAAGGCAGCCTTTGCCAAAATAAAGGACATGCCTCTGCCCAGCACAGCCTCCATTAAGGGATAGTTTTGAAGTACATGGAAAGTGCCCAGCATAGCTGTTTCAGCAGTAGTAAATAACACAGCAAACAATTGGGGTTTTGGTTTGTTTTTTTTTACTGTTCACTTAACATATTTCTGAGCTGGGGTAGGATGTGTCATACACCAGTATTATATTCTATAAAACTAAGCATGTGTGAATTATCAGTGCGTTGGTTTCTGGAAACAAAGAATGGAACAGGGAACAGTCCACATCTTCAGTAGCCCTCGGAGAACCACTAATAAGGGAGAAACAAATGACAAAATGCCAATATTGTCTAACTGGCTAGTTAAAATAATCCTTCTACATGCATGAATAATCAACTCCTCTCCCCATCTTTTTGCTTAAAGACATTTCTAAGGATAAGGTGAGGGGCAAATAAGGAGAGAACGAATCTAAGCAACATTTTCATTCCCTTAAAAAACTAGTATACAAGTTGTTCTGGGAGCTGAGAAAACCAATGTAAGAACATACCTGAAGAACAGTATTTATGATTTCCTAGATTTAAATGTCTCTTTCTACGAGAGAGGACTGATTAAAGTAACTAAGATATTTTTGAAAATTCCCAGGTACCATGCTTTCACAGAAAGGTTTCTAAAGGATCTGTGTTCAAGGCCTAACAGATAAAACCCTAAATTACTCCTGAGCACTCAACAGAAACATGTGGTGCACAGCACCCGAGGTGTAGCACAAGTCTGCTCCATGCTACAGTAAATCTCTTTTGCTAGCCAAGCCAGCATTAAATAAAAAGAAGCACAAGGAGCTCAGGCAAAGATAGAGAGGAAAGACATAAGAACTGAAACCAGAAATATTCAAGTCCTTCAGAAGATGTATAATCTTGGTGACAAACCAATGGGAGATTTTTACCACCTGAGGCCTTCAAATGAAGCCTGGCTGCCTCTCTGGAAAAGAGATTTTACCAAGTGATTAAAATGAATGCAAGGATAACAATGATGAAATCCTCTAATATACTCTAGCAATCTTCAACACTGCCCTCAATTTCCTTCTAACTTTACCTTTGAAGAGGGGCAGAGTTCTTTCTGCAAGACTGCTTGAAAATCCCTGTCACTGTGTGTATATCAGGATATCTCAAAGCTTTCTCAGATATGCCTGTAGGATAGGTTTTTGTTACATTTTCTTCCATGGCTTTGATGTGCTAACATCCAGAGATGCCGATAAGCCCAATAATCCTAACTGCACACTACAGGGCTGCTCAGTAGTTAGGACCATTAGCAAAGTAGAATAAACTTGCTGGCAGGTAACTGCTTTGTGATCTGGCCAGAACAAGCCCAATTTACATAAGCCCACAATAAGTGAACATCCTCAGCATCCCAGTCTGAATGGTTGTTTAGATGTCTGAATATCACCTTAGGTTCCCAACTTTTCTGCCTTCCCACTGCATGAATTTATGCTCTAGAATTACATGAATAGATGCCAACCCAGTGCCTGGCTTGTTTAGACAGCAAGCAGGAAGAAAACTAGGTTTAACACATTCTGGATTGCTATGCAAGCTTTCAAGTCTGCAGTGTTGTAGGGAAGAGTGCAAACAGGCAAAGAAACAGTTCCTGCCTCAGAGCACTTACAACCCAGAAAATATAATCCTAAATACTTCTGTCTGGTGCAATAAGGCCCAGTTTGTTCCACTCACATTCTGGTTTTGGCTTTCCCCCTCTCTTCTGGTGCTTTCGCGGAAGAGGATATGGGGCAGGGAAAGATGCCTGCTGACAACTTGAAAAAGAAACACTGCAGCCTCCACTGCATTCAATACCTTACTAATGGGTATGTATTCATTGCTATCCCACAATGGAAGCAACATGCCCAGGGCATTACTAAATAGGAAAAAGATGCAAGCTCAAGTAATTAGAGGAAAAAGTATTGTGCAATGCAGGATCATTAGCTCCAGAGCAGAGCTCAGAGTTTTGAACTTTTCTTGTACCAGGTCATATTGGGTCTGAATTAACTAACAGCTGCAGAATTGTCTCTTCTCTTTACTCCAGGGGTAGCCTTGAGCTAAATGGAAGGAGCTCGGACAAAGCCAGATAAGCTGGGATCCATTTGCCACACTGAGTGGCACTGATGGGAAGACTCCTGAACTGCAACGTTATCTTCACCCATTAAACTAGTGCCTGACATGTCTTAACAGACTATCACTTCGGACTTTTGCAGCTCCATTTCTACAGTGATTTCAAAGCACTTTACAGCTCATGAGGGAAAGGTTGCTACATTTGTGAGTGCTCTTACACTTACTCTGCAGAACAGCAGCTGAGGCACAAAGCAGTTGAAACCAGCATTTGAAACCAAATGCACCCCCAAAACTTTGAATGCTTAAAGGACACCTGACAGCACATAGTTGGTGTGACCAAGCTCATGTGTCCCTGGACCTGCATCTTCAGAAGACTGACCCCTTTATATCACTTGAAATAGTGACACTCAAAACCAACAGGCACTTAAAAATGGAGCCTGAATTACTAAATCACTGAGTCACTGGCCAAACCAAGAACGGAATCTAGACATCCTGAACACTGCTTTGAGCACAAAGCACTCACAATTGCTTAAAATTCCCCTTTGGAAAAGAAATTTAAAAAATCACAGCATTTGTCAACACAAAAGCTATGCTTTGTCTGGTTGAAGTTCCCTTTGTCTCCAAGCAGGAGCTTGAAACAATGGAAACGAAGAGGGGATTTGCCCACAGCATAGACCACATTAGAACAAGACAAAGCTGTACTGTGAAAACATCCATCCAGATTGGATGGATCCAGTAAAACAGTTCCTTATGTGAAATGCTGAGACTCCTAGAGGATTAGCACCAAGCTCTCTGCAAGTGCCACCTCGGTCACATTCTGTGATAGGTACCTGCACTATGGCAGTAATAAGTAACCACCAGAACTTTATTCAGCCAGATCACCAATACATATCATTCCCACTTTAAAAGTAGAGGGTCATGGATCCTCAGTCACCACATAAAGCTAAGCATTCATTTGATGCTGCTTTCAAAATCTGCTCAGGTCCAGTATGCAACTCCCATTGTAAATTGACTCGGGTTCCTTAATAATCTGGCTCCTAATGTCAGACCAGGTCTGCTGCTTATCATCTATTAGTCCAATGTAAAACAGTCTCCCCAGTGTTTGCAGAGCCCTGATCATAGCTCAGGCCTTTGAAAACTACTATAAAGCAAATAAAGCAAGCAGTTGCTAATAACCCCTACACTCTGCAGGCCCAACTTCACTCACAGCCTAGTACAGTATGACTAAGGTAATGAAAGGCTTCACTAAGTGTGATTGAAAGCTGTGACACCATTTTAAGACTGTTTTTACACTTGAGCAGTCTAAAGTAACACTACCAGAGACATCTGAAAATTAGGTAGTGCTCCAGCTTCCATCAGCAATCATGTGTTGCTTAATTTTTTTGAAGGACAATAACTCATAGGCTCACTGCTGGAGAAAACACACTGCACCAAGTTCTTCACTTCATGTTCCTAGAAGTCAGTCAAGTTCCCTCAGCAGGCTCTTATTTCCCATTTTGAGCACACTAAGCTGTTTGTTTTCCATGAGCAGTACTTTTGCATACTCACATCTTACAAGACCCACAGAGCATTTAGCAGACATTCACTGAAGCTGCATGTTGCTGCACTGAAATGAGTCCTAGTGCCAGTTAATGCCTGGGGAAAATGAAGCAATTGCCTTAATATTACTCAACAAGGCAGGATCTGCAGCAGGATTCCCAGCACCCTGCCAGACACTGGCCTCAAGTCTCACTTCAGCAGATTTGCTCTGGAATTACCCTACCACAGCAAAGTTCCAAATTGGCTCTGTACCTTTTTTCTGCAGAGGTTTGATAAATGGACCTTTGTTCAGAAAAAAGCCCTGATGTTGGAGAACATGGCTCCTTTTTCCTCTTGTCCCTGGAATTGTGATTGGAAATAATTGGAAGTGTCACTGGAAGTAATCAGAAGTGACAGTCCCTGGGCTATAAGGCTTTTGCTTCAAGTCTAACGATCCCCCCCGCAAAACAAAACCTAAATTTAAACAATGAAGTCATAAAGTGATTTGCCTTCAAGGTTGAAAACCCTGCAATATTTTTTTTGAAACAAAAAAATGCCTGACTGTTTTAGTTCAATATTCAAGGCTTGCTGTGTTATATGAAAGACTTCCCCCCTGCACACACAAAAACACCCCACCATTTCCTGGCACTCTGCAGCCCTACCCTACAGATAAAGGTTCATATCTATATTAAACATTTCTATGGCCTTTAAAATTTTATCAAGCCTTTAAGAAAAAAAAATAGCCTAAGCAGTCTGAGATATGAGATTCAGCCAGCATGTATCTCAAATATTCCAAATACTGGAAAGCCACCTAAATCCGATGTTTTTGCTGAGGCACAAAGAGGGGAAGGGAATGGAGCCACTCTTTCACATTCCAGTTCTGGAAAGGCCTCTTACCAGCCCAGTTTGTACTAAATGCCATCCAGGCACATAGGGAACGAGAGTCTCTGCTCAAAAGAACTTACAGCCTAAATAGTTAACGAGTAAAAGGCACAAGACAGTGGAAAGAGCTAGAGGGACCAACATGACTTGCCAAGACCTAGAACAGAGCAGGGAACTGCATCCAGATTCCCAGCCCATGCACTGACCACTCCCTAATGCTTTCCTGAGCTGTTGCTTTTTGGTTTACCTCCAGATACTCCAGCAAAGCATTACCATTTCCCTCTGCAAAACAGCCCTTGAAAGGCATTTCCACTGACAGAGTACAATATTGTTAGAGTTACTATACGACTGCTGCTAGTTAAAAGATTATAAGGAGCAGTTCAATTTTGAATGAATGCTGGTTTACATACTTTAAAACAGACATACAAATATTCCCCTGTATCAAGAGCCACAGGGAAGGACAGGGGACTCCCACCTACCACTTAGTGTAGCTGGCTTCCAGGTTCTGCTCTGCCAAGCAGCTCAGCACAATGGACACCTTAACTACAAGTGATTACTCCACAGGTATATGCTATCTCAACAGATTAGATTTTCCTCTTTCATATGCAGAACAAAGTAATTCAGAGACTAAACAGACACAGTACAGAATTTCCTTTCTGTGAGGGTTCTTCTGGTAACACTGCAGTCATTCACACCACGAGTGGAGTTTCTCAGCACATTGGTACTAAAAAGCCATTAATACTTTATCAAGTACATTATTACAAAGCAAGGGTAAGTCAAACCTTCCTATTGCTTAGAAGTCATCCCTCCAGATGGCAGCTTGATAAGTTGTAGCTGATGGATTCAGCTGCTTGTCAATGATCTGCCCATGACCACGTCTAACCATGTTTGAGGACATATTAAAAGGAAAATGGCTTTAAGTCAGAGCTGCAAGGGTTCTAGACACATGACATAACTGCTACCTTACCACATAACTGTTAACTTAGCTTCCTCCTCTGTTAGATGGGCTTTCTATACTTCTCTACCCAATATGGCCCTGCTGGACTCCATGAGTTACCCAAAGCTTTATACAAGTGTGACCCTTCTCACAAAGCATGCTACAAAAGTAGCAGCAGTGCAGTATTATGGTAGACTAAATGCAGCCAAGTCATGGTCATCAGTTGCCTCTAACTGTGCACGCTCCATTTCAAAAGACTGTTTCCAGGAGAGCAGCCTCTCTTCTGCCAATGCATATTATAAGCACAACAAAATTTTCACTGACCTTTTCCTACTGAAGGCAATTAAACTGCAGGCACTAAGCTGAACTTCAACTTTTCTACCTCATCAGTCGAGAACAAGTCATATACACTAAGGCTTCATGCTAATTTTCCATCCACAAAAATGGATGTCAGCTACAGAGAAGAGACAGGCTGAAAAGATACTGTAATGTATATTGATTCTTGTAGGACAGCAATTCCAACATCATGAATCTGGGTCTGGCCCATTAAGAGAAATGCTGAGTTACAACATTTGCCTTTTTAAACTGCCAAGTGCTTTCCTAGAGAAAATGAAGAGGCAGATGAGGAAAGGATTTGTTTCATGATCTTCTATCACATTCACCACCTTCAATGCATCTTACAATTGCTCAGTCCTCTTTGCAACTTGTTTAACTTGTTGCAAAGAAAAGACAGTGCTACCTAATGAGTCACATGAAGAAACCAAAGTACCAAAAAAGCAGCTTGAGAAAAGCCTAGCAACAGTGCTTTGCTGAGGCAGGGCAGTACTCACCCTCCTCACATTACCCAGTTGCTTTTTCTAGTACTTCAACAGTGAGCTTCTGGGAAAAAGGACCAGCTTTATTCTGGGTTGCTAACCCACTGCTAGAGCTCCCAGTCACTATTGCATACACCTCTGTATTCTGCCCAGGGAAAAGCATGTTTTAGGCAAGGTTTGAACCTCTGGCTGGCAGAGGGGGGCTGTTATTCCACTCAGCAGTACCGAAGAAGCAGATTGAAGGGAGAAGAGAGTCTAAGAGATGAACAAGATAGAAATTCACCCTCCTCACTTCTGTCGACTTGACTTTCCATCACTTCACACATTTTCCATTGTTGTGCTTCCTGCACAGCCATTTCTGCATCCTCCGCTATCCTGTCATTTGAGTATCTATTCACAGATCTCAGTGACCTGACTTCACCCTTGGCTTTTTGCTGGGCTGCTTCTGTAAACTAACCATTTCTAAAAACAGATGAAGACACAGCTTTGGGATGTGGGGGAAGATACCCATTCATCTTTTAGGCAGAGCACTGCCAAGTTCCCATTGCACCCAAAGTAGCCTCTTTTGTAACACATTCATGCATGGAAGATATGCACAATATTGTGTGCATGAGCCAAGATTTCTCTGCAAGTGTATAAAATACATTACAGGTACACAAGCAATGATTAGTGCCTTGGCTAACACAGGGAACTGATTTAGCTAAAAATCTAAGGTATAGCTTGACTAAGGCTGCGGGGACTATTTCTGAAGACAAAAGGCACAGAAAGCAGCTTGCAGCACCCCACTTCATTGGTACTAGACCCACACTTGCAGTGATTTAGTACAGTGTAGCGAGCACACTTACACACAAAAGATTTTTCAAATACACACAAGGCTTTGTCAGAGTGACTGTTTACATTTCTTTTCAGGAAGTTCCTGAAAACTCAAACAAATCCCAGATTGCAAACCTGCTAAGTTCCCTTTAAAGCCCTGTATTTGCCTTGAGGAAAACAGGGGCATTTGCTGTGATCCTGAGGATAAACATCAGGATATTTCCCAGCCAGTTGTGCAATGACATTTCTGGGAAGCTTGTGCTGCTCTTAGACAGTGCCCTTCTGAAGTGGGCCAGAGTACCCCACAGAAACAGACCATTAATTCTACATGGAGGAGACAAGGTCCAGGGTGGGCACAGAGGCAAAACACCAGTAGTTTTCCATGGGAAATTCAGAAAAGTTGCATGTGTCATTGTCCCCCTCACTCTATTTGCCATAAAAATGAATTCATCTTCAGAATTTCAACTGAACTTTGGCATGCTGCTTTTCCTTACTCTGGAAGGTTACCTTTTTTCTCCTTTTCTTCCTCATAGTAAAATGGAAAAAACAAGGATAAAAATAACCCCCCAAATAAACATTCTTTTTAGATGCTAATAATCCAAACTATTTCATATAAAACAAAGCACTAGTAGAGAAAAATAGGCCATTTCTCATCAAGTGCCTTGACAGAAAATATTTGATGCAAACCATCCCTGGCTTTAGAAGAATTTCAGTGTCTCACAAGCAGTGTTAACCCTGATATCCTTCCAGATAGCAAGTCAATTATGTCTAGCACCTTTGAATTCCCCCCAGAGTGCCAAATGGATACACTGCTTTGCTTTGCTTCCTTTCCTTAGGTATTCCTAGAATAGGGTTCTATTAAAGAGCTCTTTGCCCTGTTCTAGAACTAAATTCACACTAGTGTAAACAGGCTGAATCCTGCATACAGATGATGTCTTGTTGACTGCTTTTGGAGTTTTCATGACAGAAATGAGTTGTCAATTATACAAAGCTGTCCTTGGGATAATAGTCTTGGGCTAAATACACGAAGAAGTTACCTGCACTCCTTCAGAATCCAATGACACAAAGAGAAGGTGAAATCCACACAGCAAAATCACACACAAAATCCCTTTTCACAGCTACAGATTTTTCTTTTTGTACTCCACTCCCAAGCCAAGGCTTTGTTTTTAAGTGCTGTAAAAACATGGGGCAAAATCCTTGTCTCACCAAGCTTCTAAATACACCATGAAACAAACAGGCAAAGGCAACAGAGAAGGAACCATGAGAAAACTAGGAAATAGCAAGTGTATTATATACTGTTAGATATCACTGAGAAATTTGGGAAATACCTGGAAAATCAGCAGAAATATAAGATCAGTCAGCTTAGTTTTCAGGTTGCTTAAAACAGTCTCCCTTGCTTTTTACTAGTTCCAGGCAGAAGCAGTCCATTAAAACATAAAACTTCCAATAACCTCATGGGGAGCAGGAGTGCTTTTTTTTTTTAAAACAACATTGCAGCAGTTCTTGGCTTTGCTGGAGTGTAGCATTGCAAGGGTTTCAGGAGAAGGACCTCAAGGAGATGTGATAGGGCGCACTGCAGGTTGCCAGTGCTCTTAAAGCAGGAGAGAAAGCCAGAGTCAGTATACTAGAGCACAGCCCCAGGCTGACCTACCACTGCCGAATGCTGCAGAGCTGCTTCCATATCATCACAGATTTTCAAGCTAGAAGTCTGGTGAATACCTAGGCAAATGCATGCTGTCAGACCCAATTGCTCATGCCAACAGGCACTGGAAGGATCTGCGCCATAACCTTTTTCCCAGCGCAGTGAGACAATCAGAGTCTTGGTGTTCAATGCAGCAGCCGTATACCTCTGGGACAGTGCTGTAAGAGAGTCACTGACCTCAGAGCTTAAAGGGCAGAGCTCAGCTACATCAGTACAAAAGGTACTTTTGCTATTACAGCTGCACCCACTCTAGCAACATCACCCCTGTATAACAAACTGATTCCAACACACTGAACGCATCTTTGTCAATCATAAGCCAGACTAAATGTGCATTGTGGTAAGCAGCCCCTAACACTAATGCAAAGGTTCATTGCCAATAGCAGGACACCAGAAAGCCAGATGACTGATTTGGCTTGGCACATCTACTGCTTTGGATCTTGAACCCATTGGTTTTCTGAAGGGCAGAGCACATACACTAGCCAACAAGCGAAGAAAAATCATGTAATACCAGCAAAGCCAGGCATACAAGCATTACCCATGTGAACATATTTGATTACAAGGAAGTTAGCTTTTTACTTTAATGGAAGGCTCATTAAAAATACTCAAAATTGACTTGGAGGGAGTGAAAGAAGGCAAAGGAGACTTCCAGCACCTGAAAATTTAAGCCAATTCAGTAAAATATTTAAATCAAAGCATTTGCTAGTTTTTTTTACTGGCTGAGAAACACAACATAGTATTATGAAGTTTTTACACTCAGAAGTGGAGAATCACAGATATTTCCCTTGGAAATTTCCATTTTGATTTTTAAGAGTGCAGTGAATTACACAAGGAGTTTGAAACAATTTTGACCAGCTGTGTACTGAGATGGCAATCAGATGTTCCAAACACTTACTGTAGGCACACTTAATGTAGTCACACACATTAGCATACATCACCTTCCACTCCTCACTCCTTCCTGCTTCATTTACCTAGCCATTATTAGGGAAGTAAGCATGGTCTCACCCTTGCCCACACTTAGGAAAGTCTTGCATCTCATCTTGTTTTAAAAGTCTCCTTAAAACTAATTGGCTCCTGTTTCCTGTCTCCTCACACAGCTGTTCACTTGCCTCAGAGAGGTAAACAGCGTAAAAGACAAGGACTGTATATAGTAGTCATGATATTAGTATGTTTAATAATGAAAACCCAAAACCAGGCAACCTCCATTTCAAGTTTGCTTGGCTTCTCTAAACCCTTTTTTCCACACTAGTCTTTCACTTTATCAGCAAGAAAGCCAAGCTATCATTGGCACTTCTATACCTTTTTACTGCAGAAAATCAATTAGACTTTCTCTAGCTAGCGAATGAGACCCCCCCAGCCTTCTTGTTTTCAGGACAATCTATGAACAGGGAACTACAATACTTTTCCCTGGAACTCACTTCTAATATTGGTGAATGAAGCTGGATGCAGAGCAGAAAGACTAAGATACCTGTTGACAAGACAGGTAAAGCACAGGCAAGACAAAGGGCAGTTCAATGACTAATGTAGTACCAGGAAACAAAACATTCCAGGTTTTGCTGTGAGCTTTGGGAAGCCACTTACCCTCCCCTCACCAGTGCTTGGACTACTCCCACAGAGAGGCTGAGAAACTCAACTCATGGGTGAGGGCATAAGTTGTTGAGGGCAGGGACTGTCTTTTGTGTTTATGTGTTACTAGCATAGCGGAGACGCGTAGATGCTAAAAGACATAAGAATAACGATGATAAAGCCTATTGCATTTTATAGATAAAAGCAGCACTAGTCATGCAAAGGGAAGTTGTCATTATGTTACAGCCAAGAGCACCCTTTCTCTGGCAACAGCTTATTCCTTTTACTCCAAGCCTTCAACATACAGGAATATTCAGCAGCCGAATAGGGTTGGTGGATTGAAGACTGTAGTTCCCATTTGTCTCCATCAGTGAGGTAAGCAACCTACTTAATTTCCCAATTTTGTCTCCTAATTTCCACAGAGCAGCTTTCCTGGCCATTTCTGCAAGGCTAACCCAGCCCAGACACCTCTGGCAGAAGCCTAGCTGTTCATCCTAACCTTGCTGCCTCATCTCCTGGAGTCTTCTTTAAACACTATCTCCACCATATTGAGACACAAACGGGCAAGGCAGATGTGCACAGGGGACAAACCGCTGCCTGCGCTCCCCTGCAGATTCTACAACCTTTGCTAACAGCAATCACTAGAGCAAAAAAATCTTTTCTACAATTTATTCAGCAACTCTACAAGTGCTGCCTGTCTTTCAGATATCTACAAATCTGGCTAGTCCATGTTCCACACCTGTGAGACTTAAGGAACAGGGTTGTCCCCTGCAACATTTCTTTATAGCTGTCCAAAACCCCAGTTCTACCTGTACCCAGCCACATCAGTCCACCACCCTGTGGGGCTCAACTCTTGCCAGGGAATCAAAGAACAACTCACTTTTTCACACCTGTACCCAGATTCCCAGAGGACAGGAGGACCCAGGAATCACAGCCTTTGCCCAACCATAACAGATTTTAAAGCTCTCTGCCTGTCAGCTCGATCTGGTGAGCAGAATGGAGACAGAAGCTCACTCATCACATTACAGTGCCCCTGGAGATGCAGAAACCCAGGCTGCTTCCGAGTCAGTCTTGTAGGCAAGCCCCCTCAAAGACCTTAGGGCTGCAAACTCTTTTCTCCATAGGCTATGGCTTTAACAAACAGCTCTCTTCAGCCCTTCTGCCTTTGCCCTCTGCTTCCTTTAACATCTCCTTTCCCACTCTCCACTCCTCTCCTATTCAACAGTCTACCTCTTCTTTCCCTTCTTTCAGCAGCCCTCTTTCTTCCTGGTTCTTGCCTTCCCCCTTTATCTCCCTTCTCCCATCCTTTCCCCCCCAACTCCTCCCTCTTGCACTTCAACACATCTGTTTCTAATCTTAGGCATCAATTGGAAACAATAATGCCTTTTTATTTTAAAATCTGAATGTTAAATGCCCAAGCAAATCAAAACAGAGTTAAATAAATTTGACACTATGCCCGAAACAAAGACATTTTGTTCACCTTGTTTTGCCAGAGGTTCAAGCCCCTCAGTAGTTCATTGCTTAAAAGCACTGCCCTCTTTAAACAAGAAACATACATTCCAAAAGGAGTCTGTTTAACCAGCACATCTAAAAAATTAATCCAGATATTAAAATATCTCTGGCTATCAATCTGCTAATAAAGCAACAAGAAAAGCATCAGAACCCAAACGACACTGAAATTGGAGTTTTCCATAAAAGTTTTTCTTTACAAATCCCTTTCGCTAGCTCATCAGAAATGAATTTCAGTTGTGCAGAGAGGGTGCGTGAAGTTCGATTAAAAACGCTAAACAAAACCAAAAAGCCAACCTACCTAAAAAGAGAATTGAAAGTGCAGACATTCCGTCTCCAAGCAAGAGAGACTTTTCCTCCCTTTTTCTTCCTTTCTCCCAGGAACAGCAGGCAGACCTGCACAGGATTCAAAGGAACGCCTCTGGAATGCACTGAGTGTAATTGCATCCATGTGCCAGAAAAATAACCAACTTCACTCTTTCTTCCCTTCTGCTATTCATCTCCTTGTCCATATTCCATCCAGATTCAGCGAGAGCTTTTAGATCTCTGCAGCTGGTAATTCAGGCCCTTAAGTTTCTGGAAAAGAAGAGACAGAGGCAGTGCAGCAAGGAGTTCACATCTACAGCAGCATAGAACAATTTTGCTTGTCTGAAAAGAAAAGGAGAGAAGCAGTGCTCAATGTTCACCACATGGCTGCCTCCCAGAAGAGCCCCTCCCTACCTCAGCTGGGATTAATAGTAAAGACTAGTCATGTGGGTGAGGTAGAGCTAATTTCTAGCAATAATATATATATTTACCTTTGGAGGAGAAACAAGAGGATTTCTCTAGTGTCAAAACAGTTAAGTTTGGAGGCAGTAAAAATCCAGCATGGAAAAAAATCAGATTCATCACTCAAGGGCTAGAGAGAGACTCTCAGAAAAAAGCACACGCTCTTCAGAATGATAAACACACTCACACATATACATTATCTTTATTCTCTTTTGTAGCTAATAAATTGCAGAATTAGAGTTTTTAGTCTTACTGGAAGACTTTCTCCATTTGCTTTTTTTTTTAGTTTCTAGGAGAGAAAAAATTCCTAAAAATTTATTTAATTATGCATTTCATCTGTGCTTCACTGACAAGAGAAAAAGCCAAATCAAGCAGACATTGGTTGTCTACATTTAGTGACTGCTGTGGGATGCAACTTAACTCACTTCCAAAGGCCATTTTAAGCCAGTCCAAGACACCTTTACAGCTCATCTTCAGTTTCACCCTAGTGCAGTTAGCAGGTTTTAAAAACTAGCTCAGATACTCCATTCCATTTCTGCCATCACAGCAGCGAAGACAAACCTCTCAGTTTCTGTAAGAAGGATCAAACATGGTAGGGAGTAGAGTTCACAGAAGATGACTTTGACCATCTGAGCTGAACCAGCCGGAACAGAACTTTTTTTATTCTTTACTGAAAAAGGTATAAATCTTACTGCTCACAAGGCCACAGAAACAGCGATGTTTTACATGTGTGCGTAGACACAGCTGTTCTGATGCATTGCACTTTACACATATACAGGTCATGCTTGCAACTTTACATCCATATGCCCTAGGATGCATCTGCTTTTCAGAAAAGCAAAGTACTTTCAGCTAGCCTACTTGGGTATTAACAGAAGAGTAACACTGGCTACCTGAAACTCTACAGTGGCTGTAGAACCATTCAAGAAGCCAAATAAGCATTTGGGTGGCTATCCTGTGCTGATCTGGGGGTTGCCACAGCTATACAGATACCAGGACCCCAGCTAGTTAGTCTAAGTCTGCTAAGGTGCATCTACATAAGCAGCAACTGCATTTTTTCCTAAAAAATAGGTATATTCACAAATAAATATCCATCATACACAGCTGATTGCAAATCAAACAAATTTACCCATCTTGTGCAACTTGGGGCCGAAGGAAAGCTTTGGAAGACAAAACAAAAAATCCTTTCCCTTAGGAACACTTATGAAGGTATTAAGACCTAAGAGAAAGAGCAGGCCATATGCAAGGCTGCCAGCCTGTGGTTTGAGACTTCAGTTTCAAGCTCTCATTAGCTCCCTGTGTAACCCCATCTACATGTAGTTTCTATATACCTCCCTTGTAAAATTAGAGAGAGTATGCTGCTCTCCCTCTTCAGGGATGAAAACAAATACAGCTCTTTGTGAAGTCCACAATGAGGGGCACTATGCTTAGAGGCTCTATAGGAATTCAGTACCTTAGCTCTTCATTACAGTACAAGCTTTTCAAGCATTTATTAGAAGCCAAGAAACACTGCTACCCTGGACAAAATCAGACCCTCAATTCAGGTAGATCCCATCAGGGAGAAATAACATGGATAAAAATTATCCTTCTGCATCCTGTTTCATTAAAGTTTCATTTGCCCCTCCCAGCCTCAGATGGAAACAAAAGCAGCATTTGGCTCCTCCTCTCCAAAACAGCTGTTCCCTCTGTAACAGTGAGAAAATGTTTTAAACAGCATATTCAGCTAATATACACTGATGATACAAAAGCAACCATTAGGTGAATATAACAGTTCCTTCAGAGCAGCTGTATCTATCCATATCATAAGAGCCAATTCCTTCAGAACTTTTCACCACACACTTGACCAAACAAGCTGCTGGTTTTCAAACAGTTGAGTGGATCTGAGAGAACACCATTGATTTTCAGTGCAGGACATAAATCAATGGAGAAAAGTGCATTTAATCCCTTCCCCCGCTCTCCAGAAGCCAAGCAGCACTGAGCTTGTCTCTCTGCATTACGAGTCTGACAGAAGATGTCCCAAGCTATGCTGTAAATACCCAGCATGCTGCTTTGCTTTAATAGAATCAATGCGTCAGAAACCAAGACAGAGAGAAGTGTTGTCACCCGGCACTCACTGCCCAGCCTCCACTGTAATACAGAGAGCTGGGATGTTTGAGGTACATACACAGAGGAGGAGGGGGATGGGAAGAATGAAAGAGGAGGCCATGCATGCAAAATCTCCTCTTTATCATCTCAGACAAGCCATTCCATTCCACAGCCTCTTCTCACATTGCATTCAGCCCCTTCAGGAAGCTCCTCAAGAGTAAGTTATGCTTTGGGGTTCAGTGGGGATTCTCCCTCTGGTGGTTCATACCTATTATGGCAAGGGTATCTCACTTGTTTGCATAATAGTTTCAGTGAGAGGCTAGCAAGGGCTGGTGTAAGTACATATAAGGACACCCATGCCATTCACACCAGCACATCCTCTCAAGACCTCTGCTGATTGTGTTTGGGGGAATACATCCTATCTGCAGCACATTATTTTTCCAGAAGGGGCAAATTCTTCTTAGTAGGCTTGTGAATGCTTTCACCTGTTACTACACAACACTAGCACAGCATGGGAGACATTTATCATGCACTTCTCAGCAGGGAGAATAGTGAAATAGAGAAACTGATGTTTGATATCATAAGCATTAAGGAAAAAAGTTTCATTAAAAACCTTTATAAACTGAGTTAGGTTTTCAGGGTTCCTACACTGCTGTTGACAGGCCCTGACTTTTAAGTCTGGGGTAGGTTCAGATTAAAATAGCTGTATACAAACATCTGTAGAAATCCTCATGGGCCACAGACCAGCTTTTTGGTCATCTTCCCTGGTGCAGTCTCAGTCTCAGCCCCCTTCACATTTGCATGAGTAACCCCTTTCAGGAAAACATGGTCTCTTAAATCTGCATGCCCCAAGAGCCTGCCCACCACTTGTTAGCTTATTCCTGCACCTCCACTGGTAGAAGCATGTGGGGGGGATCCTTTCTCTAAACCCTACTAATTTTTTTTTTTTTTATCAGATTATTTGTTTCCCTGGAGCAGGAAGAGCAAGGCAAAAGAGCTCCTTGAGATGTAGCTGCCCCCCACTGCTTCAGAGTTGCACACTATCTTCTCAACATTAAGTAGTGCTGCATATGCCCAGCAACAGCAGTTCTAACATCCCCATGACCCACAGTGTATCCAGAAGCCATATTTTCTTTCAGAACTATTATTACATAGCAGTAACACAAACTATTGCTACTCAGCTACCCTCTTGTGTTGATTCTTCAATAAAGTCTGTTCTCTGAAACTCCCAATACAAACTTACCTTTACACAGTTTAAATTATTTAAGCAGTTTACTGATACAGCCAGTAGAAGAACAGGGTTCATCCACCAGGAGAGCCAGATGAGGACTTTGAATCTCTTGAGCAAAATCATGTTCTGTTCAGCTGGCTTTGCAACTGTAAAAAAAGCACAAAAAAATACTTTGACAAAAGAAAGGTCAACCACACAAACAAACCACCCTCTGAACAAGAAAACTCAAAACAGACAACAAGTAATACTAGGGTAGAAAATGAAGCCCTTCGCACAGATTTCTTCTCACAATAAGCCACTGGTGGAAGGGGTGCTTTACACTACATGAGGACTCAGATATCAACTTAGAAACCAGTTGTTAAGAAGCTCTCATCTCTCAAGTCAGCTTCAATAATTAATCATAAAAGCACTATTAGTCATTTAGTATTAGTAAAAAAAAAATCTCACTTCAACAAGCCGTAGCACTCACAGTGTCAGTACAGATATCTGAGAAAATAAACAACCAACCAAAAAGCTCCTTAAAGCTCTAGCTGGTTTAAAGTGCCTCAGTCCATGCAGCTTGTTACTCCAACATTTATTTTTATGTTTATTCTATAGGAATATATCCTTACTATTTCTTTGGATGGTCTTATTTTCTATATAAGCTTATAACTATACTCTGCATTTATACTTTGAGGAATAAAAAAAATAAAGAGCTCCTCATACACAGAGACAGCATTTTTAGTCTTCATTAACTTTATATTGTTGTTACAATAGCCAAGAACTCAGCACAACATAAACTACTTATATCATACTATTGATTTTATAGCAGAAGACAAACCAGGTCAAAACCTACAAGGCTTTACTTTCATTAACACCAAAAGCTTTAAATATTTTTCTAATACAAGGCTTTTGTTTTCAAGCAAAGCCCCTAACAGAACTTTCCCAGGAAGGAAAACATCCCCTCAACTGAAACATATTACAAACAGAAACACCATAAATAAACAATAACCTATCATTACCTTCAGAACCCAGTCCCCTTCTAACAGAAACAAACAAACAGAATCAACTAAGAATGCTGGGTTTTATTCTGTTTCCTCTGAAAAACCTGCCAATGAAACACCGTGCTTTAATTTCCCAGCTGTGAGATTGGAATGTTGGCAAGTAAAGCCAACAAGCTACGAATCACAGGTGTGATGATATGAGATTACACAGGGAGGGTCAGAACGCAAGTTAAAAAGCAGGAGAGAAGGGGGGTTGGTTCCTTAGGTGAAGGAGTTATGGAAGGAAAAAAAATAATGGTTTGTAAGTTTGAAGGATTTTAAATCTTTTTAATGTATGTTTTAATATATATGTAATAAGTGGTGATAGAAAATGTTGGAGGAAAAGCTGAATAAACTAGCTAGGAAGATGTGTGTATATGAAAGTAATGGCTAAGAAAAAGAAGAAAAGTTGTTTGTGGCTTTTACTGCAAAGTAAGTAAAAGCCATGGAATTTTTAATACTTTAGTACAAGTTCATTTTAATTAAAATAAGCTTTTAATAGGTAGGTTGTCTTTTTGTTTGTTTTTATTCGAATTAAAAAGTAAAAAAGACTTTATACTATTGGTCTGCTTGAACCAGTAAACACTAAACGTGTAAATGTGCAAGATCTACCTTATGATAATATTATGTACAATATTTAAGTACCTATTCTATAAACAGAGTTAAGTAAGTAAATAATAGTCAATAGACTACAACCATACCTAGAGAACCAGGGAAGCTTTCAGTTAATCAAGGTAACCTGAGTTTTTGCTACTAGGTAGTAAGGTGTTAGTTTTTAAAGAGTATCTCTGAGAAGACCACCTTCTTCTTTTATACTTTTAAGTAGGTACAATTTTTGTGTTGGGGAATGGTTTGAGCACGTAAACTTACTTTTATTGTAAGCAAAATATAGGAAAACGTAGAAAAAAAGATGCTGGAGAATGATTGAGTGAGACTGCTTAGGTGTTACTCTGCCTAAACCTTAGCTTAGGGAGGCTTAGGTAACTGTGGTGTCTTCCTAGTAAGTGCTTGTTACTTCTGAGCATTAATAGTTCAGTTTTGATGGTGCTTTTTGTGTTGGTGTAGCTTTCTGTTGCAGAAGCTTTTGCACTGTTGAAGCTCTTAATGAGGGAAGACAGGTTTACAATTCTTACTAGATTCAACTCTTAAAGTTACTTTTCTCTTCCCAGCGTGTAGCTGTTTCTTTGAAATAGGAATAGCTTAGTAATGTGGCATGTTTGAGTTGATAGATATCCTCAATCCTTCCTGCTAGCCCTGTCACTGACCTATTATGTGATATTCAGCACGTTAGCCCTTTGCATTTTTTCTTTTCCCTTTTTCTTCTGTACTACTTTTATATGGCACAGTAGTTACTAGTATAGCAACTAGCTGTATGGAACCTGTGTCTTAGCTGGAGCCTTCAAACATCGTTGTGAAACAAAAAATAGCAAGTTTGTTTGCCAAGTGTTTTCACGGTACAAAACACTTTTACTTCTGGGTATGAGTTCTTTTAGGAACAGATGAAACTGAACAGAAAACAGAAATTTGCTCAGATGCTTAGAAGCAAAAGAAGGCAATAATGTTGTTTACTATAATTGAACAGATAAGATGTCAATACTGGAGGACAGAATTTTTTCATTAACTTCAAAATATAGTCCTTGCAGCTGTTTTTTATACTTGAATGTCTTTCTTCCAGTGCAATGGACATAAAAGGCTCATCATGAGCACTGTCTTGACTTTGTAGAAATTCCTTTCTTCAAAGGACTCAATAAAGCTTAGTAGACATGAAGTCTGACCTGCAGAAAAATTAAGGAGAATTTTTTTTACTGCAAGAACAAATGCTTAAGCCTTTTAAAATGAAACTGTTGAAGGTAAAAGCTGAACTTCACATTTGACTTTTCTGTTGTTCTTCTCAGCTTTAAACAAGTATTTCAATACTTTCAATATAAATATCAGTGCTGCTTTTGAACAAATTTATAACAATATGCTCCAGAATAGGAAGCCATAATGTGCTTCTGAATTGCTTTCAGGTAACTTCTGTCCAAGTACTTCTGCCCTTTTAGACTCTCTTCTGCTAATAAACAACTAGATTGAAGCTTACATTCTTGACCACTTCCATCATAGGATGCGGTTTATATGACACAGTATTGCCAGATGCCTGTAGAAAAGTAAGTCCTTTGGCTTGGTTAACAGAATGTAACATGTTTTGGTTAGCAAACAAGATTTTTCTCTTAATATTAGAAGAGATTATTTAGAAGCGCTGACTTGGAAAACAAGTAACTTAAAAAAAATCAAGGGGAAGGAAGAAACGCTTTATGAGTTTTCCTATAAATATGTTTGAGTGCTTAGCAGTGCTTGAAGTTGCTGTATATAGCAGGCAGGGCAATCTAGGAATACCCATGCTGAGACTGAAACTGCAAGTCCCAAGCCACAGTCTGGTTCTCTTGTACTTCTTGTTCATTCAGCCTTAGAGAAGGGGAGAGGAGGAACCAGCAGGTCATTTCCATGTGGAAATGGTCACTGTGTAGTATTTCCACATCCCTGCTATCTTAACTTCTGCTCTCTTACAGCAGTCACCAGTTTGTTAGCAGCACTGTTTAACAACTGGGTAAGATCTCCTGTGACCCTAAGGAGAAGGAAAGATTTGAATCAAACCAGAGAAGGCAAAGAAACAGCTTGTATCTTAGAAATTTCTCTCTCTTGTCTATTAACCTTGTCATTAGGGACAATGGCATGCATAAAACTCATCTGTTGACTACTACCCAATTCAACTTGGAAGTGGGCAAAAGTTTTTGACGTGCAGTGGCTGTTTACAGAGCCATAGGAAGCAAATTTGAAAACGTCACCGAACTGTTTAGTGTGGGTGTACTGACCCCACACACTGTTACAATGACCCAGCACAGGAGCAGGGGGAAAGGCTGAAGTTAAAATGATTAGTGGAGATTTGTGGGCTCATTCTTAAGCGTTTTTTTCTAGGTCAATGTTAAATACTGTGAAGTGAAAATGACATGGGGGTAATGTGGTTTTTGAATGGTAGCCAGTCTGTTGCAAGCAGGGGCCAGGCAGAAACCTTCTGTCCCTGGAGCTTTGTTTTGGTCTTCACTAACACAGAGTTCACTTAGAGTATGTGGAATAACTGAAGAGCCTACTTATTCAAGGACAGTCCATATAAAGCATTAACTGGAATGGCATGATAGACATGATTGTGTGGCATTTGAGCACCCGTGGTCCTGGATTCTGTTCTGTTCTGCCTCTTTCGCCTACTCGCTGAGATACAACAAGCTGTTAAGTTGTGCCTCAGTTTACATCTCCATAAATACATTGGAAAAGGGTTTTTTGAGCTGCTTAGAACCTGTTTTTAAGCACTTTGACATTGTAAGATCAAGGTTGCCTGTTTGTAGATTATAGGTAGTTTGATTAGATGGGATCTCTTTCTTCCTTTGCTTTACAATTGTTGCACTTGAGTTGTATTTTCTTTCTTAGCAGTCAAATTTTCTAACCTCGGTGGCGCTAGAATGACTAGATAATTTCATTAGGTATTGAGTGTTGCAAGAAACATTTACAAAGCCATTAGGACAAATTCCTTGTTTGCCAATGCAATGCTGAGCATATAGTTCCTCACAGAGTCAATTTTAGGAACTCTCAACAATAATATGAATGCTGAAGTATGCATGTTTGTATTGAAATTGCTCGATATCTGGATTTAATGACTGTTCATGGCTGTCTTGATATCTTATTGGGTAGGACTGACATATTTTCCTCTCTTGGTTGGAGTTGTTTGAATGCATTGTTGAAATATTTCGTTCATTGCTATTCAGCTATTGTATCAATATTGTGCAGTGTGCAATGTGCTGACAGGCTCAAATGTGTGGAGTGTATTTTAAGGTGACCTAAAACTTAAGATATTTCATGTTTGTGTTTGCATGTTTGAGTCATCACAGCTGGTATTAAAATGCTACCCTTTGCCTACAGTATGAGTACCACCAGGTATTTTTCTTCTGCTTAGATAGCCAAGTGTTATTCATTGATCGGGCACTTAAAGTAGATAGCTTCTGTTATTAGTCCATTGCTGCTTTTACTGGAGTTAATCCAGCTAGATCTGGGTACAAAATGGGAAAAAAAATTAGGAAAATACTTGTAAATATGCTGTGTGTCTTAGTGTGTCAGTGAATGACTTGTCTAGCAGGACGTTAACTAAATGTCTTCAAACACTGACTGCAATTGCATTAACTACCAGGTGAAAAGCTCTACGTGTGTAACCCAACTCATTCTCAGTGCATGTGGTGATAAGTTCAAGCTGCTTATTTGTTTATCCATGTTTTCAATAGGAAACAAATGATGGTGAGCCATACTGGCCAGAAGAGACAGAACGTGGCTAAATCCTGCAATTCCATGGCTGTAATGGAATATGAACACTACAATTTCTATACCTATGTTTGTCTGAATCCTGACTTAAAAGAAGGCCTTGTAGAAAGCAGCCCTTGTGCAACCTCTGTTTGATACCTGTGGCTTAAGTGGAATGTATATGATAGTCCGCTAGGAGTAGACTGAGGTCCAGATGCTGAAGAGATGCCAAACCTGAAAATGTCCCTTTGAATCAAAAGGAATTTTGTCATTGAATTAGAGGTGACTTCCCATGTTTAATGAGTACCAACTTTTGGTCATGAAGCTTGATCTCTGGACTTGCTGTCCTGGTGTTTAAATATTCTAACGCAAGTGTTATCAGACTGTTGTATTAACTGCGTGCTGCAGTACCATAATTGGGTCAACTTGCTACTGGTTAGAAGTAGAAAATGTGTTGTCAGTGAATTTCTCAGCCTGCTTTTATCTTGGTGTCTTGAACTTGATGTCCCATTCCTACTTACAGATGGTCAAGACTTAATCCAGTTTCCAGGACAGTTAAGTGATGCCTACATTACTCTGAAAGAATGTCTGGAGAGTCTGAACATAGTTTTCTTTGCCTTTCTACGTAGAATGTTCTCTCTGGGTTTGTTTTAGAGGACTTGGTGTTTTTGCATCTGAGGCTATATTGAGGGTACTTTCTCTGTATGTCACTAAATTCTATAAGCAATCCTATGTACAAGGATTGGTTTATTTGATGACAGCTTTATTGCACCGTTTGCTAATGTAGTTGAACTTGTGCAAGTTGCTGCTGCAGACTACATTGCATCATGCTGCTTAACGCTATATGTAACTTAAATTAAATTTCTGCAAACTATGATTTAGTGTACTGTTGCACTAATAAATAAAGCAAGGCAAACCTGTGTGTAGGTAACCTGAGGCACTTCTCAAGACTTCACGAAATCCTTGAGATGTTTGGGTGCCTGACCCAGGAAAACTGATGGTTCTGATTTTTAAGAAAAGTAGTCATGTGCTGATTGCCTGAAAATGGGAGGCCTCCAGCCTGTTAAAAAATGACTGTATCAATTATAAAATGCTGGCTTTTCAGTATGGACTCCTAATGGGTTTGGGTTTGTGCCGTGTGTGTCCATATGCTTCAAAAAAAGTTGAAGCTTGTGAACTTGCCTGGGCACACTTACATGTGCAAACGTGTTGTTGTACACTCATGCATATATGAGCTACATAATCTCTCAGCTTTTCTGTTGCGGTTTGCTTGAGGCAAATGTCCTGCGAGGTTATGTTTAAATAATGCCATCTAAGATAATAATTTAATGTATATTACTAATTTAATGTGAGCTGTAAGGAGTGAAGGTTCCAAGACCTGTTCTTTCAGCTCCTGTTAAAATGCCAGTGTGGTCACTGAGGCTATGACATTGACTCTGTATGGCTAAAAGACACTCAGAAAGGTTTACTGCTCCGTTGCTAAACCTTTTCTGATAGTCCCAGTTGCACCAATCAAAGCCATTTAAACCCAGAGGCCCAAAGGACTCTTTTGAGAAGTGATAGGAAATCTTGAACACAGACAAGGAACATAGGCCATGGGAACCTATGATGCCAATGTGGGCAATGTTCTTAAGTCCCTTTTACAGCTCTGCCTTTGTTATCAAGTTGTGACTGGGGGAAATCCACCCCATTCTTCAGAAGAGCTCAAGCAGTGAAATAAGAGGCAGTGAATGCCGCAGGCTAATGCAGGAAATCCCTTGACTCCTCATGGTCTCATGTTCTTGTCTGGTGGTCTGAGTGATAGTCAAATTGTTTGGGCATCACTGGGCAGCCTGGAAGAATCAGGACGATGGTTAACAGGAGTAATTTGATAACTGCTCAGGCCAGTACATTAGGGAGCAATTGCTTTCTGTACAAGCTAGCTGCCTCATAGGAGGCAGTACCTCAGTAGAAGCTGTCTCTCTTGACCCCTGCCTTAGCTTGCTGAAGTGAAGTAAGGCTCCTGCCTCCTGTTATTTAACAAGAACATCTATTCTGACATCTTATCTATTTCTCTTTTCATCACCTCTGAGGTATTATAGCCTGGTTCCTCCTGGAATATTTGTATAGATGTTAAGATCGGTGTGTTAGACTGACTCCACCCAGGACCGATCAAGTTTTGAAGGAGTCTTATTCTCTCTTTGCTTCTTAACGTGGGTCTGATAAATTTCACTTAACAGAGTTACTGTTCTGTTCTTCACTTTCTTCCACCTACTGTGACTATTCTTGGGAGATGGTATTGGGTTTAAGTGTTTGGAAGAGGCTTACCCCACATGTACTGTGCTGTGAATTAATCATGTTATTAAAATAAGTAATCTTTCTCAAAGGTATTCCTGGCTACTTGAAACTGAATTTCTGTTGATTACAAGGAGTTCTAGTTTAAGGAGAGCAGATAGGCAGGATGGGTTTGCTCAGGTTTCTTGATAGCCGGATTACAATAGCCTAGCATCTCTAAGGAAACCAATTTTCATGGTTCCAGCAGTAAGGAGAGAAGCAGAAGGATCTCCTTCCTGTGTGCATAGAAATATTCATGAAGATGTTGAGATTGCTAGGCTGGAGTGAGAGCACGCTATCAATAAATGAAGAGCATCAGTATCTTATGACATTAGTGAGAAAGAATGACATCTCTTTTGCTTTTGTTTCCTTCTATTTTAGAACATTCAAGTTACAATATTCAGCTCAAAATGACACTTGAAGCAAGTTTCTGAGGATTTGATTAAAAAAAATGTACTTTGTGTTGCACTAAAGGAATCCATTAAGCTTAGTGGGGGATGAGCAGCTGTGTAAGACTTCCCTAAGCCCTCTCCACGGGCACCTCAGTGTCTGAGATAGCTGGCTGGCAGGTTTGAATGCCCTGACTTCAGGCTGGAGAGGTCCTGAAGGAATATCAGGAATGCAGGTTCCCCAATAAGCATATGTAGGGAAGGAAGCAGAGTGAGCTGGTGGATTTTTGGTATATTGTCAGGGATAGTAAATGTAGCAGAACTTCAATCCTATTTTTTCAGAAGGATCAAGGTTTTTTTTTAAAAGTAGTTGGTTCAGTACTAATTAAGATGTGAGCCTTATCTAGCTACTTTGGTATCTGGTAAAATCTTGCTCTCATCATGTCACAACTGTTATCTCTTACGTAGATAATGAGGGAACCATTTTTAGACTATTCTGTTACGGAGTTTCCTTCAAGAATTCCTTGCCCCTTCCAGATCTCCCTGTTCAAGTGATCTGCTTATTGGCCATTTACTTAAGATTTAAGCAGCCTACAGGCTATTGCTTGAGTCCTAATCTGAAATGCATCACCTGAAAGGCAGTATTATTTTTATTTGGAATTGTCTGCTTTTCTTGTATGAAGAGTTGTACCACTGTAGATTGGTGGTACTGCCTTGCTGATTCACTATTATGTAGTCCACTTCTAAAGAGGAATGCTGCTCTGCCAGTTCTTCCATGCAGTACCTCCTCTGCTGGGCTAGAGATCCTGATCTCTGGGAGAGAACTGGGGAGAATCCAGGTGTTTCAATGTGATTCACTTCTAATCCAAATGTGTTTAAACCTAAAGCTGAACAACCTCCATACAAATGTTGAATATGCCCGGTAGTTTTCTGGCTCAGGTTAACTCTCATAACTCTTTACATGCTTGTTTCTTTCCTATTTGCAGCACAGAAATGCTCTGGAAGTGCTGATATATAGCACAAAAGGAGGCTGTTCACCTAGTATAGATGTAGCTCAGGCTGGGAAGAGCTAAAATGCATAATCCTATAGGTTTTGGAACAAAACTGACTTTTTCCAGCTGAGATTCTCCCCTTGAAGACTAGTAAGGGCATTAGAGGGCTGCTAAATATCTGGGAAGCTGGAGATTCCCACATTGCTAACTTCTGGCACCTCTTCCAGCCTCTGAAATGAGCTGGTTATTATTGTGAAAGAATTGCAAAGAGGATGGCCCGCTCCATTCCCGCAGAGGAGAATCTCATCAGGATATCATTAGAGTCCTAGCCTCACAAATGCAATCTGAGAGGCAGCAATCCTGTCTGTGCAGACTGCATGCACCTCCCCTATAGAAGGCTGCCACTGAAAAAGTGATGCTCAGCCTAAGTACACATGGCTGTTCTGGTACATCAGTGGAGTGGTGAAAGAGGAGGGGCTTAGCAGACAAACTCCTGTTCTGAATGACTTTACCTGGAGGTAATCTTTTCCGCCAGGCTGAGTCTGACATTAAAAATGGAGGAGGCCGGGGACATTTTCCACCCAAAGCTCAATAGAAAGTGGCAGGTGTCAGATTTTTGCAAATTTCTTTCTCTTAACTCATAGGCTTCTGCTGACAGGGACTTGAAGGCTCCAACCTGGAAAAGCTCCAAACTAAATTTCTGCAACTAGCTTAAAATACAAAATATTTTTTAAAGGTGGAGGGGAGGGGGAAGGACAGAGAGGTTAAAGGTAGAAATGGAAGTTCTTCAGCTCAGAGAAGTAGCGTAGGGGAGAAATCTCATTTGTACACTGCTAGTCAGCTGAAGATGTTCACTTGCCTGCTGGTTTAGTCATTCAGAATACTGTGCCTTTGCCAGAAACACTGAACTTGGAACAGGATTTTCCTTCTCTTGTCATTCAAGTGCACATGACGAAAACTGCTCACCAGTCAGGTCCTTTGGCTAACCCCTCCTTGGTTACCAGCTGCACCTTCTTTTGTGTGTTAGATTCAAATATGTGTATCCTGTATGTAAGCTAATTCTCAGTATCATGCTATTTAGTAGTCTACCATCAGATGAGGAACAGATGCTACAAGAAGGTAGATCCCAAATTTAGGTGACTCGTTTCCTGCTTCTGACAGATACATGATGGATCTGTCTTGGGCAACACTTGTGTCTTTTGTCATAGCAATAAATTTCACGGAATTAATCAACCCTGCAGACTATGACTTGGATAAGATGCAGTCTTAGGACTTGAGGCATGTCATGAAGATAATGTGCTCTAACCAGTTACTGTGTGTCTGTTGCATGGTCATAGTTATTCGTACTCTTAGGCCACTATGATTGCAAGGTTTTGCAGCTCAGTTTAGATTGTGATGGGAGACGTTCAGTGCTTAGGCTGTGGTGCTTGGGAACCTCTGTATTAAGCTGGTGTTCAAACCAGGTCATACTTAATGTCAGCTTTCGGACAGCCACTTTGAAGTAGTGTGTAAATTCCCACCTGGGAGGGAGTGATCTTCCCTCCCCACTTCCCACTAGTGCTTTCTTAGAAGAAGAAAGTAAAACCAAATATTAAACCTTTGACTTAAGAGGTATGTTAGCCTGAGACGTGCAATCTAGAATCTGTCTGGGCTCCATAGCTAGGAAGGCTACTGTGTATTGATTGCTTGGAGGAAACTGCTTTGCATAATAACTAGTTCAGTTTACAGCAGGGAGAATTAATCTGTGTACAATACCTTAGGAGATATTCGCTTGCTTGCACCTGGACAGGAACTAGATGGAGCAACTTGCTTTGGGACGCTTTCAGCTTCGGATTACTGAAACAGAAGAACGTTTGAAGTGAATATTCTGGCTCAATTAGACCTCCAAACGAAGGACTTGTGTTAATAAATATAGGAGATGTATTGCATTCACAGAATTTCAAACTGTTCCTGGTTGGTTTTATTGGTAAGGTTTTCCAGGTATGTGACGAGGTGGAGTCATACGAGAGTGTGAGAAGAAACAAGAAGGGGAAGCTTTGCTGCCTTACTGACAAGGAGATTAATCTGTTTCATGTACTCTAAGTGAGCTATCCAATAACCCGCTACGCTTATTTTTTGCTTTCAATTTATATTGGTTCAAAACTAAAGTTTGAAATACTTCATTAAATAAACTTTTCTGCTTCAAGTTCTAATTTCAGCTGGCTATGCAGGTGGGTTTTCTTAATGAGGTATTCTTAGCCTAGGATTAGAATTCCCATTCCATGATCAACAGCCATGTTAAAAGAAAAAAAAATAATTCTACATAGAAACAAGCAGCTAATAACCTGTGCAAACTGAAAGTTGAATTAAAAATTTTCTTACAGTAATGTTTAGTGATATCACTTTGACATTTTGCTACTTAAAGTCATTGTGATGGTTTAAAGTAAAAAATCAGAAAAAGCGAGACGGAAACACCTTGACTTCTGGAATTAAATGTTCAGGTATTTTTGTTTCTAGCCCTCTGTCCCTCACATCTTGTTGGTGGACAGGAATTAAGTAATTGACACTTTTAATGTTCCTGTGAAACCTTCAGATTTCAGTGATACAGCCCCCTTTCAAAGGAAAAGAGTTTCATCAGATACATTGCAGCTAGCTGTATGAGCTTTAACTCCTCTTCTCTGGCTAGAAACTGCATGCAGAGGGTGTTCAGTTAGTAGCATTTCTAAGCAGTATTGCTGTTCTGAAAACATTAGAGTTGAGGTTTGGCTTCCTGCACTTTGATTCTAGTTGTTCCTCACGTGTTACTATTCTTGTTCTTTTAGACTCTAATTATTTTCTCTAGGTTTGGTAACCTGAGGATAAGAAGTTGGAGGAAGAAGAAAAAAAAACTACTACTTTCCTCTTGGAGAAATGTTTTTAGTTGCCTTTGTGATAAATGTTTTTAGTGAACTTTTAAACAAGTTGTCACAACGTATTGCTGTGAAAATTAACAAGAGTCTCCATAAACAGGTTGTGCAGTGATAGCAATGTGTGACATGCTGTTTCTTTGACAGTGGCCCAAACATAGAAGGTTTTTAATTATACACCCATCCAGCCTCAGCCCAAGAGAACAGCGGCTAGTTGAGAGCTCACAAGGTAGCAGAAACCGTCAGGTAAAGTATGTGCATGTGTCCTGGTGAGGATAATAGTATCACTGAAGCATCACTTTCGTCCTTGTATCATATCCTATTCCACTACTGCAGGGTTACTTATGAGTCCTGTCTTAGTTGTGCCTGTGGTCATGCACAAGAATACTCTTTCTGCCTGGAAAGTGGAAAATAAAATCTAAAGAATAGAACAACTATACTTGGTCAGAGCAGAAGTCCAGAAATTGCAGTAATCTCTGGTGATGCTGGTTGGTAGTAAGAGCTTAGTGGATGAGTATACGAAGCAGGCAAGCACAGTATGACCTTCTCCTTTGCATCATCCTGATGCTTTACGAGGAGTCATTTGAGACTCCTTGAGCCAGAGGCTCTAACTGCCTCCGAGTGTTTGATGGTTGAAAAAATAAACTATTTTAACTCAATGGAGCTGGGGAAATTGGAGGATAAAACCTACTGTTTTCATCTAGTCTATTCATGACTCAGTACTGTTTCTTGCAAGTATATGGCTCAATGTTTTATCTAGTGTCCCATGTCATTGCTTCTGTGAAATTTCAGAAAGCATAAACAGTCTTAGGCTTTAATGTGAGTCACTGTATGCTTAGTTATGCTTACAACTATGCATTTAGATAAGATGGCCTATCAACATCTGCTTGTGTTACAGGATAAAGTATGCCTGTGTGTTACTGCAACTGAATTCCTTGAAGTACGTTGTATGTTTTTGTACTTAGTGCTGCATTATTCCTGTGCTTAAATAGATTTACATACTGTATGTAATAGCACACAGATTACCACATCTATGATTCTCTATTAATGGAAAATTGGTCCTTTAACTCTAGTGTATGTAAAAAGTTGAGCTTTGTCTGTTCTTTTAGTGTGTAGCTCTGAATTATTTATGACTGACCTTCAAAAAGCAAGGAAAAAAAAGAAAACCCAGTTAATGGAAATACTTTCAAAATGTAAATATCTTTCACAAGTACATTGTGTCTCTGTTTGGAACTGAAGACAAAATAGTATGTCTGGGAGATGATAAAGCAAAAAGCTCTTTGGAACATAAATTGTAGGAACTTGTGCCCTGCTGTCTCTGAGCAGGGAGATGCTGGGTGGTCTGTCACTTGAGGGGGAAGCAAGTTTTGGCACTTGTAAAGCACACAGATGTAGCTTTTCTCTTATGCTATATCCCATTCTTCACAGTGAGAAGAAAAACAGTGAGATAATGACAAGTTCATTTTCTGGGAAAAGAGGACACTTGATCACTGATACTGCTTTAGTTACCTGAAGAGGGGTACTTCTGGTTTTGCTAACAGATGAACAGGCCATGTTCTAACTGTTGCCTGACATTAGCATGGAGTTTAAATAGAAGTGACCTTGGCCTTTCACACAACAGGATATTTCCAATAGTTTTTGGCACCAACTTTTCTTGTCTCACATAGCTGGCTGTTTTGACTCTTAGCTTTTCTTGCACCACCACCTTTTGTTTGACAGGAGGATTTTGATCACTTTACTGAATAACTGGAGTTATTAATCCTCCGGTTTTGCCTGAGTTTCAGAAGGGAAGGAGAGTGGGAGCAAGAGTGTTACTTTGGGTTCCACCCACAGTTACTCTGCTGGACTGGACAGGCAGAGAAAGATTGCAAAAAAGCTGGCATGCTTGCTAGCATCTGCTAGACAATGTAGTCTGTGGTGGGGGCCTAGCTATGTCCTTCTGCTGAAACAACTTTCCCCCGTGCAAGCAATAATGAATGTGATAGTTATCTTCTCCGTTTATGCAGGTCACTCTTCCTTTCCCTGTTGTGTATTTCGTTCAGTCGCTTCTAAGTGAAGGCTTTGCTGATACTGAAGTGTTGGCTGTGAGTTGGCCCTTACCTTGCCTCAATTCAACTGCAACTTCAATGAGTTCAAGTAGGAATGCTGGGTAGTTAGAGGTTGGGGAGCAACAGCTGCATCAGTGTCTGAAATTGTTGCTATTTCCCACAGTGTATTTTTTCCACACCTCTGCCTGCATTTTTAAAAGGAGCTGGGTTGTTATAGTGAAAGGTAAAAGAGCTGAAATTGCTTTCTCCTCCAGAACTTCGTTGTTGAACAGATCGTGAATTTGAGAATTGCAGTGAAAGCCACCCATTAATGTGGCATAAATTCCATGCTGACCAGTATCACCTGAGAATATTGTTAGGTTCTGTTCCTTGTTTTAATTAGAATTCCCAGTTTTTACAAGTTAATTGTCTCTAACTTAGGCCAGAGGGAAAGGTCTTCTCCCATTTGTTTTTACTGCCCTACGTTTTTTTGTTTGGTATGAGAACAGAACTAGAAGCTGCTGTTATCCAGGTGTATCTGTGTCTTGGCATTAGCTTGCTGTTGCTATGAGTGTACATCTAGATGCCTGATGAGAAAGAACAGGTAATTCTTGGGAGAAGGGCAGTAGTCTTGGGACTCCTGCAATAAATGTTCATCTTCTGGCTCTACTACAGAAGCTGTGGGTAATGTGGAGCTATTTGCTTGATCTCTCAATGCCTAGGTCGCCCATCTGTGAAAGGAGGATTATAATTTCATGTTTCTTACCCCATTAATGTTTACACAGCAGACAATTCATAATGGGTACGTGGGGTAATCCCCTCTTGGAACAGAGTTTTGGTCCATCTGGGGACTTTCTTTTCCACAGGAGCTCAGGGAAAAGCCACTCCCAAACTGGAAAAGGATGGGGAGGAGAAACGAGAACAATGCACTGGAGGTGTTCATAGCCTGCCTTGCTTTCAGGGGGAGGACATGAGATGAGGGAAGCCTTTCATGTGTTTTGTGGGTTTAGTGTTTGAAGAATAGAAACTTGACTTGTGTGGGAACAATCTGAATAAATTTTGGGCCTGTTACTTGTTATTCCTCTGGCAGGAAGGCATATCCACCATCTTTCAGAGTGTGCACATTCATGCATGTGCACACACACACCACATGGTGTGTGGTATTTGTCTGCAAATTTTTTCCTTCGGTTGGTAAGATGCTTGTGATTGCTGGTAATTTAGGAATGCAACCTACTCCCACTTTGTTTTGAACAGTGCAGTAGGAAATGTCACCTTGTTTCAGATTCTCCTCTGTCACATTGATTACAATGATCTTAGAGAAGGACAGAATGATCTTTAGCAGCAGAAACCCATGATTCTTGCAGCTTTCATGCTCTGCAGGAAACACTAGAAATTTTTCAGCCTGGCTATCAATATCCAATGGAGTTGGAAATAAAATGAGACAATTTCTTATTCCTACTTATCTAGCAGTAAGACAATTTTTTAGTTAGGGATACTTTCTTTTTTCCTGTTTCGTGCTTTTAGTGTAGTATTGATGAGGAAATCATCTAAGTAGGTGCCACTTGCACCCTGTGCTCAGACAAGTGAGGTAAAGACACTTTATGATTTTAACAAACTTTGATTTCAGCTTTGTATCACCTGAAGGTTTTGAAGATGTGAGTTGATTCAAAGGTGGTATCGTCATGGCTAGACTGTGCTCTGGAGTTAAGACAGGGTAACATGGGACATGTCTACCTGTGGATCTTCCACCATAACTAGATGTGCTACTTCATTCTATGGCCTACATTGGGAATATAGGCTTCCAACTTTGATCCTTATCTAGTGGTTTGTCATGGGTAAAATTTTTACTTACATTAGATACCTGCAGTATATAGTTTGTGGGTATTGACGTTGTCTCAGGAGCTTTTGTTAAACTGCCACCATGAGAAAGGAAAAAAAAAGCTATTGTATTTTTTTGCTAAGGAGAAGTATACTTGTATCACTGAACTAAATGGAACTGCAACATTTCTCAGCAATTGCTGGCCACAGCATTTTAACAGAAAATCAGAGCATATTTATCATTTGAAGGTGGAATAGGAAAAATGTCAGACTTGTAACTTGAAATGGAACAAGAGACATAGAGATGGAAGACAGTGGTCTATTCCAGTCACTAAATATTGAGGCATATGCCAAAACCAATGAAACTGAGAGTGCTTCTGTTGATGTTATTGTTATGAAAATTAGGACTGGAGAAGAGGTACACAACAGGATGAAAGCTCTGGGGCATGACAGACACAGGTTTATTAAAACTACGGTCCAGACAGTAGCTGTTGTTAAAACCACAATTTATACCGAAGTAAGCCTCCATGTCTCATCCTGTCCCTCAGACCAGGTGGTTGAATGTTATTTGAGTTACAGTAGCATTGAAGAGCCTCACTCAGAGCTGCGCATGTTGACAGTAGGTGCTTTACAAATGCAGAACAGATACTGTCTCTGTTTTTATTTCTTTCTCAGTGTTGGGCTAAGGGAAAACTTGGCATTAAAAGCCACCGTGTTTCATGAAAATGCGGTTTCCAACTTCAGTAAAAGCTCAGGGTTTTGTATTTCACTATTGGTTAATGGATTATGAAATAATGAATTTCTAGGCTCTCATTCTTTTAGTAACGATGCCACCTAGTGGGCTTGGTTGGTAGGAAGGACGGTGGGCTGTGTGAAACGGTGGGGCCAATGAGACTGGATGGGGCTGGAAACAAGGGAGCAGAGCATGTTCCCAGTGCTTTGGAAAGGCTGGTGGTATTTGTCTTTGCCAATGTTCTACTTATTCCTCTTACCATTATACAGCCTTACGTAGCAACAATTTTCTTGTCAACAATTACTTTTTACACTTACTCAGTTGCTATCTGGTTACTTCCAACTTCTCGCTGCTGTAGTAAGGGAAGGCCTATTTGGTGGATTTTAATTTGCAGTTTTAAAAGCAGCACGTAGTAACCTT
This sequence comes from Pygoscelis adeliae, assembly GCF_000699105.1. NCBI lineage: Eukaryota > Metazoa > Chordata > Aves > Sphenisciformes > Spheniscidae > Pygoscelis > Pygoscelis adeliae. The sequence continues at coordinate 693,156 of NW_008824036.1, read as the reverse complement.
GAATTTTTGGACACCTCTAGTAAAGAGATGTCAAAGAAATATCATGCCAACAATAGCTTATTCACTGGAAATTTTAGTAACTTGTACTTCCTGAACACTGCTCCTTTACTCAAGATTTCAAAGGGCTTAGCTCACAGGTTGGTTAATGTAGTTAAATCCCACATCCATCTGAGATAGGTGAGGCATGGAGAAAGAACTTCTTGAAAGTTCTTGGTATTTCTAATATCTGGGGCTGTTCTGTAACCCTTCCACTTACCAACAATGATGAGATGCCTTTGAAGAATGAGATCACTTCATTTTCTGTGCTGTCCTCAAGTCCTAAAAAAAAAAAACAACAAACCCTTTTGTAAAAAGAGTTGATACAGCCTTATTCCTCCTAGTGAAAACATCTTGCACGTTTTCCAAGGCAAGGGTAGTAGAGAGAACACTTGGACTCTTTGGCCTGCAGCATCAACAAAAATAGTTGCTGTGATATCTTGTGACAGTGATGGACAGAAGAAAACAATTCTGTTAATAGCAAAGCACAGGGCAGTTGCATGGATTTGTTCTACTCATTTCCAGGAGGAAAAAAAGAATCCTTCTTCCCACTATGACTAGGTCTCCTTGTTAATTTTTGTGAAGAAATAAAAGATTTGAAAAATCCTCTAACTTCATAAAATGGCTGTCTGTCTTGTTAAAGCTAGACTCCCAATGTTTTGCATGCTGGCAGAACTCTTTACTGTTTGGGCTCAAGCCATGAGTCTCATGTCAGAGTTAACATGTGCAATGGCTTAAAACTGGTGGATCCCATCCATGAAAGGAACAACGTGTACTCTTTCTGTTATTTTCAAGGGGAATTGATTAGAAAAGGGGGCTTAGCCAAGAGGCTTTGGCTAACAGCCACATGGGTTCAAGCCATGTGTATCACTAACCTTGTCATTCATACTTAGTCCTGAACAGGAGTGGGCTACATGTCTCCAACCACTCAGCTGCTGTGTAGCAGCTGACATATGGCAACTTGTTACACTTCAGGAACTGACTAACTCATCATCTACCCAAAGCCCCTTAGCATTGACAAGCTTCAATACTGTGGTAGTAGTTTAGGCAACACCTCATCTTTCCACCTCTATTCCTTATCTCTTTTGGTTTGTTAGGAATCCATCTATGCCTCAGTAGGGATGAACCTCTTGTGTGCTAGGTATGTGATATATTTATACAGTTTTTGCAAGCTGGATCTATGTGGTTCTCCTGCAAAATATCAGTAGTAACCTGTAAATTTCTTTGTGCTAGCTATGTTCTTGCTGTACAAGAGAACCAAAAGAGTTTGACCTGAAAAATTTGTGTACACATACCACTATTTTGATATTTTCTTTAGAATTCTGTATTTTTTCCATTGTTTCACTGTAGAACTACCTGGTTCTGAAAGGGAAAATAGATGCTAAAACATTGCACTTCTAACTAAATGCTTGCAGAATCTCACAAAGACTCCCCTTAAATGTAGAGGGTTGGGAGGAAAAAATGGACATGCCTGCTTATTAGTTCATGCTGCCATTGAAATACTAGATTTCTCTGTCACAAGAAACAAATGTGTGTGAAATAAGCTCATGGCTTGCCTGCAAACCAGAAACAAACCTTCTGTTTCCATTTCATAACAAGCATTCCTGGGGGACACTGCCAACAGTTTTTATATATTAGTAGCAATTATCTTGATACACAGAATAAGCACTGCCTGACAAGGATTTGGGCCCATCAGAAAACATACTTAGCATAGAAACTACGAATGCTAAGGAGATGTGAAGGTATGAAGTAAGAAAACAGAGGAGGCTAGCTGGCTGGGAGGCGTTTGCTCTAGTTTAGACCTGGAGCCTCTGTTCAAATATAGTCATTCTCAGCAGGTATTGGAAGCCACACTTGACCGCTTTGTGAAATGTCTTTCCTTTTGTTCTCAGCTCTCAATCATGAATGCTCTGGGAAGCATGGATCATTTCAGTCCAGTAGATGAAAAGATGAAAAATCTTCATCTGAGCTCTAGTTTCAGTACAGCTCAGAGCCTGAATAAATACAGGACATCTAGTTTTAGTCTTATCCAGGCATCTGCCTCTTGGATTTGCAGCTGTATGAACATACTGAATGTATGCATCAATGCTGTGACCCTCAGAGGCACCAAAACTGCCTGCTAGCTCTTAGCACCTGTATTGGGGTGAAGTGCCACCAGAGCCCGAGGCCTGCCCTGTGTCCCAGTAGATAGAGCCCTTGCTGAGCCTTTCCATTTTCAGTTACTGCTGCATCTGCTAAACACACCCTGGTAAGCAAGAAGTCTGGGAACAGTTGCAAGGCAAGGGTTAGTGGGGTAAGGAGGAAAGAGCAATAACTGAAGTTTATTTCTTTGCATGAGCTGATCCTGAAGATAAAGAAATTGCTACACAGGACAAGCAGAGATAAAAGAAATTGCCTTGGTAAATCCATTGCTTTTAACAGCTTGAAAAAGCTGAAGCAGTTTTGACCACAGCCTAGTGCTTCATCTCTGCTAGGAATTTAGGGAAGAGGATGCAGTAGGTTGGATCGTGATCTAACAACAGTTTAAATTTACTCATGTCATACCACATTAAAGCTTAAATATGTTTCTCCCCAGGCCTCCAAAGAAACTTAATGCCTTTCCCTAGTGCTTTTATCTTTCTTTTCCTTGTACTTCAATTACAAGCATGCTCTTTTGCTGCTTTCCACAGTAAATTTTTTTCTAGGTCATGATTTTTATCTGGCAATGGAAGTTAAGCAAGGTTAGCCTAGGTTAACATTTGAATAGAGTTTTAAATAAAACCCATAAAGTCTGAGGAGAGATTATTTATGCTGGACTTCTTCCACACTACTTTGGTGGACAATGTACTACATGAGATGCATTTGTGGTGTGAAAGAGTGAGGTCCTGATGGCATATACTTATTGGTATTAAATAGCATGTGGTACTTCAGACAGAAGTTATTTTTGGCTTTATTTCAAAGCAGATAGTATCTTGTCATCTTGGTTATTCCATCAAAAGGAAATATTGCCTGATCACTCTTACAGTTCTACAGTGTTTCAGTGACCTGTACTGGTGGCTGCTTTCCATTGCTGTTTAAAAGACTTCTTGTTAGGGGTGATATATATGTAAAATGTGCTCTTTGTTGCATGATAAATGCTCCAGGGAACAAATGTTATTTTGGTGCCAAGTGTCAGGGTTTGAACTCTGAAGCAAATTACTGGGTCATGTACACTGGCAAAGCCGGGATGCTCTGCAGGTATGTCTGCTCATAGAATGGCTATTTCCTGTATGTGCACATTTCAGTAGGCACTAACAGCAATATAGTAGAACAGATTGTATAGAAGACAGATGGCTGCTTCAGCTGTTCACAGATGTCAGAGCAATGTCCTAGCAATGTTCTTTGCAAATACCTGTGTATGCTTTTATCTGTTACTGGATGCTAACAAAATCCCCTAAAGGCAAAATGAGGAGCCAGGATTTGTGCAATTAACAAGATTTCATGCAATCGTTAGCTTTTTGGGTGAAAGTCCTTTATGTAAGACTGGCTGGGAAGGCTGCTATTTAGCATAAGAGGAAAGCAAATTCAAGCTGGAAGGTGCTTATTAGGCCGTGCTAATTAAGAGCTAGTCTGGATGCGTTGTGTGTTGCTGGTGGGGAAAGGACATTTTACTATGGAAAGGAATTTCATGCAAGTGAATGTATGCAAATATGTCTTCTGAATTGCTTAACATAAGAAGGATTCAAGAGGCATGGTTTTTGTGCTCTAGACTACATAATAAGGCATAAGAGGGCATATAAGGACTGTGGATTCTCCTCTATGACAGGAAGCGCAGTTGAGAACTTAAATAGAGCGGGAATGTCTAAAATGAGGGGTGTGGTAGAGAGTCCACTGAAGGTACAGGTGTTGGGGGAAGAAGAGTGTGACGCTGTTAAAGCAGCAGGGGTTTTGTATGAAATAGTGTTGTCGAGTTTGCTAATCTACTATCCCCACTGTCATAAGTACCAGAATGTCAGCTTCATATAAGTGGTAGTCAGTAAAAGGCTTTGCATCAGTGAAACAGATGAACACAAACGCTGTCTGAAGGGTGCTATCAGTACAATTTTCTATTTGACCTCAAGAAAGGTCTTTCAAAGGTAAATGGTTGAAAATGGTGTTTGATTGACTGTTGTTACTCAGAATACCTTGAAAGACCTCACTTCTAACTCTCCTGAGGTACTGTATTAATCCCCCAGGTTAGAGATAGTTCAACAGTAGGGTACATAAATCTATTCCTATTATCATTTAGCATGTAGGAGCCTTAAGCATGGGCAAGGAGTCTGTTTTGCTAGGTGCTGTATAAACATTGAACAAAATATAATTCCTGCCCTACAGAGTGTACTGCATGCAAATTAAGTCAATTACAGAAAGCTTAAAATAACTCCAGCAATTGCTGGCATGCTGCAAAGCGGCTAGGCCCTACCACATCCTGTTCACTGGAGTTTTGTGGTTGACATCTGAGCAGCTTCTCCAGGCTGAAAGACACAGGCGGCTAGGGAAGAAATGCTGGAGTTCCTCTTTTTGAGGACAATGCTTTTTTCTCAAAAGGGAAAGTTTCTGCTCCTTTACAAAGGAGTAAAATTATGCTTCCCGTTAGAGCTTTTGAATCTTCCCTGAGGACCTGTGGGAAGGGTGGTTCAGCCTACTTAAAAACCAAGGTGTGCTGGAATACTCCTTAGTGAGGAGACTGCTTACAGTGCTGGTCTCTTTTCCTGTATTGGATGAAAGCAGTGGCACAAAAGATGGAGCTTTGTCAAGTAAAGCCAAAACTTGGAAAGGGCTTTGACATCTTTAGTTGAGCAGTGGTATTCATTTATGAAGATAGTCTAGGTAATGTGAGTTAAGATGTTAAGCAAATATTTCATGGAATGCATGCATGCCTGCACCATGGTGTGAGTTTGTATTTATAGCATCATGCTCTTGTGTTAAGTGGTATGCTGCCTCTGTCCTTTAATACTCCCTTTTCTCTTCTGCTAGCTTCTGGTATTCAGTCCTGAAATCTGACTTCCCAGTTGTCAGCAGTGTCCTGCTGCCATCCCTAGAGAGCAGATGGTTTATAGTAATCAGTGTTCTCAGTAGCAATCAGTCTGCCTTTCAAGTGGCTAGCAATTCAAGCTGCACTTCGAAAATGTTGATTGAACATGGAAGGCAGCATGTATTCTTGATGGAAATAAGGAAGTCAAAGGCTTACTCTGAAATTAGGTGGTTTGTAAGGTTAGCATGAAAAAGCACACAAATTTCTGCAGCCCAGGACATGTGAGGAAACACTCTCCAGGCTGGAAAACCATAGACTTGAGCATAACTACGATGAGTTAGAGCACCCCTTAGATGTGGAGTAAGGTTTGAGTGTAGATCGATCCTTTACAGAGAAGTTTTTCTTGACCAAAGTGGAGGTCACAGTGAGTGAGGCTTGACATGGTCAGGTGGTCTGAAAACAGAGGAGGGATTTGTAGGTGAAGTGATGATAAACTTGGATTTATGCTGACCTTGTCACCTGAACGCAATCCCAAAATACTTTGTAGAAGCATCTTGAAACTTAAGCACAGTGACAGCCACCTCTGGGTGGCAGCTTCTGAATGCAGTGTGGCTATGCCACCTGATAGTTCAGGATGGGAAATTCTGTGTGTCTCCCTGGGAAATAACACAGACTACCTCCTGTGTGGTAAGTCCGTCCTGCTGGAGGTCTCTAGCTCAGTTATAGCTTTTATGTCAAGATCTTTGTATGCTAAGGACAGCTTTTCCCTCCAACACCCTTTTATATGCAATGCCTCTCTCTCGCCTCCCAGTTTTGTACAGTGCAATGTTGTGGCTTATGTAGCAAAGCTCATGCTTTTTCCAGTCTATGTAAATAAACTTAGATAAGGCATGGGTTTACTAAAGGCTAGAAGGGCTAAAGCCTATGACAGAAACTGTCAAGGTAATGCATATTCTGACTTCACATGATGTGATAGCAGTTGTTCTTCCCCCACTCAGATTGGGGAATGCATCTGCCACTGCCTTATATAAAACGGGAAATTTAGCCTCTGGGAGTGCACTGGATGTGGTTGTGTAATAAAGCCTAGCAGGGAAAGACTGCAGCAGGAACATGAGTCTGGATAATACCAGCAAAAAGAATTCATCCTTCTGTATTTCATACAAACCCTGTAGCTATAAAAAAAATGGTTTGGCATGAAATCTTCATGTGAAGGTCCATAATTTTCCATAGTACTGGAAATGATTTTGATTGTTCCAGTCTGGCAGACCTGCTACTGCCATAACGTCTCAGTAGTCAAAATAAGTAACGTGCTGCTGGCCTTACCTGCTGCATGTTCTGACCCCCAAGGCTCACAATCTCCTACTAGTTTTCTTTCTACATACTGGAGACTGGCTGAATACATCTACTTTTCAATTCCAGGAGACACATTTTTATGCTTCTTGCTATCCAACCTGTTGTCAGCCAGGAGACTGTTCTGTATCTCACAAAGCACAAATCCTGAAGGAAGGACATGCTAAAAAAGTGAATCACAGCAAGAAGTCTTAGGAGAGTGACTCCATCTTAACTCTCTATCTCTACAGACAGCCCACACTTGTGTTCTTTAGAGCATTTCACCTTAGAAAATGGTCTTGGTAAAAGATCAGTGTGACCCAAGTGTACATACAAGTACTGTTAATGGAGCCTAAAAATACAGTTGAAGTAGGGGGTAAATAAAAAGTTGCTAGCATATCTTGTGTGGCTTTTTTGGTTTAGGTTTTATTTTTGCTGAATGAATTTGTTGCACTGAAGGGCAATATTGGCAAATGCCACCAAATGTTTTTTCCTCCCCTAGGCTGTTTGCTGATAGATCTTGCACAGAATGATTGCTATGAATATTTTACTCTGCTGTTCAACAGGCTAAAATACATTACCCTGGGAAACTACGAAATATTAATACTTTCTATTTGGTGAACAATGAGTAAATAATCTAAGCCTTGGATCAGAGGTGTTCAAATAATCTGGATCTAGATAATGGAATAATGAATTTACATGTAACTGCCTTCTTGTGGAAAGCTTAAAATTCAAATTCTGCACATCATCCTGGAGTGACTGGAGGGAACTGTATGTCTGCCAGACTTCTCCAACTCTTGTATTCAGACAGGCAAGAGGTTTCACTCTATCAATTCTTGCATGTAAGGACTTGTCTTTTAGATCTGATTAGTAGAATCCTCAGATTTCATACCAACTTTTCTCTGACTGTTACTGAAATAATCTAATCTTTACCCCTAGAAGAGGTAAATTTGCTGTTACACAGGACTATTTGTTCCTGGTGTATTGTGATAAGAAATGACTAGACCCTTTTGGCTTTCTATAGAACTAAGGCTAGCATGCCTCTCAGTTTTCAGTTTTTTCAGTTAATAAGTTTAAAAGTTCAGTCAAAGAATAGTGATTTTTCCATAGAATGTCTCACAGGGGTGTGTGTTTGCAACAGCAGCAACAGGTTCACTCATTTGACAATAGGTATAAAATTTTCTGCCAAGGCAGCTTGTGTGTGTGTAAGACTACACAAGTAGAAGTGAGAGACAGGAAAGCTTATTCAACAGTTCTCATTCATGTGTTCTCCTTGTAATCTAAGGGCAGTTTTACAAAGTATGTTCCTCAGGAGATTTACAGCTGAGGTCCCAAGGATCTGTAGTAAAATACTACTTGCTTTACCCCAGCAAGGGCCCCTTACCAGAGAAGGAAAAACCAAGCCATAAGGAAATGAGGGTCAGAAAGGAACATGTCATCCCATGTTTCAGCTTGCCTAAATTTAACTGATACTACTGAGACACACCAGTGGGTCTGGTTGTTGTTTCGCATAGTGGCATCCTGAATCGGCATCCAGCTGTGAAGGAAGAAATGGCCCTTGCCTGATGGAAGCAGGCTGTATTTTACTGTTGATTTGAGTCTACTGGAATAATTAGAAAGCTCATACTGTCACCACAACAACATGGGGTGATAGAAAAGGTATGACAGGGTAGTCTATTGCCAGGATAAAATGCATATATGCTGCATGTTGTTCTAGCTTAGTTCATCTGCATACCAGACATGTGAGACAATTTATTGCCTGCACCCTGAAACCCTTGATAATTGGCAGGTGCTCGATGCGGGTTTGGGTTCCATGACTAGAATCACTTCTATTTGTCCAGTGTTCTGTTCTCTGGTTTATTCTTAATTCTCTCTGCATCAATGGAAGGAAGTCACAGAGAAGGAACTTTGCCATTTGGTAAGCAGGAACTTTTTCCTACCTTTCTTCCAAAGGGAAAGTAAAAGGAACAGTGGCATATTAGCTCTGCTCTAGTCCCTGGCTGGACACGGCTCTATTGCTACTTAGATGAATTGCAAGAAGTTAAAAGCTCATGCCAATATGATCAAGCAGTTAAAGGAACATATTAGGAATTCAGCTGAACTCTAGTTCTGACTCTGACAAGGCTCCCCAGGTGGCACACAGCAAGTCACTTAACTTACATGTAGCTTATGGTAACCTTTCCCTAAAAATGATTCCTCCCTGGACCCTTTCCAGTGGCAATAGCAGCTCTGACTTAGGAAACGGGTCTATATGAATACTTGTGTTTGCCAATCTTGCAAAGTTACCAGTCTCCTCTGCAGGTGCTCTGAAACACTGGGTGCTCTGTGAGTGCCTTGGAAAGGCACTTGTAGAACTGCAGGCTTGGAGGGAAATTGGTATAAAGCAAGCCTTTTTCCTCGCTTCTATCTCGGGTAGGCTAGGTTGGTACTTACTTGAAGTTAGTTTAGGGATGCAGTTTGGCAGCAAACGCAAAAAAAAAAAAAAAATAGCCTGCCAGAGATGCTGAAGCAGAGGGTTGCAGGACTGCAATGGTTGGCTCCCCTGACCTGTGTGAGGCAGTGTCACTGCCTGAGGGAAAACCTGGCTGTGGGGTGACAAAAGGCTGAGAGGGCGTGTGTTCTGAAGCCTTCCCCACCTGCCCTCAGCAGGGAACCTGGGCACAGCTGTGGGGACTCTGCTCCCTGTGATGAGCTGAGAGGACTCACCTGTGCAGCCTTGCTCAGCTGAGGTAGTTAAGGCTCCGTGAGGGTCCTGCAGTCTAGTGTCCCCTCTTCTCGGGGAAGAAGCCGTGTGGCAGTGCCCCTCTGGAAACCAGGTAACTTTACGCAATTTTACAGGTCGAAGGCGGGCAGGGCCGGGGCAGCCCGGCAGCCCTCTCGGGGCAGCAGCCCCTCAGCGGCAGCCCGGGGGCGGGGCGGCAGGTGGGCTCTGCTTCTGGAAGGTTCTGCCCCTGTCAGGTGACCCTCGGAGCCTCGCGGGAGGGTGGAGCCTCTTCCAACGGGTGGTAGTGTCCGCCTCACGCCTGCTGGTCCGCGGTCTCCTTGGATTTCAGGGGTAGTTATGCAGAATGCAATACCTTATAAACAGGTAACTCCCCCCCCCCCCCGCACTCTGTGCTGAGGCCGAGGAGCATGTGCAATTCCGTCTGGGAGTGAAAGTCCCCCAGACTGTGGTGTGTGTTGGAGGGCTGTCTGCTGAGGCTGTGGCTTCAGTGAGTTTAAAGAAATAAATGATGGTATAAGGGAGGCTTTCAGACCTTTGCTTTTGGGGGTCAGGAAGCCTGAGTTCAAGTCTCCAGTTCTATTGGTTCTGACCAGTAAATAATCTATTACTGCTACAATTCTTGCTTCCTTAGTGTGCTAGTGACCTCCTAATTGTCTCTGTTGTCCATAAATAGTATCTGTTACTGGTGGCTGGCTTTTTCCTGTCCAAAAAAGCAGGAGTGTGAAGTGAAGTAGTACCTGTAGGGTTGTGAGAAGGGGTAGGTCCTTGAAAAATGAGAATCGTTCGAATCTCTGAGGTATCTGATCTTCTGTGTATCTGTTGTTCCCTTTGCCTCAGACTTGGTGATATAAATGGTCATGAGGGGAGGAGAGACTGGGAGAAAGGACTTGCTTGCGATTATGCCTTATGATTAAGGGTTGGTCTTGACTAGTAGTGTTTAAGGGGAGGTTTTTGTCTCAACCCTGTTGTCACATTTCAGGTGGGCTGCTTTTGTTTTGCCTAGGTTTCTGGAAACTCTCTAGCTGCTGATACAAAACCTAGAGCAGATGCTGTAAATCTGAGTTTAAGTGTTCTGGTTACAAGTGTTACAATTTTTGAGCCAAATATTTCAATCGAGGTTTTGAATTGTATTAACTTGTTACATGATTTTTCTCCTTTCCTAAGCTCGTGGTTATTAATGCATTTAACAGCAATACCTGGGCTGCTTTGTTAATCTCTGGAACTTGAATTTGCTTCACAGCTGCAGGGTTCCTTCTGGGCAGATAAAGGCAAGTACTTGCATTGTGAGACTTCAACAGGTTCCAGTGAAGAAAGAATGGATTAGTCTTGAAAGAAAGTTTTTTTTTCTTTCACATGCCCTGTACATATCTGCATGTTTAAGAAGTTTTTTAGTGAAACAATATAGTAGAGGGATGTGAAAGTGATGAACCACTGTTATAACATTGCAGATCCCTCAATGTTGCTCATGCTAAAGTAATCAATCTTCTGGTGACTCTGTCAGAATCTCAGTTATAATACCTTAGTTGGTGTTCTTGGTTTATAATTTGGGCAGTAAAAATAGATGCTAAAGTCAACAAATCCAAAGAGCCCTTTGCTCCCTAGCTATTTTAAGGTGCAAAAAATTTTAAGTTACATTTGTGAATATCTTATCTGGAGTAGGCATGCTTAAATAACCCCATGGCAGAAGCCACAAGAGTTGAAAAATATTATGATCAGCTGCTTCAGTGACTTGATAGAAGAGGTAGGAGTAGCTGTGACTTTATTGCTGCATTCTATCAGCTTCACTGTGTGAAAGTTTAGTGCCTTCTGTGTAGGGTTAAGAAACTGCTTTGGTTTGCATAGGTATCAAAAGCCCAATTTTTAGAGTGGCCATGCTGGAGCTCCAGGCACCTCATAGTTCTTGTTGCCTAAGCACATGTCTTGGAGTTTAAGGCATAATGAGTTTAAGTGTGGTGGCTTGGGGTTTGGCATCTCTATGTAAACCAGTGATGGTCAATAGTATTCTGTGCTCCCAAGGTCAGGCTGGGGCATGTTTATTGTAGTTACCTATATTCCAGAAAGACTAGGAAAGTTTGAGCTTTGAAGGCAGATGCTCTCCCCATATGCTCAATGCAATTTCTTTTCCAGTATCACATTGGAAGCTTTCTCATTAGATTATTTTGAAGAGGAACAGTTTTACTGTTT